>NW_005841896.1:3550332-3581022 GCF_000455745.1 Alligator sinensis | reverse complement strand
TGCCTTCCTGCTCCCCTGCCGCTTGCTGCTTTTCCTGTGATTTTCTGCTGTCCGTCTCTCTGTTTTCAGGCTTCCCCCACACCTTCTGTAATCTTCCCTTCCCACTCCTGCAGCTTCCCAGCTCCTATTAGCTGTCTCCAGCTTATGGCACCTACTGCTGCTCCCTACAACTTCTCTAGCTGCCCCAGAGCCATCCTCTGGCTCCCCACACCCAGAGCCCTTCTTTAACACCCACACTTCCCCTTAGTCCCATTTTCCCTCTCCTCACCTACATTTTCAGCTCCCCTGTAGCTCTGGCTCCAGTCCCAGCCTCTGTGCGGGCATCGCTCCCCTGTTCTGCAGGCTTTGGGTGTTGTCTTTTAATCAATTAAGATCAATTAACCTAAAGTTACCCCCGAGCCTCAGTTCTTCAGCCCAGGCCCCTCTAGTCTACCGGTTCTAATCCTGGTCCCAGTGACTTTCACTCCCAGCAACTTTCACTCCCTACACTTCTACTTTCTTACTCTAACCTTTCCCCAGGTATTCCAAGTACACCAAACACATACATACATACATACACATCACAACACCCAACTTAGGAACTCACCTGTGTGTATGTGTCGGTGGGTGGTATGTGTGTGAATTAGTGAATACACATATATATCTATATATACACATATATAGATATCATTGTGTGTGTGTTATATGAATTAGTAATCCACGTATGTGTATTGGATGTGCAGGTGTTGGTAACTGATTCTGTCTAAATTTGGTGTGTGTAGCATGTATAGGCTTACACTGGTGATAGGTGTGCATGAACCTAGACTGGTTATTTTGAACGTGTGTATATCTGAGGTGCTGGTGTGAGTGTGTATGCCTAGTAGGGGTGTATGCACCTAGTGAGTGTATGTGTGCTTAATTGATTTTTATGTATGCACATGCAATTATACACCACACCCTCCTGTCTAACAGCACAATACTGAGATCCTGAGCGTTGATCTGACCCCTCAAGGCAACATCAGCAGTGGAGCTGATAATAGAAACCAGGACTCCTGAACTATAGTACAGAGCCATCAGACCACATTGCCCTCATGTATGCGCATGCATCCCCATTTCTTACTAGATGTGTTTTCCCTTAAATAAATGCATTAGCCAAACATAGCCAGACTTTTAGTACAATAATTAGTACTAATCTTGATCTGAGCCCATTGTACCAAGAAGCAAATAATATTATAATAATACAATAATAATCACTGGAGAATTTATTTAATTCTCAGATAAAAACTATTAAATTGGAGAGAATTACATCTCAGTAATTTATGGAATAAATCATTACAGGGCGCAAGGATATTGCAGTCACCACCTAAATAAGCAATGTATCTCAGGATATTCATCTTAAAAGAAATGCACATGTATTAAAAAAATATGCTGTGAAAACAGCCAAAAACATAATTCTATCACCTACTACTGCCATGCAAATACTAGTGTTTGTGTCCCATAATAAAAAATAATAATTCAATTTAAGCATATATAATTTCTTTCTGCTAAATTTCTTGTTCTTATAGAAAAATCACTAAAGAATGGAGTTAAGGCTGCCTATATTGGACAACCATTTTCTCTCTCAGTGATGGGCTTCACTTACATTTGAAATAATGGGAAGTCAGAAAGCACGGCAACTTTGGTTAAACTGTACTGTCATCTTCACATATGACAAAGTAGATGAAATGAGGCTTGAAATTCAAAATTCAGCTCCACTATACTATAGAACAACTGTTCCAAAATACACATTTTTATTGGTGTTACATTGCAGTTACTCAAATAAAAATGCTTTGTCACACTAACATTTCCATGAGGTAATACAGAACATCAAACAACCATGTTCCCATGGTTTCTGCAGCACTGTTTCTTTTCTTTCTGAAAGTTCTAATGAAGGATTGTTGCTCTTTTTTGATGAGGAAATCTCAGAATATTTGTGAGAGCTTGAAATAATACTTTTCTAAATTCCAATATATGTTACCAAAGTCCTTTAAAATGCAACCTCTGGCTATGGACCGCTTCTATAGAGAAAGGGATGTTGCTACTCAGTAACTTCCTTCTGTATAATCTTTTGGTAATATAAATGATCTAAATTAACATAAATATAACCCTGAACAAAAGTTGCAATGGCTTTGCTACACATACAGCTAGAGGAGCAAGCAGATTTAACAGTTACTTAGGTCAACTGCATATTTTCATAATCTTATAGAATTGGTCCCGGTTAGCACTGCTGTTCCATGTTGATGTGTGCAAGGTCATTCATAAAATGCAAAAACAGACCTATTTGTGAAATGAGGATAGATGAGCCTTAATAATTTATTATTTTTTTTAGGCTCTGGTCTTCTTTCAAAAGTTTCTAATCAACCAAAAAGAACAGAGCAAGCTTTCTTAAGAATCTGGCTCAGAATGAATTTAGCTAAAGGAATCAAACTTCATCCTTCCATTTCTATCTGCAATTTTTGTAGCCTAGACAACACTGGATTTAGATAAATATATATACGTATACATTTTATTTAATTTACTTTGTGCATTTCACAACTCCTTGCTTGTAAGTCCTGATTCTTCCACTCAGACTCACATGCTTCTTCTTCTTGTGTCCTGTCTGAGATTGTTGATGACAGGAATTTAGCAGAATTTGCAGATTCGCTAGAATATGACAGGGCCGCGACGTGAGCGCTTCTGCAATGGCTGTTACGGCAGTTGGAACCATTGGACTCGCAATGAATCACATCAAAGGAATAAAGAACTACTTTAGGTAGTATGGCATAATTGTGCCTTTAGTTAGTTTCCCATGTTTTGATCAGCCTTTCACACCATAACAGGGAGAAAGTAGTGCATTTTCTAAAATAAGAAGATAATTGTAAAGCAGAAGAAATTGACAGAGGGACTAGGGGACAGAAACAATATCTGAAATTGTTTTTAACTCATTTTCTAAAATCGACTACATTTCAAGCTGGCAGTGTCCTTTTTATCTGATGTCACATAATCTTAAAATCCACTTCCTTAAAGTAAATTTAAACTTGGATGCTGAAGCTGACTTTTTTTTAATGTTTCCAGCCAATGCATGAGAAAAATATAGACTAGTCTGTGAGGATGAAGAAAGTGGCCAGAAGCACTTTGTTGCCCTTGACCTTGTCTGAAAGCTAAGTTTCCAGAGACCTCTTTCATTCTGAGAACTTCTGAGCAAAAATGTATTAACAATGAGTTCTGGTCTGTATCATCCTGTAAGACCACTCATCTTGCAAAGGAATGAAAACAAAATTGCTTGCTTGCATAATGTACAATACCATTTTCTTTTTGTTCCCATGGTCTTTGGTCTTGGTTAATAAGCTTATCAAAATAATATTGGAATGGCACCAGCTTTGCTTGAAACAAGCAATTCTGCATCTTTAGACGAAATTACAAAGCCTGTCTCTGTTTCTCTCAGTTTAGTTCTTTATTTAGTGATTTGATGATATATTTATTAATTAAACTATTTAAATTATTGGCAACAAATGAAGAAGATTATGGGTTAGAATTGTTCACTGGAGACTCTTTTGGCTTAACCATCCATTCTCTCTGTGGGGCTTGCTGGGATGCATTCAAAATAAAAAGTTCTTCTGGAATAACTCCTATTTGCAGTCAAGAGTAATTTTAGTAATTTTTCCCAGTATTTTAAAGCCTGGGTTAGTAAATTTCTGTGTGGTCAGAGACCTCTCGCTCTCCTGACAATGCCTGCCTCTCAGCAGTCTGCCCTCTCCTGGACAGCGGTTCTCAAACTGCATCCACAAAGGAGCAGCCACAAGAAGGGAGATGGAGGGAAGGAATGCCACAAAGATGGCCTACCAGCGTCCCAACTTTTTGTCTAAACATGCAACATTCAGGAGTTCAAGGTACCTTGGTCACTCAAGAGTGCAAGCCCTCATAGAAGGTTGAATTCTACCCTGGATATAATTCACCAGAGAGAAAATGAGGAAAAGCCTGAGAAACTGAAAAGGATTTTCATAAAATAAAGACACAACTGCGAAGTGAAAATGCCCACCAATGCTATGCCCTCATCACAACCACACATGGCTGTGTCCTGAGATTAATATTATTTGTGCATTCTGTGACCAGCATTAGAAAACAGAGGATGTTGTTCCACCATATTGAGGTTTTGTAACTTTAATTGGAACCGTGCCTGGCTTCTGCTCTTATGGAAGCTGAGGATATGGTTATATTTTCCCCCACCTACAGAGTCCATTCCTATGTAGCACTTATATCATCCTGTCTAGTAAGGCAGCTTTTCAGGCCTATATTTAAGCAATAAGACATGACAGGCAGTGCATTTTCAGATGATTATTGTATGCCTCGGGTGGTGTTATAAGGCAAGAAACTGAAGACTTTCCTTTAAGTGTCTTTTTGCTATTATGAAATGGAATTTATAAATCAAAAAGGAGAAAGAGAGAGTCAGACCCCTGCACTTAAAGGGCATTATTGACATGGCCATGACATCATTGACAGCCAGTTAGAAAGCTCCATTTATGCTCACACTTTTAAAGCCATTTTATAATTTACTGTATAAGGAGAATTTTACCTTCAAACCATGCACTGACATTGTAAGGATTATCTACAGAGGGCACTTTAGCTAATTAATTCTCAAATATTATCAATTAATCTGAACACAACCCAGAGTGAGGCTTTGATTATTTTGGCTTTAATAGTGTGAAGTGTTCAGAGTTTTAATATGATTAAGTAAAGCAAAAAAAAAAAAGAAAAAAGCCTGATGCTTCTAGCTTCATCCTACTCCCACTGAAGTCAACAGTAAAACTCCCATTGACTTCACTACAACAGGAACATTTAACAAGGCTACTGCTAAGGTTTTTTATTTTTGTTTTTGTTTGTACTATTGCTTTAACAGAGTTCTAACCCCATTAGAATTTGGGTAACTTTTTTTGCTGAATAAAATAAATGGCACTAGGTACGTACAGCATTACAGTTAGTCCAAAACGGGCTATAACATGATGAATGAGGAGATAAGGTACTTCTCAGTGTATGCACAAAGCCATTTAGCCTCTATTTCTCTTATGAGACTTCGGTCAGATTTCTTTTGTTCACCTTTTTAGATACATATATACTATTTATTACAATAATGTTACTCTCCAGACCCCTAAGCTATAAACTAAAGAAAAATCAGAGGTAAATTGTTTTCTGTCACTTTTACTCACTAGCAACAATAATGCAAAAATAAGGTATCCTGAAGATAACAGGATAACTAATCACCCAAGACTTTTTGGATGATTTATTGCTACAAACCAGTCTGGAATATACCAGTATTCCAAACACATAGTGATCTCTGTGTCTCTCTCTATTCCATACTTGCTACTTGCATTGTGGGATCAGACAAAAGATTTGGAAGACAAGACCATTCCATTTTTTTCCATTTAATCAGATGTATACTTCTAAGCACATTCCCCTCACTCTTCCATTATGAAAGGTCACACAGAACAGCTCCCTTTGGTTTCTGACATGTAATTTTTCCATCTGGAAAACCTAAAATTAGACTTGTAGTCTGCAACCTCATTTAACCAAAACAAACTATGCTAAAGCAAACCAGTGTCTCTTCGGGGCCTCTACAGTCATTACCCAGGGCTCAGCTCACCACAAAGGGTGTCAGCCACAAACATTTCACAAGTTCAGCATCCACAGAGGCTAATCTTATCCTGTGAAGTAAAATTGTCTCCTTTTGACCAGCAATATGGTTTCTGGCTTTCTCTTCTGTCACTCCTACACAAGTTGCCTATGACATGGTCATCAGAATTCATGTCAGCTCACAATACATATTTGAAATGACATTACAAGAGCAGATGGCAGCTTTCCTCCTAAACCAGCTACCCAGAAAGCACTTAGTCAGAGCCCTACATATACAGGAGCTTTACAGCAGTTTAGACAGCACAAATTTTAACCTCTTGAAATTTCATGTACTTTTCTTGTTGAATACAACATTAGGCAGATCCTTCAATGGAACTATTGCCATTTAAAAGAGCAGAGGATCTGTCTTCCTATCTCCAACTGCCCATGAAATGAGGAATGTGTTTTGGGCAATATTCAGACTTTTCATACTTTAAGCAACATAGCTGGATAATGTTAGACTGGGTTTGATTTAGAATTCAGTTTGAGAGAGACAATAAATATGGCTTTTGAGGAACACCGCTAGCTTTTGCTGCAACTGTTCAATGTGGAACAGTCTTTAGTATAATTAGTCATCTTTCTATTCTTCATGCTAAGAACTATACAATATGAGTAAATGAAACGAACAATTGGGAATGTCCACCTCCTGCACAGTAATGTCTCTAGGCATCTTCTCACAAGATGTGTGTATTTAGTACATTTAGGAGCTTCTTATTCCACAACCCAATTTTCTTTCCTGTGGGCTCTTATCAAAATGCTTTAATATCTAGCGGAATTATTTCATACCAAAAAAGTATACCTGAAATTGTACTGAAACAACATTTAAGCTAGGGAATACAATAATTCACAAATAATGGCAATGCAAGTTAAACTGCTCAAGAGCAAGAGACTGGCTCTGTTATATATCCATATTGACAATTTTGTTTTTCTTTCGAATTTGCAATGAGACAGCTATTTGATTAGGTAAGTGATGCATGAATTGACCTCAATTAAGATGGACATATAGGGCAAAGCCCAGGAATCTGGCTTTCACCCTAGTAATGCAGCTTAGGCATCTCCTCAGGTAGAAAGCAGGAAAAAAGGAAATTATCTGCCTTGACTAACAAGCTATTTCAATACCTGAAGTGGCAGTGGTAGCCCCAAAGGGTTACCTTCTATGGGAAAATAATACAAGATTATATGCATGCTCCAACTCAACCTCCCACTTACGTGGTCTTTGCACTGTTCACACTCACTAACTGCTCTACTGTGAATGGAAGCTATAGCATGGAACAAATTTCTATGTGCTGAACAGGTGGTAGATTTATAATGTGTAGCCTCTTATAAGAACTCTCTTCTATTGGTATAATAACTATTGCTACAAAGCTGGAAGGAGAGTGGATTTGACCCACAATGGAAGCTTTTTCGTATAACTGCACTGCCACCCCTGGCATTGTTCTGCTGTTGCTCAAGACACTACTTTTATGATTACTGACACTATCATCAAGTCAGAATATATACTGTACATACAGATATTTCTCAAAAATAAATTTTTTAAGGAGGATGCTGTGATTTTAGTAACATTTTACAAAAAATACTATCTGGGGTATATGCAAACTGACCTAATTCCTGGGTGGAATTTATTAGGAATTAAATTATGGAAATGATCTACCTCTTCCCCCCTAGTGTGCACACAGCCAAAACAACTGTTTTGGGAGTACTATAACTGAATAAGAAAAGGAAAACATAAATAAAAGAAATCCTTTGAGTTTCTCTGTCAGGTCTATTTAATATTGTTCAAGATTTGCAATTTAAAATACTGTTATGTGTACAAATAATTCTAAACTGTGTAGGTGAGGCAGTAAAATAGAAAAGGACTCCACATTTCCCAGAGGGCTGCTGTTTTATATTAAAGGAGTTTTGAAAATATGGTGTCGAATGATTCATCATTTTCTCAAACTTGTTTCAGCAATTTAAAATCATTTCATCATAGTTGTACTTGACCAGTTTTCTATGCAACCTCCAAATCAAAGGCTTTTGAAACATTTTGGGCACTACATCTATGCCCAAACTACCATATTTACTCAAATCCAGGATGAGGCTTTTCCCCTCAAAATAACATGGGGGGAAAAGCCTCATCGTATATTTGAGTAATGGGGCAGGTGGAAGCTCAGCTCCAGCTTTGGCCCTGAGCTGCCACCTGTCCTGTACTAGGGTGACTTGTGCAGTGGAGGAGGGTGCTTGGAGAAGGAAGGGGAAGCGTGGGAAAGACCATATGGTGGAGGTAGGGGGCTTGTGGTATGGTGGAGGTAAGGGGCTACTGGGGGCTGAGACTCAAGAAGCTAGGGTGTGAGATGGTGGATCTGGGATGAAGGGTCTCAGCAAGATAAAAAGCCAAGGCAGGTGGAAGCCTGGACAAGGGTTTTGGAGCCAAAGGGGCACAATGTTGATTTGGACATAGAGGTCTGCTATGAAGGGACCACTGAGAGTCATCTGTGAGGCATGGGCATGATTATGGGATTACCTGGCATTCATTCTAACTTCTAAAACAACTAAAGCCCTCTTAAAGAGAGAGTACATCTGTGGAGTAGGGTACACTGGCTTTCATAGGTAGCCTCCCCTTTATATATTTAACAGTAAGTCATTCATGTCAAGAGAGAGAGAGGAGGCAGAGGAGAGAGAGAGAGGTTGGGGAACACAGATAGGCCAGTCTGGCCACTAGGAACACTAGATTCTAGGGAGGGCAAAGACCCGAGCCTGTTACAGAGACTGATATGTTTGTGCATCCTAAATGAAAAGAGGCACTTATTTCTATTTGTTAAAAGGAATTCACTGTCATAAAGTGGAATTAATCCTTCAGTACAAGAAAATCCTAGTAGCTTAAGATGCTGGGTAACACTGTGAAGCTTTATTAGACTGTGGATATAGTGAAATCTTCTAGGAAGTTTACAAAGAACAATTCTGAATTGGGCCACAGCATTATAAGGCATTTTAGAGAAAATGAGTGAAATGAGAAATCAGGTGTGGGGAAAGATTTTATTAGCTTGCTCAAGGTTTAATCTGTTTTTTTTGGTCATACTGCAGTTAATCCTTATTTGAGATCTGCTGCTGTCTGAGGTGTGACCACATTGCATGCTCTTTGGCCAAGTCTTTGAGTACTGTGGCCAGAAATTTATCATAGTGGATAGTTAGCAGGTTTAATGCTGGGCTAGTCAATTCTTTTCATTTGAACAAAGGCTTTGACGCTACAACACTAGTTGCAAATGGAACTGAGTGAAATGTGGATGGCGATCATTCTATCTGGTCATAATTATATTTTTTCTCAGTCAGATCATAGAGTCCCTTAAAGGTTTTCTCTTCTTCACACAATATTTAATTATGATCTTGTTATAAGGATCCACAACATTTTTCTTTCCAACCATTTTCTTAGCAGATCATATATGAAGTCCAGGGGACTCCTAAATATAAAACTCTTACAAACAATTAAAATATATCAAATTCCTACATCATACAGACAATTTGAGAGAAAGAACCATCATTGTACGATCATTTGTATCATACTGTAATTGATACCTTGTCAATCAGTGGGCTTCAGCTCAGGCCTCAAGTCAAGAAGGGAAGTCAGAATCTGGCCCTCAACATTTTTGGACCATATTATTACACCACATTATGTACTAGTCAGACTATGCATCTTAGTTGTTGCTTATCAATATTAGAGTCATAAAGAAGTAGGGATGGAATGGACCTCAGAGGTCATCTAGTCCAACCCTCTGCCTCAGGCAGCATCATCTCTATCCAAACTATCCCATACAACCATAATCTACAGTCTACATAAGATTACCCTCATCACAACATAGACCTAACATCATAACCTGACACAGGTAAAGCAGAGAAACCATGGCAGCCAACATCCTGCTTCTAAATAAATTGTTGTCAATACATGCTCAAGAGGTCCCAAACAGAGGGCCATGCCCCCTGCTACAGAAGAAGTTGAAAACCCCCACAGCCCATACCAATCTGGCCATGGGGTAAAATTCCTTCCTGACCCCCAATATGGTGATTGATCTGACCCTGAGCAGAGGGGCAAGACTCTAGCTAGGAACCTCTGGCTTTGCTCCTAGCAGGAGAATCAGCATACCCCAGTTGAAGTCCCCAGCCTTAGCTCTAGTCAACACCCAATGCCTCTGAGCAGGCTTAAAAACAACCTGACACATATAGCAGAAAAAAGGGCAGGGGAGGTAAGCAACCAGCAAAGCCCAGAAGCATGGAAAATGCCCATGGTAGAAAACAGGTATAGCTACACTTATATCTACCCTACCTAGTGGCTGCCCAACCTCCTGTTGAATGCCTCCAGTGATGGAAAGTCCACAACTTCCATAGGCAGTCTATTTTGCTGCTTCACTATTCTCACTGTGAAGAAGTTTTTCCAGATATGCAATCTAAATTTACTTTCCTGCAACTTTGAGCCATTTGTCCACATCCCTCTCTTTGCAGCAAGAGAGAAAAGGTGATTTCTATCTTCTTTATAGAAGTAGTATAGTATGAAGACTGATATGTCTCTTCTTAAGCACCTTTTCAGCAAGTTGTCTATGCCTTTTTCTTTCAGCCTCTCCTCATATGACTTGCCTTCCAAGCTCTTGATCATCTTTGTTGCTCGCACCTGGAACCTCCCTTCTCCACTTCCTTTTTAAAATGTAGAGTCCAGAACGGCACACAGTAGTCCAGATGAGGCCTAACCAGTGCCAAGTAGAGAGGCACTATTACTTCCTGTGTCTTACACATCTAATTCTTCTTTTGATGCAGCCCAAAACCACATTGGCCATTTGTGCAACTGCATCACACTACTCATATGGAATCTATGCTCTACCAAGACTCCCAAGTCCTTTTCCATAGAGCTGCCATTCAGGCAGGTGTCCCCAATTTTGTACATGTGTTTTTAATTATTTCTCCTGAGGTGTAGCACCCTGCATTTACCCATATAGAACTTCATCCTGTTAGCTCTAGCCCAACTTTCCAATCTGTCAAGATCCTTCACATTGGAGGATTGACACATTCCACCCTCCAATATATTCACAATCCTTCCCAGTTTTATGTCATCTGCAAACTTGCTCAAGACACTTTCTATGCCAGAATCTGAATAAATATTGGGAAAGGATGAGGGGAGGATGTGGGGTCAAGTTGGGTACCAATCTAGTTCTAAATCATTTCTTTACACCCATAAAGTTAAATCATTTCTAAATTAAATTTTCACAACAATCATTACCTATGTGGCTAGAAAATGAAAGATCCATAATGCTTATTGCACATGCAATGTGGAAGAGTCAATGGCTTGTTGTTGAGTGTCTATTACAACTCAGAATTTGCCAACTCCTCATTTTAATTTCAACTTTTGTGTTCTCATAACAGGCTATAGTATTTTTAAATTGAAGTGTATTCTTTGACAGACTATAATACTCCTCGATTGGGTAAAGTGATGAAGAATTTATTTTTCAGGCTTTTATTTGGATAGGGACCAAACCTATTGTAGGAGAGTACTGAATAAGTCATGTACAACAGGGACCACCCAACATTTGTCTACATGAATTTGGAAGTCAGTTTTATATTCCTCTGCTACAGGTCTGTTAGGAAATTTATATTGAATACATGGGTGGGGTGGGATAGAATCCTTCCTGTTTGCTTAATCATATTCGGGGCTGAATGATGATCCACAATGTCTGGTTCTCTCCATTACTCTTTCTAAAATTAACTCACATCTGACATTATAACATATGTTAAATATTATGTAAGTGGTCTGTTCTATATTTGGCTTATTCAGTCATAAATCCTGGCACGCTTACTAAAAAAGAGAAAGCAACAGAGTTGTGAGAAAGCTTTTGCGTACAAAGTCAAACTGTTAAAAGCTAGACTTTTTGAAATTTATAAAGGAGCTAAAACAATCCTCTAATAGATTATATCTTGTTAGCTTTCACTATCACTGAAATATTTTGCCAAGTGAATATCCTTTTTCACTTTACAGAAATGAACTTATTGCAAAGCATTATAGAGAGCAATTTAAGGGCCAAAAGTAATTTGTGTTCTGTAACTTTCAATATGCCAAAGGATAGGTATAACCACAGGGAGGTTCATCTACAAAGAACTGAACCAAGCTTTTTAGAACTAGGAGCATGAGCCTTAAAAGCTTGCATTGTGTAGTTCAGCCCCAAGTTCAAAGCAGGATTATCTAACTAAACCTTCCCATCCAAGTATCTGTTTAACCTGCTCTTGGGATGGAGATTCCAGTTTCTCTAGGTAGATTATTCCAATGTTTGACCACCCTCACAGTCAGAAAGTTCTTCCTAATATCCAATCAAAATTCCCTCTGTTGTAGTTTGAGGCCCTTTCTCCTAGTCCTATACCATACAGACACAAAGAAAAGTCTGCCTCCATCCTCCTTATAATCACCTTTCAGGCATTTGAAAACCATTATCAAAACCCATCCCTGGTCCCTGCCTGCTCATTGTCTTCTTTTCTTCAGCTTAAACAGTCTTTCAGTCATTCCTCTTAAGTCATGTTTCTGAAGCCACTAATAATTTTGTCACTCTCTGCTGAACTCTTTCCAATTTGCACACATTTTTTTCTGGATTTGAGGGGGCTAAACAGGACAGAGTACTCCAAGTGAGGACTCACCAGTGCTGGTTAGAGTGAAAGAATCACTTCCTTGATTTGCAAGAAATGCACCTGTTAATATACCCAATATAGTCTTGGCTTTTTTTTTTTTTTTTTTGGCAACAAGAGCACACTCTTGGCTCATATTAGGCGTATGGTCCACTGCAGCCCCCAGGTCCTTCTCTGCTTTATCAAAGCCTAGCTAATCATGAGGATACACAAACATATGAAACACTCTCTTAAAAGTAGTTTTTGAAGTAGTTCCACCCTAGGAGATGACTCATATGCTTAAAGTTCACGTATACTGAAGTGCTTTGCTAGATCAGGGCTTTATGCATCTGGCAAGCAGCTATAATTTCCCCCTGCCAATTCTCACAGCCAGGGCAATAGACTTTGTATATCTTGCAGGAATAAAGATGAATGAAGAGTGCAAAACCATACAACCTACACCTCCCTTGCCTCCCCACACCACAGTCCCCCCTTCCAAAAAAAAGCCCTCAATCTTTCATTATCATTGAATTCTACCCTATGTTTCTTTTATATTCTTGATTTCCTGCTGGCTTAATGGGGTGCCTCAAACTATCTTTCCAGCTGGTAAATTGCCTGGGGTAGAGTTGTGTTACAAATCCCTAAACCACCGCAGCATAAATGAACCAGAGCAAACCACAGACTTAATTAGAATATAAATTTCAGTTATGTGTATCTGCTAATTAGAGTGACAAAGTAATAAAGTAGCAGGAATCAATGTATACAAAAATATTCAAAATTCTCCATGTCATGTGATTTTGATCAGACTGAGATCAGAAGATAGAAATAGAAGCTATAAAAATCTTAGCGGCAAAGACTAATACTGTAATACTATCTTCAAATAGGAGCTGCCATAATACAAAGAGCCACTGTTACCTTAAATTATTCAAAACTCTGGGATTGTGAGGTTTGTCATGGTAAAAAAAAATGGACCAACACAAAACACATGTACCTCTTGTTGTTAAGTTCATTGTAAAGAAGGAAGGAATAGGCTAGAAGGAAGAGTGGAAAGTAGCGGGTCAGAAGGACAATATTAGAATACACATGCTACAAAGGAAAAACATAGTCCAAATGGCATAATATCCAAAATGTGTGTAAAATTCTGATAAACACTGAGGCTTTCAACTGGTTTTCTAAATGAAATTTCCAGTTTTTTCTAGGCTTACTTAATACTACTATATTAATTTAAGCATTTTATCACATTATGGGCTAAGTTTCCTTTACAGTCTAGCTAGAAAGTCAAATATCCCATTTGACTTGGCTTTTCTGAAGAGATCTTCAGAGGCCCTGCTGAAATGAATGGTCTTCATTTGGGGGAAGCCACATTTTATTTTGACTCAGTGTTGTGCATTTCCTTTCCCCTGTGTCTAAGTTGACAGCGACACATGGGGACACATTAATTTCATCAGGGAAGTCCCACAGCTATAGACACAGAAAGATAAAGGGATGGGAAGCTACAGAAGCACAACAGTTGGGATAGCCTAAGGTATTTAAGTGCTTATGCCCCATTTAAATCCTGTGGGAATTAGGTGCAAAAACATTGTTGTCATCCAAAACTGGAGGACCAGGGAGTTGCAGTTTACACCACACTGCACCAGCTCTACAGGATCTGGCCTACACACTCTATTACTATGAATGCCATTTCTTGACCTGGCACAGCATTTTAGTGGAGAGCCTTTCCTCACAATGGCCATCTTTATGAGGTACATAATCTCTCTGTCCTGTGAACCGGGATTACCACTACAACCTACAGTGTTGCAGGATAATGCAATGGCTAGTCTGCCTCTCTAAGATAACAGCAAGGAATTAACGGACTGTAAACCCATCATTATTTAGTACCAAGGGCCAGATACATAGCAATTCATTCCTACTTTCAAACTTCCTGCATGGAAAGAGTTGTTTGTAAAAGGCAAACAAAACCACAGGTAATCCAATTTTTAATATAGTAACAGTTATCCATGATCTACATTTATATCTCCTTTATATCAAATTATTCCATATCCATAATTATCTCCTAATTACATGGTTATTTATGAACACAACCAAGTCCAAACCACAGGTAATTCCTCCTCTCCTTGGTCAATTGTCCTTAAGTAACCAGTTTCATAGCATTCAAAAGCCACAATGAGATTTTCATATGCCAAGGTTCACACTGCCATATACCAACACACTGTAGCAAAAGACCAATCAGAGGCTCATTCTAACTCACATAATAAAGCAAGGCATTGTTACTGTGTGACTTCTATGAAATTACATGTTTACATTCAATTACATCTGGATGGCTGAAGGGATGGTTCACATTATGACAAGATACTCTCATGTTGAACTACTATAAAAATTGTGAAAAAGGTTTGCCCTCATTGTTAAGAATTAGAAATACTTTGCATGTTTGTTATTACGAAATGACATATGATTCATAATGCAATGGCCCACAGGATTCCATTTTTAGTCAGCACAGGCTGAAGGAATAAAAACTAAATATGCAACAGCCTGTTTCATATTTGTTGACAGGCAGCTGATCCTTCTATACATGTCATTTATACACTATTGCTTGAAACAGTTCAAACAAAGCATCTGTGGATTTTACAGTATTGGTATAATGTACATATAGAAATGGCCATAATTTCTATGCCAGCTATTATGGCAGGACAGTAGCTGCCCTACAATTTCTTGCTGCTCCCCTTTCTTGCTACCCACAGCTATAGCTAGAGCCTCTTGTGCCAACCCATTTTTATGTAGAACAATATTTACAAATATTAAAATATGAATTGACCTGCTGTTGACTTGTTACATGGTGGCTTGAACAGAGGGAAGGTGTGAGAAATGATAGAGTTACAATATAAGGAAAAAGAGGGAAGCACAGTAGTCTGGATAGAGGAAGAAGGTACCTTCAAGTCATAATATGAATTAAAAATAAATTCACTACCAGCTACAAACTGACAATATCAAAGAGATCAGCCATTCCAGTTCTACTCATAGCATAATCCTTCTCTTCCACTAGTATATGGCACTATGTAAAAATGAAAAGAACTCTCACAAACTGCAGCTTTACATGCTCTGGTCCTATATTCCTTATAAAACAAACTTAACTACACATTTAATGCACAATACATAAAATCTCCACGAGACATCCAACAAGATATTTCCATTACATAAGACATCAAGGAAAACAAATTAAGTCTGGGTGGGTAGCATAACTAGGGTGGAGTGATAATGATGAAGTATTTATATATGGCAGTGGGAAGTTGACTGGATCCCTGAACTGTTCATGTCCAGATGTTTCAATGTTTAGATTTACTAAAAGGTGTAGAATGTTTGTAAAAAAAGTGTTATTTTTATTGAGGTGGAGGGGCAATGAATGAAGGGGCTGTGTGGGAGGGCTAGTCATGATGGGCAACAAAAGCCATTCTGGTGGTTGGACTAGCCTGGCCCACTCCTGCTTCTGCATATAGCTGCCCTTTATCTTACCTGCCTTGATGTACTATTTCTGTGGGAGGTGCCCCATGGTCCTGGAGTGGTGCTATCTTAATCTGCACGTATTTTACTAGAATAGTGAAGTCTGGCCAGGCTTGGCAGGCTCTAGTTTTAATTGCTTCCTGCCTCACCCTAAGCTACACCCAGGCTTTGCAGGTGTCACTAAACAGATTTCTCCATAGAGTCCAAAATACAGCCATTCTGCATACATGCAAAAATACCAATGCAAGATCAAATCTTCACCCCAGTGGATCAACTCACCACTCAGAAAAGCCTTCTTTGCCCTTGTTCAGCATGACTCCCCTTACTCTGACTTTAAATTCCATAGTAGCCTGCCTGGGATCTCTTCATCCTTTCCCAGCCGGGGCTAGAGCGAACCCCTTTGGTCTGAGGATGAATCTTTTATACTAGTAAATCTTTCCCCTTCCAGCCAGCTCTGTCACTCAACCTAAACACAGGGGCTTTTTAAGTCCTTGCAGGTTTTGTTTGCCGTGCAGCCTTTCCCCAGTAATGGAGCAATTGTTCCCCTTTACAGGCTGCTATTGGGTGGATTCCACTGTAGCAGATTTTCAACCCTCACTCTCTTTTCTTGAAAATATTCCTAAACTGAAGCTAGTAACACATATGCATGCAGCAGCTTTACTAGTTGTCAGAAGTCACAATCCAAAACAAAATAACTTTCCTTATGAAGATTCTGCAGGGTACTGAAATTAGCTGACACAGTACAAGAAGAAAAAGTCTGTTGCAAAGACCTGTTCTTCCTGACTTTTCTTGTCACAAATTTAAGTAAAAAAAATACAAAACAAATACAGGTGTAGAAAATACATAGAAAATGAAGAGAGCCTTGTTAGACAACAATAATCAGTCCCCTGTTACTCACTGTGGTATGCTCCATGGCTTTTGGGTTAGCACACCGACTTCAATGATTCCTCTTTCATCTCAAACAGCTCTACTGGTTAAAAAGGAATCTCTGCTATAAACTACAGTTTGCCCTCAGTCTATATATCTTATCTGCATACAAAAATTGTACCATTTTAATTACAGTAGTATAGACAAAGTGGTAACTTCTTCTAATACAGATCAAATTCAGATATAAAAGTATTTATTTGGGGTGTACGAAGCGGGCCCTATTTGATTCAGATTCAGTTCAAATCAGGAACAGTGATTTGATTTGTTGATTTGGATCACTGTCTCTGATTCAATCTGGCTGAATCTGAATCTGACAATTTGATGGTGATTCAGCGAATCAGTGATTTGGACATAAACACAGCTTTAAATGTTTTTTCTACATACCTCTAGGTAGCAGGCGGCTCGTGAATGCTGCAACGCTGGGGTGGATGGAGCATTCCACAGGAGCATGGGGTGGCCATCCACACGCTCAGCGGTGAAGCCAGAAGTAGACCAGAAGTACTTCCAGTCCACTTCTGGATCCGCTGAGGAGTGCACACCCCATCCACTTGGCGATCAGTTGTGGACCCCAGGTGCCCCCCAGACCCAGGAGGCACCAGTCACTGAGGCGCAGGGATGCAGGGGGAGGGGGCAGTGCACTCTCTGGCAAACCCAGAAGTGGACTGGAAATGCTTCTGGTCCACTTCCGGGTCTGCTGCTGAGTGCACTGGGGAGCCTCCCGTGCTTCTGTGGGACAATCCATGTGCCTAAGCATCGCAGAATTCATGAGCCACCTGCTACCTAGAGGTAAGTAGAAAAAATATTTAAAGCTGTGTCTATGTTTGAATCACCAAGTCTTTCCAAATCTCTCTGAATCCATTTGGAGGGCTCTGATTAGATTTGCAGAGATTAGAGGGTCCTCCTATTCAATTTTGCTTTGGAGATTCGGCCACCAAATCAGGCTGAATCTCCTCTGGATCAAACCAAGGACTAAAGCTTCGCACAGCCCTAGTATTTATATCACTATAACACTACAGATGGGAATAAGTACGAGGTATCTTTATACTTCTAGCATTTGTAACCCAGGTGTCCCCAAAATGAGTGTCCCCCCTCACCAACAGAAGGGGAAAGCCAGCAGGGCACATGTGCTAGGGTGGAAACTGCAGTTACTCACAGTTCCCTTCCACCTATTGTGTCTCAATAGAGGAGGGACAGAAAGCGATGTTTTAATCAAGTACAATCTTTAATATGGATATATATAGATATTTATATAGGTATATAAAGGTAGTGAACTAAAGTGAGTTATAGAGGTTATAAATACATATAATTATAGTAAAAGCTGCTTAACCGGCACCTTACAAGCCAGCATGTTCTATTAACTGGCATGCCGGCTTGCAAGGTAAAAGCAAAACCAGAAGTGCCCACCGTGGCACTTCTGGTTTTGCTGAGCCCTCATGGCCTGGAGCATAGCAGGCTGCACAGGGACCGCCTCCCTTTCCTTTGGGGCCCCCAGGAAGGTTGGCAATGCAGCGGGAGAGGTGGTGATGCCCTGGACACAGTGGGAGAAGCTGCAGCCCGAACAGACAAAGACACCTGTTTGGGCCTCTCAATTAACTGGCATATTTTGTTATCCGGCACCCCCTCTCCCCACCACTCCCCATTCCCCATGGGTGCCGGATAACAACGTTTTTTCTGTATATACACACCCAAATACAAACAGGAAATATAATGGTCCCAAATGATATGAACAGGTAAATAGAATTATAAACAGCACTCTAAAATACAAGGCATACAATTAACAGTTAATAAACACTCCAAAATGCACAGCATGTATCAAACAATCAATAAACACTCCAAGCTATAAGATGCAAGAGTTGTCTAGTGGTTCCCCTCCTCTAGGAGATCTCTTCCTCCTGTCTCTTCATTGAGGCTACCTTCCCCAAGTGTCACTCCCCAGTGGGACACCCATTTCCCCACTGACCCATGTGTCCCAAGGAGCTGTGTGGGGCAGTGTTCATAAGCTCTCTGGCCTGGCTAAAGTTTGTCCAAGGAAGGCTCAGTCCATGTCTCAGGGGAGCAGTGTGACTAAGTCATGCATCCTTCTTAGGTGGAGTTGCAGGCCTGGTCCACCTTGTGTGTACCCAGGGCCATGCTTCTCTGAATGCTGGTCCCCGGGCTCAGGAACCACTCCATTCCTGGGGCCCTTGAGGACCCACTGCAGGGAATGGGTCTCAAACAGCCCGGCCCCTCTTCCTCCTGGGCCTTACACCCTGCAATGACTCACCCCATGGCAGCACTGACTCCTGTGCCTGACCTCATGCTGTAGTTGAAGACCCAAGCTGCCTCACTGCAGCTCCCAGGGTCCCGGTCCCTTGTGGACCTTCTTTGCACTGATGCACTGCAGCCTGGCCTTGTGCTGGGGTTGGAGACCCGAGCCACCTTGCTGTGGCCTCAAGGGTCCCAGTCCCTCACGGACCCTCTGTGTAGTGATGTCTGCACTGCCTACTGCTTCCACCCAGCAATGGAATCTTTTGGGCTCTTCTGGGCAGCTGGATACACCCACTGGGCAGCTCCCTCTGCTCTTCTTGGCCCCAGGACCCCTTCCTTCTTTGTCCCTCACTGACTGTGCTGTGTGCTAGGCATGCAGCTGCTTGTATCCCCTTCTGGGGCTCCACCCCAAGAATGAAAATGAACCAAATGGGGGGGGAGGGGGCTGCAATGGCAGTTCCCAATTAATTCCACTCCTGCCCCCCTCCCTTTGGAGTAGAGGGGGAGTGAACTCTCCTCCTGGCTCCTCCCCTGCCTGTCTCTGATTGGGGAGTTTTGTTCCACCAAATGCATTTGCAGTCTCCTAAGCCCAGAGAGCAGGGTGAAGCCTGGCAAGCCCACCATATATTCAACTGGGAACAGGGAGAAGTTGTACATTGCATACAATCCATCCATTCCCCCCCTCAAACCATAGTACCCTAAATGGTTAAAATGCAGAGCAGACCTAAAGTATTTATAGCATACATATCAACATAGTTTGTCACACAACCTTTCACTCTAGATACGTTTGAGTTGTCAGAGAAATGAAGAAAGAATTAACTCTCTGGATCCAAGGTAGGATTAATACAGCCAGTACTGCTACATGATTTGTTTACACATTTCTTGTACAGTGACTCATGGGTAAGAATGATACTTTCAGTGATAATGACATTTATGAATGCCCCATGGAAAAGTAGACTTATTAAACCTGCTTGTAAAATACATATTACCATCTTTAGATAATGTATTCCTCTCAAGTCTAAAACTGTAGGAGAATGGAAGTCTAAGTGACAATATTTCAATCTTCTTCAGTTGAAGTCAACTAGGGAAGAACAGAATGCAAACATCTTTTTTTGCATTTATTACTTATGGCATCTCCTTAATTACAGTCTTTTTGGCTGAGTTCCTATTTTAACTTACAGATGATTCTTGGAGTATTGGATTCCTATAACATAGTATAGCACACAAGCCTCTTTGTGTTTGATCTCCCATTCACCTATACAGTAGAGGTTGGCTGAAAGGAGGATCAAAGATTTCTCAACTTTCTCCCACCCTATTTTCCCTGATGACAATTCCACACTAGCATTTTTTGTTGGGCTGTAAATTAGTTCATGCTTGTGAACACCTGAATAGAATATGTGAGACTAATTAGCAGGGCATTTACAGGTAAAACTTGTAGCAGATATTTTTCAGTTCAGCAGAATGTTAATATTCAAGTGAAGAGTTGAGTAAAATCAAGCTCAGAGGCAAGGGGATTGAATACAGGATAAAAATTTCAATCATCTTCAACTGCATACTAATGTTTTACAATGAATGCCATCAAAAATGAGTGCTCACCACGTGATATTTCACATGGGTTTAATGTGGTATTGTCCTGTATTTTGAAAGTCAAATGTCAAAGTTAGTTTAGCTATAGCTGGTCATAAGTACTAATTTTGTAATGGTTCTTGGCATTTCTCTGTTTCTGTACAGCCATGCACTGAAAATTAGACCTGTGTGAATACCAAATTTTTAGTTCAGTCACCAATCCAAAAAATTGAATAGAATTTGATTTAGGTCAACCTCAAATGCAAATATTTTGTTTTTTCTATCAAAGTAACAACAACAAAACCAAAAATTTGTTTCAGGGCAATCAAAATATTTTTATTTTGAATTATTTAATCTTTTAAAAAATAAAACACCTCAATTTCAAATAAAAGAACCTGTGTTGAAATGTTGAATTTGTTTTATATTCCCACATTCGCTTCCCCGTTATTTCCCAGTGAAATTAAATTTTTTAGTAAATTTCGTATTAATTGAGAAAGAAATTACTTTCACTTTCTCCTTCAGCTTCTCAATGGACACTGGACTATCACTATTCAGGGAATAAACCACTATTGATGTTGAGTAAGAGGCAGAATTGTGCCTGAGCTGAGAGATCGACTTCTATTGATATTAACAGGAGCTGCATTTGTGCACTATAAACAAAGTCAGAGCCCAGTTAGATTTAGGGTCAGACTTTAGAAAAATAAGTGTTTTGTGGGTCACAACTGCCAATAAAAATAATAATGACAATAAAAAAGTAGTGAGGAAAAGCTAAGTCAGTTTCTTGGTTTCCTTCCACTTGAACACTTCTAGTTCTCCTTGTAACCTACTAAATCATGACATTTGGTAGCTTGCTTTCAGCATTTACTGATGTGTTTCACTGAATGCTATGATTTTGCAACAGGGATAGATCTTATTCATAGCTCCTCAATTGCCAGAAATAATAAAGTAGTGAAAAGGAAGAGGGAAAAAAAGGAACATTGGAAATGTGAATAAAATGACATGATATAATAAATCAAAGACCAAGACAATGATATTAAGATTGCTGGGAGGAATATTACGTGTGAGCTTTAATCTTCTAACACATGCTTTATAAAAAAAAAATTAAAACACCTTAAGATACTCTTCGGTGAATATTTAAATAGCCTGTACTAACACAAACATGATCCATCTATGGCAAAGCTTTCTACATAATATGTTCACTTCACCTTTTATTCATTCTAGCTACAGATTCTTAAAGTCATAACTGGTTATATTACACAGTCTAGTCTTCATTGGGTGTGTCTACACATGCAATTCATGTGCATGAACAAACAGTTTTTTCATGCACAGCACATGGAGCCCAGTCAGAGCAGCCCAGGCTGCCAGGGCACCCAGCGGGTCAGCTTAGATGGGGCTCCAAGCGCAGTGTGGGGGCTGGCTGACGCACGATGGTGCTTTAGTGCAGGGCTAGCTGGAAGGCAGATCCTGCACTGAAGCACACTCATGCCCCAGCCAGCCACTCCAGAACAGGTGGAGCTGGGGGAAGCAACCTGCCAGTATCTACATGTGCACTGCTGAGCATGAAAAACCTCTGCAGCAGGGTAGCACTTGTATTTTACAAGATCACCCTACTACAGAATTTATAAGTGTTGTGCACCTTAATAGGGGCACACGTGTAGATGCCGAGACATTTACTTCACAGTTAATTAGTCAACTGTGCAGTAAACATCTTGTGTATCCACAAATTCGCGATAGCAATGTCACCATATGGCAATGTGTAGATACACCCCATGATCCTTATGTGTCAGTATTAACACATAAGGCAGCATACATACATGAAGATGAAGTGCTAACTTCCGTAGTAAAATGCCTCAGCTTTAGCCTGGTAAGAACCTGAGAATTCGGAAGAAACTCTAATATCCATGCCTATTCAAGCCATTGAAAGCATTAACTATGATGCAGAAATCTGTCACACACAACTGATTTTAGAGTGACTTAATTAAAGGGAACCAAACAGCTGTTTTGTGACAATAACATTTTGATCACTAATGTAACTGATTTAAATCTGTGGCTTTAAGGTGAAATGCTCTGTATCTCATTCATCATTCCCCCTGAGCTATCCAGAATCATTTGCTAAACACTATGCAACCATGTCAGATTTAATTCAGTATGAGAGCAGAATTAGACACCTCTTATACAGGAGTCCCTGCATGGCTCTGTTACTACCGAGTACTGTGTGCCTAATGCTAGCCATGCATTCATCTGTGACAAAACATCACTGATATCACTAAGCTAAGGGACTAAGCTAAGACTTACCCCCAAAATAATCAATCATAACAACAGCCATTTGAAAGGTGACTCTTACGTAAAAAGGGGTGGGGGGGAAGGGGTTGTAGGTAGGGGTGTGCGAAATGGGCCTATTCAATTTGGATTCAGATTCGGTCCAAATTGGGGACAGTGATTTGAATCATTGATTTGGATCACTGTCCTTGATTCAATTCAGACAAATCCGAACCTACAGATTCAATGATGATTCGGACAATCAGTGATGTGGATATAGATACAGCTTTAAATGTTTTTTCTACATACCTCAAGGTACCAGGCATGGCTCATGAATGCTGCAATGGTGGGGCAGATGAAGAGTCCCACAGGAGTGTGGAGGGGTCCCCCGTGCGCTTGGCAGCAAACCCAGAAGTGGACTGGAAGTACTTCTGATCCACTTCTGGTTCCTCCAGGGAGTGTGCTGGGGTGTCCCCCTGCATCCACCTGGCTCAGCAATTGGCCATGGGGGGACCTTGGGTGCCCCCCCAGGAGCTGGGAGGCACCAGTTGCCAAGGCAGGAGGGGTGGGGGGCCCCCAGTGCACTCTCCAGTGCACCCAGAAGTGGACCAAAAGTGCTTCTGGTCCACTTCCAGGTCTGCTGCTGAGCTAGCTGGGGAGTCCCCAGGCCAAAAATTCACTGAATTGAATCAGGGACTGAAGCTTCACACAACCCTAGTAGTAGCATGACTAAGCTAATTTACCTTTTAGATCATAATTTTTATTGTGCTGTTCCTTATATGCATCACATTGGATGGTAATCTGACGAAGACATGATTGATTTCCAGAGTCTCTCAGTTCAGAAGCTGCTTAGTTATATAAACTCAAGTTAATCAGCCCTAAAGCCCTAATTTTATGTTAGCTGAATTTGTGACCAGTCTGTTATGATTTAGGTCAGGAGGCAACAGTCAACCAGCATTGTCTAATAAAGATATTCAATTTTCAACCAGTTGATGCTTAACTCCCTCTATATAATTACCTCCTCATTATTTCTATGCACACTAATTGATTCTCTAAGGATCTACATTTCTATTTTATTGCATATCCATGATAAGATGGAGAAATACAGCAAATTCAACAATACTTTTAGCTTTGCCCAAATCTTACTATTATTCCAAGAGAAGTAGATGCTTATATTGCCACAACTCCTATTACTATTTAGATATATTCATTCAGGGAAAAAAAGGCCAGGCAGTCTTTTCCACCCACAAATTTGCTACCTGTGGAACGGGAGGGATTTGTTGTTGAAAAATGTTAAAGTAGCAACAGCCAACTATGGGAAGCCCAAGTCTGTGGAAAGCATATAAGTATATTACACATGCATACTAAACAAATATTGCATAGCCAATTGCACACCCTTTTTAAGATGTAATAGCTGAGTTATTAAGAAGCTAGAGCTAGGAAGAATGGCCAGTATGCAGTAATTGTAAAGACAGGGATAATAGTATTCTTCCCTTAAGCAATTAATAACTCCTCCTGTTAAACAAGTTCCCACTTTCTACAAATTCTAATGCCTTGTCTAAACTGGAGTGCAGTTCCATTGATCTTCACCTTGTACAGACACTTATAGCAGTACAGCACAAACGGAAAATGCTACCATTATGATCTGTGAATATTTACATTCCATTTGCAATGACATAAATGATTGGTGCTGGCCATCATAAGAACATACCTTTTTTATTCCTGTAACTGAGAAGTGGGCACATTGGCTCCCCATGTGGGGTATTCTGTAGGTTCTGCAGGATGGAGCTAGACTGTTCTCAGTGGTGGCAGATGGCAGAACAAGGAGCAATGGTCTCAAGGTGCAGGAAGGGAAGTTTAGGCTGGATATTAGGAAAAACTCTCTCACTAGATTGATGGTGAAGCACTGGATCAGGTTACCTAAAGATGTAGTGGAATCTCCATCCTTGGAGGTTTGTAAGGCCCAGCTCAACAAAGCTTTGGCTAGAATGAACAAGTTGGGGATGGTCCTGCTTTGAGCAGGGGGTAGGACTAGATGACTGGTCCCTTCCATCTATGATTCTATGATCTCTGTGGCTATTTAATCCTCAATCTTTGTGCCAATAGTGTAAGGGAAGTTGCCAATTATCATATAGCACAAAAACAGAACAAATACTCATTCTCCAATATTTGATATAAGGCCATCAGCTCCTTTCACATGTATCGCTGTGTAGTCATCATATGGTTGTAACTTTTGCTTACTGAGTTAAATATTTACAGTAAATAGTCCATTCTAGATTTTTTTTTTAATTGAGCCACAGTGATATTATACGAGGTCTGATTCAAAGGTCATTAAAGTCAATGACAAGATTCCAGCTCTCTACAGCATGTTTTGGATCAGGCCTTTACTGGGTGATTATTCAGCTATATTATCCAATGTTGATGGTTCCTGTACTCATACACTTTGGATTCTCTTTTTAGTGCACTGACTGGATCTTTTACATCTATCATTTCTGGGTAGGAGCCCAATGGGTCAGTGCTAATAGGTATGCTAATTCTTATTCACCAGAGTTCACAGTGCTGGTGAACATTTCACTTTGCAACTCTACTTAAGGGTCTCAAGTGTATTTCAGCACACTCAGGGTACTAGAGCTTTATATCATTTGAAAGAATCCTTTATTTTTAGTGCTAAATCAACAAAGCTGTTAGTGTCATTTTCAGTCAGACTGTCATCTACTGGGAATTCAAAATTACACTCAGCTGCAAACTATTGACACTCCTCTTAACAAAAAAATGGTTTTAATAAATCTTTACATTAGCCTATGAGATAAAAAAAAATCTTTACCATGAAATATACAAGTGTATAAGTGTTTTATGAAAGTTTTATTAACTTTACAAAAGAAGAATTGGCAGTGAACCATGAACATCCTGTACTCCTAACACGTGGTTATAAATTACATGTTCTTTCCAATAACATCTGAAAAAGAGACTGTAATTTAAATTTCAAAACCACTTGGCATACCTACTATATAGTGCTGACATGAAGTAAAGGGAGGATCTGGAGAGACTCAAACAAAGAGTGAAAATATAAAGACATCCTTAGCTAAAAAGCTGCTGATGAATACAATTCCTTTCCAGCTGGACAGGGATCAAGTACTTGCTTGTCATATCATTCAATGCACTGTTCAATCAGGGATTCTTCCTTTCAACAAAAAGAAAACTTAAGTGCTGCTAATCATCCCTTGTAGAACTTTATCTTGCAGATACCTTCTTTATGTCAGGATTTCTCAGTGACCATTGCCAACAGAAGAAGGATCAAAGTTGTTATTAAACAAAAATGCAAACATGCCTTCACTGAAGGGGAAAAGCAACCATCCCGTGTTTTCGCATATGAGATTTATGGCCACTAGCAGCTTAATATTTAGTGTGAATGATAAAAAAATCCATATAAAGCCTGTGTCAAGCGTCAATAGAAGGCATTTGCACTTCTCATTTCTAGACAAGTATGGTTGCTCAGCTTAAGACAACCTTTTTATTGTGATTTACTATAGTAAGATATGTCACTTTCACTCACTAGAGCATGCACTTTACCATTTCCATATATTGAAAAATGCTTTTCTGAAGGGACCCATTGTTTTTTCTTCTACATTTCAAAATATGTTTAGAAGTAGGATAGGTGGTTTTCAAGGTTTGGAAATGCCTTTAGCAATCAAAATAATACATATGTTTACAAAAATGTAAATTTTCTGCTAGTAGACTGGAGAAATAATTGCATGCAACTCATCTCTCACAGTACAGGCTGGATAGAACTGGTTTTTCTGCCTTGCAGCAGTATATGAAAACCCAGAGTGAGAAACTAGCTGCCAGTTAGTTTAGTGGCTTAAATGGAACGCAAGTCTAAAGAGGGAAAGCCAAGCCACAAATAACCATGCAGCACTGCGATTCCTTAAGACCAGTAGTTAAAGCAAATGAAAGAATATACCCTGAGAAGAACAAGTGAGAAATGAAAAAAAAAGACAAAAAAGAAAATATGCACTTTCTGTGTGATGCAGAAAAGAGACTCTATTTCAAGGTTCTTGTGACAAAGAATAAAAATCAGAAAAGTGTTCTGGTCTACCTAACAGCACACTTGCAATCTGTACTAAAATTTGGTAATACCTACCCACAAACCTACTTCCACAGAGGAAGAAAAAAACATAAAAACCTGAGTCAAGGAATAAACTTGGAAAATACATACTTAAAACAATATTGACAAGTAATTCTCTAAGTAGGATACAGTTACATCACTTCTGGCAAATAAAAGGAAATAGTATTTTAGGACTGTAAGATGGGATGAGACTGAATGCACGCTTACCAAATTTGCAGATGACACCAAGTTGGGTGGACTTGCAGACATTCTGGAAGGTAGGGCTAGGATCCACAATGACCTGGATAAACTAGAAAAATTGCCAACAATCAATTAGATGAGATTCAAAAAGGGTAAATGCAAACTTCTACACTTGGGATGGAATAACTGTATGCACAAGTGCAGATTGAGGAATGATTGGATAGGCTGTGGTACTGAAGAGAAGGACCTGGGAGCTTCAGTGGACCATGAGCTGAGTATGAGCCAACAGTGTGCCCTTGTTACAAAGCCCCCCACCCAAAACTCAACAGAATACCCACCTACCAGCCATCCTAAGGCAGATAGAAAAACAAATGATAGAATGAAATAGAATATGAAAGCACAGTACTGAACTGGAAAAAGTATCCAGAATGTATGTCTAGGGGCAGACTAAAGTGAGGAATTACAACTACTTTGGTGCTAGAAACTGAAAAGTCCTGGAGAACAACCTCGAAGATTTCATCAGCTGTACTTCATTTGTGTATTGTACTGCATTCTAATCCCAGTTTTAAAATTGCCAGTGTTGAAGAATCCAATACATCCCTTTGTAAGTTGTTTTAATGATTAATTCTCTAACTTCAGCTTCTATCCTTTGGATATGTCTTTGTCTATAAGATGAACAAATTTCTGCTCGCAGTATAGATTGGGATCAAGTCACTTTTTATCCTTCTCTTTGATAAAATAAATAGACTATTCTCCTTGAGTATCTGATATAAGAAGTTTTTCAATCCTTTAACCATTCTCCTGCTTCTTCTCTGAACCCTCTCTAATTTTTCAACATCCTTCTTGAACTGTAGACAGTAGAATTGGACACCATATTCCTGTAGCAGCTGTACCAGTTCACATATGTAGGTAATAGAGTCTCCATACTCTTACTTGAGATTCATCATCTTATAAATCAAAGGATTACTAAACAAAAATCACCCACCACTCACAAATTTAACTTTGTTCTCAAAAAGAGGTGGCTTAAATAGAGGTGGCTTAAATAAAATCCTTTGAATAGTAAATAAAATTGTATTATTTCCTAGCAATTTGTTACTTTGAGGTTTGGCAAGTTGATTGGCCAGAGTTCGAGTAACAAGAGTTGGTTGGGGGGTGAAAGGATGTGAGGAAAAATTATACAGCAGCAACACCTAGTTCCTTTAAATTGCTCTGTGATATCCAAGTGTCATGAATAAAGTATACCAATTTTGTAAGAAAGTAATTTTTAAAAGGCATTACCTGGATTCTGCTGAAACATCTCAGCAATTAAACTATGAGATTCACACATGCATGCCCTGCTTCTTCTAACCCAGGGGTGGGCAAAATGCAGCCCGTGGGCCAGATGAGGCCCGCCAGACCATTCTGTCTGGCCCATGGGGCTCCTAAAAATTTTAGAAAATTAAAATTTATCTGCCCCTGGCTGCCTGTCATGCAGCCTTTGATAGTTTGCCAAAACTCAGTAAGCGGCTCTCTGCCCGAAATAATTGCCCACCCCTGTTCTAACCCATGCATGCACACTCACACATACACAATGCTAGACACTTCTCCACCTCAACTTGAAGTACAGGGAATCAAAATCAGGGTTTTCTTTAGGTAAATTCTAGAAGGGCAATGAAAGCAATAAGTAAGTTATACTTTTTTCAGCTACTTAAAAGAAAAGAAAATAGATCTTTTAAATAGTATCTTTAAATGGCATATAATTTTTCAGGTGATTCTTCCTGAGTTGGATGGAATAAGGTCTTGCTTTTCCTGTCAGACCCCTCCCACTCACCTTGATTTAATTAGCTCTTAGGTATGCATTTTCCTGCCTACTCAGCAGTCCTGATTTAATGTGTGAACATTTCCTCAATTTTATTTAAGATGTTGTGGGTTAATTCTTTCCCTCTTCCATTTAAAGGTTGCCCTTTTGACTGATGCTTTCACTGACCTCTGATCCAGGCTTGTCATGTTTTATTTCCCAACTATTTAGAGCAACTTATTGAGAAGAAAAAATATTTTAAGATCAACTGCCCATACATGAAAACATTAACTTACTATTGCAGGTCTTATCTATCTGTCTCAATTTATTATACAGAAAATCATACAAAATTAAATCTGAAGTTACTGTGGTATGAAAGCATGATAAGGAATCCGGGTGCCTGAGGCAGCAAAGATACATGAAGACAGCAGCAGTTACTTCTGGATGTGGTAGCAACTTCTGTTTTTCCACTCTCCTCCCCCACACCCCATGCAAGTCAGCACCCAAGGCCCTTGCTCCAGGAACCCTGCCTTAGTTTCACTAGTACTGTGGTAAGCACTATACAAAATGAAGGTTCTAACTCTGAAAAAGCTTGCTCAAATATTTAACCTTAAGCTTGTGAGTAGTCCTGTCCATGTCATTTGGACTATTAATGTTCTTAAAGCTAAATATGTACTTAAGTCTTTGAAGGATTGGCACCTAAATTGATTTCTAAGATCTCAATCTTGAGGAATGAAAACTAAATCTCTGTTGAGATAAAGCATGATAAAAATAGATAAATAAAAAGAAATACATTCAGGTGAAGATACAGTAGTCTTCTCAATCCAGAGAACGCAGTGTATATTAACCTATAGAGATACACACACACACACACACACACACACACACGTATGTATGTATGTATGTATAGATATAGATCTAGATATATAGATATCTATAGATATCTATCTAGATATCTACATATATGTCACAGAGAGGACGAGAAAAAGAACAAATTGCACATGCCAGATTTTAGCCGGAAAACAGTCAGATATACTGCAGTGACAAGGGCTGTAAAGGAAACTGACCAGAATAGAATGAAGTTCTATTTGAAGTTCGATGTTGTAAGGAGGCCTAAGATTGTCAAATGACTTAAAAACATCTCTGGGGTGAAGGGAATTTTTCTTGAATGTGATAGCCAATGAACCAACTTGAGCTGGATGGAAGAAAATAGTCTTCAGATGAATGATCATGAGTTGATTTGGCTTAAATTAAACAAGATACACACAAGCATGAGCTGATCTAGGATTCTGAAAAGGTGGGTACAGATGATGTGCATCAACACTCATGTTTCTCGAGCTAAAGAGAAACTAGAAGCTTAATAATATGCTAGGGGCACAGCACTATATTATTTAGTATAAGATCAAAGCAAAAACAAATACTACCTTATTGGGATGTACACTAATTTGCAGCTAAATTATAGATTAACTTTAAAAATACAACAAATAGGGAAAACAGTGAAAATATATTGTTCCATTAGTCCTGTAGTCATTATGGGTATATAAGTTCACTTCTTATTCAGATTCGTAAAACAAAATCTAGCCTGCTTGAGTGAACTGACAATGCTTCCAATACTTCACTGTCAGTTATTTCTGAACCTTAATTAATGTTCATTTGAGTTAATATTACCACACCTGAGTTAAGGTTTTTATCTAGAGCTAAAAACAATCAGTTGGTCCATAAAATAGACAACAGATGGCTAACGGACAGCAAAATCACAGAAGAAAGGATAACCTGAATAGTGGAACATCAAGGCCATTAAAGGAGAGTAAGTTATTAACACCCATGGAGTAAAGAA
>NW_005841896.1:3550034-3550322 GCF_000455745.1 Alligator sinensis | reverse complement strand
TGGCCGATTATAATATACCATGAAGTCAACTGACTCCTTCAGTGCTGCTTGGATAGAAATGCTCCCCCCTCCAGGCAGTTGGTTTTAAAGTTTGGGTTGGGCAGGAATCAAAAGGCATGGGGGTGAAGCTGCACCAATGCCCCCCCGCCGATTATAATATACCATGAAGTCAACTGACTCCTTCAGTGCTGCTTGGATAGAAATGCTCCCCCCTCCAGGCAGTTGGTTTTAAAGTTTGGGTTGGGCAGGAATCAAAAGGCATGGGGGTGAAGCTGCACCAATGCCCCC
>NW_005841896.1:3545642-3550024 GCF_000455745.1 Alligator sinensis | reverse complement strand
CCAACCCCCCCCCCCCCCCCAGATGTTCCTCTGCATGCAAGCAGGTCTGTAACTAAGGCAACTAGCAGAGTCAGTTGGTGAAATCAACTGGACAGAAAGTCTCTGTGTCAGATGTAGAAAAGCCCAGTAATTTCTAGTGTCATACTTTCAAAAAAAAATTGGAACTTATCTCAAGCAAGGGAGAAAATAGTGTAAGAAAGGTACTGGACAAATAGCCATCTCAGAAAATATAGTAGGATTAAAAAGAGGAAATGGATAAAAAAAGAAATGGAGTGATCAAAGAAAGCTACATTGGAGGGTCCAGGACACCTGTCCAAGTGCAGGGGGGCTGGATCCGATGATCTGTAAGGCCCCTTCCAACCCCTAACAACTATGAAACTATGTAAGGATAAAGTGTGAATTGCAAAAAAAAATCTGAAATGGAAAGGGTATTAAAATAAACAGGAAGGACTACAAGGAAAGCAGTAGCGAGGTTTCCATGCAGTGAAGATTGGAGAAAGGTTGAAAAATAAATAAATATGGTCTCAAAACTTAATATTTTATCTGAGTTTTCAATGAAGAGAATGATATTGAGCATGGCAAAGGAAGGGCAGATAATGGAAACGAAGGCATGAATGGTAATTTCCAAAACTCTGACAGAAGTAAAACTGAAAGACAAAACCCTATACACTCAGAATACAGGGGAAAAGACCATCTCTACCCCAGACTTCTGGAGCATTAGAAGACGGTATCTAACTCTTGAAGCAGTGAGGTTCTGCAACAATCTTCCAGAGGGAATAATGGGAACAAAATAAGCAAAACACATTAACTTTTTAAGACTGGGTGTGCTTAAATTATGAAACATGATATGCCATGGATCCCTGAAATTACCATGGATTGGACTCCGACCTACAAGGTCTATCCCGAACCTAGGCTTAGTTTATAGTCTCTGTGGCAGAAACTGCTACCATATGTACAGATTATAGGGACTGTCTCCTTTTTTACATCAGCTAATACATGGATTGAGACCAGGAACATATTTCTCCCCAAGCTAGTGAACTCCAACTGGACAGTAATGAATTTTGGCTTCTGCTAGTCTGTGAAGGAAAGATTTGAAAATATATGAAGACTATGCTGAAGATTGATTGAAATATATTGATTTAAATATATTGATTGATTATAATTACAAATATGCATGTGTAAGGTATTTATTTTAAATTATTCCTCTCCTTTCTCCTTTTCTTTAGAATAAATAAAATAGAATAAAATGTGAAGTCTTTATTTCAAAATACATCACTGGAAAGTAGGATTTTTTTTTCTTTATATACTAAGTACAAAACATCTGCCCTTGACTGAAAATCCAAGAACCTTTGACCAAATAAATTAATTTCTCCAGTTCAGAATAAGTGATGCTCTCTACAAAGTAGAACTTGCCCTTCTACCAAACGTGTTAAAGCAAAATGACATATATATAGTGAGAATGTTAAATTACGAGGGCATGATGTTAATCTTAACAGATCACACAGTGCTACCACATAGCCAAAAATAAAAGAGGCAAAGACAAGGAAGAACATGTATCACAATTTAAAATAAAACTCATAAGATTACAGCAGGGTCACACTAATGTATTAGACATGAAGAACTTCCAGTAACTGAACTCTAACAGTTATTATGCAAAGTACTGCATATGGCTGGTTATGAACATAATTCACTTAACACAGACACTAAGTGTCTCCTTAAAATATGTGGGGGATGACTGCATTTAGAACCCAGGGCAGAAAGTTTTCACATGAATCATGTAAGTAGTCCCACTGCATTCAATTCAATGCCCTATAGCTGATAAAGCCACAAAAATAACACACTACATCTCCTATGCTGCCCTTTGATATTGCTCTGCTATAGCATAATGCATCTGTTATAGTAGCTGGGATCAGGTAAGTAGAACACAGGATAAAATTAAGTTAAATATATATAATGATGTTGTAAACAGGATGCAGAGTGAAATAAAGGGAGAGAAAAAAAATACCTGTGATTTGATGTATAGTGTTTTTTAGGGGTGTGCAAAGCAGGCCCTATTCAATTTGGATTTGGATTCAGCCTGAATCAGGAACAGTGATTTGATTCGGATCACTGTCCCTGATTCGATTCGGCCAAATCCGAATCTCAAGCTTCGATGCTGATTCAGAGAATAAGAGTTTCGGACATAGATACAGCTTTAAATGTTTTTTCTACATACCTCTTGGAACCAGCATGGCTTGTGGATGCTGCGATGCTAGGGCACATGGAGCATCCCACAGGAGTGTGGGGAGGCCCTCCATATGCTCGGCAGTGAACCCATAAGTGGACCGGAAGTACTTCCAGTCCACTTCCAGGTCCACCGGAGAGCATGCTACAGGCCCCCCTGTGCCCTCCTCGCTCAGCGATCAGCCACAGGGGCCCACGGTTGCCCCCTCAAACCCAGGAGGCACCAGTTGTTGAGCTGGGGGGTCCCCAGCACGCTCCCTGGCAGACCCGGAAGTGGACTGGAAGAGTTTCTGGTCTGCTTCTGGGTGTGCTGCTGAGCATGCTGGGGAACCCCCCATGCTTCTGTGCGATGCTCCATCTGCCCCAGCATCACAGCATTTACGAGCCACCTGCTACCTAGAGGTATGTAGAAAAACATTTAAAGCTGTGTCTCTGTCTGAATCGCCAAATCTTTCCAAATCAATGCTGAGGGTTCTGATTCGATTTGGAGAAATTAAAGGGTTCTCTGATTTTATTCAGATTCAGATATTTGGCCACCAAATCAGGCTGAATCTCCACCAAATCAAATCAGGGACCGAAGCTTCTTACAGCCCTGGTGTTTTTATAGGTAGGAAATTGTAATAATTGGAAATATGTGAGTAGACTGATTTATTTTCATTTTAGGTAATGGTTCATACTGAAAGATGTGTACAGCAGTCATTTTCTCTAAAAGATGACCAACAAACAAATCCCATTATAATCATACATTGAGATTTAGAGCATGGTTTGCCGGCTGATATTAAACAAACTTTCCTTTATAAACACTAATTCCTATATTAGCAAGTAGAAGTGTTCTGTAAAGAAAATGAGGAGAGATTTTTAAACGTTGGGCCCTATAATCGTTATTTACTTCCTGATATATTTGTAAAATAAACTCCCATATTATTAATGCCAGTAATACATACGCATAACACATATACAGTAGGCTAGCCTTTGTTTTCAGAGAATTATTACTGCCTGGGCTTAACACAATTTCTCGCACCTTCCTTCCCATTATAAACCAATGCTTGCCAACAGGTAACCCAGATTCCACACTTTATTTTTTAACCTAATGTAGCAAATTCCAGTGGTATCTCAGACATCTCTGTCTGAAAGCTTTTGGTTTACAGTTGGATGCTATACCAAGCAGTAATTTATTACAACAGTCTGCATTTGAATTACCTGCTTCATTACAGCATAATGGAAGAAGGACAGACCAGAGCTTGTCAACACAACATCTGATTGAAAGAGTATCAAGAGGCATCTGATTGATGCCTCTTTTGACATCCCTCTTCCTCCTGAGGCATGATATGCTAGCTGATGGAAATACTATGGTGTAACTCCCATGATAATGTGATACCCATTGCAAAACTTTGTAAGAACTCTTGGGCAAGTGACGTTATTTATGAGTAGGGATGTGCAAAACAGCACCATTTCATTTTGACTTCCATTTCACTGTTTCAATGGGACAGTGTTTCATTACAAGGTTTGTTTAATTTTGAAAGCATTGTTCTGTTTTGTTTTATCAAAACTGTTTTGCTGTTTCAACACGGCTTTGACATTTCACCCATAGGCTATAATGGGGAAGTACAAAACTGCATGATTCATGCCTGATTTATGTGAAACTTGCAGGGATGGTAGATCCTTCTGGGTCCATGAAGCCTGCCAAGTTTCAAGGAGATAGGTGACGGGGTTTCTGGGAAACTGCACCTCAAAACCTTGAAAGTAAAACTGTTCAGAGCAAACTTGTGTCACCTGCAAGTGTGAAGGCATAGAGAAAACCCAGTTCAAACAATGCTGCTTTTTATGCTGTTTTTCCATAGCTCCCCCAAAGCAAAGCACTGGATTTGGAAGGGACCTCAGGGAAGGATCACAGTCACTGGGCAGCTACACATATCAATATCAGAGCAGTCCTTGCCCTCTCTTCCCCCTCCCTCTCCTTACTTTCTCTTTAGCTGCAAGCAAGGCCAGTTTTGAAACTTGAAACATTTCAGAAGTTTCTAAATGTTTCAACTGCCCTCATTTCATTTTGATCTCACTGTTTCAAGCTCAAAACGAGTCAAAACAGTGTCGAAATGAAACAGCCAGTGAAATTTCACACAGCCCTATTTATTAGCTCTATTAGTGCAGCATTTTGAGGC
>NW_005841896.1:3544610-3545632 GCF_000455745.1 Alligator sinensis | reverse complement strand
AGGAATGAAGGCTGCAACATATTGTATTGCTCAGGGTTTTTTTGGCCACATATTGGCATGCCTCTCCCTTGAATATTGATAGCATTTGTGCATATGGATCAAGAACAGCACATGGCTTCATATGCTTTCTTACTACTGGAATCTAAAGATCCTTTGACTGTGTCCTCATGAACTAGAAGCACTAAGCAGTGAAGTCTAGTCCAGCCAGTCATTTAACTCTGCTCCTATATGGTCAAAAGAGGGAGATGGGAGGATTTTTTCATTCCCCCATGAGCTGATGGAGCTCTTCACTAAGTACCATATTTACCTGTATCCAAGATTACTATGAATTTAAGATGCTCCCCCATAATTAGATTCTATACATGGAAAAACTATAGCTTTAGTATATTTTTCCATGTATAGAATCTAATTATTGGAGGGTCATCTTAGAGAGTGTGTGTGTGTGTGTGTATGCGTGTGTGTGTGTGTGTGTGTGTGTCCAGCAGGGAAAGCAGTGGCAGGGGGAGAGGCAGTAGGGGAGGCAGTGTAGAGGTAGGCAGTGGGGTATGGGGTAGGGGATTGGGGATGCAGACAAGGGGGAGGAAGATGGGGGGGGGTTGGGGGGACAGACAGTGAGGGGCAGGTGGTGGGGGTTGGGTTGTGTGGCTGGGTCAATCCCACCTACCCCTTTCTGCAGGTACCCTCCAAACCCAAAAGTATACTGGTAAGACCACTCCAGACTTGGTGTCTGATGTGTTTGAAAATGGCTGCTGGGAACTACCCCAGAGCAAGTTTACTAGCATATTTTTGGGCATGCTGATTGTACTGCTGGAGGGGGCAGGTGGAGAATGCCCAGCCTGGGCATGCCACCATTACAATATAGATTTCATAGATTTCATAGACATTAGGGCTGGAAGGGACCTCGGAAGATCATCGAGTCCAGCCCCCTGCCCAAAAGGCAGCAAGTCAGCTGGGGTCATAGGATCCCAGCAAGATAAGCATCCAGTTTGCTCTTGAAGGTGTTCAATGTAGGCGCTTGACCC
>NW_005841896.1:3543986-3544585 GCF_000455745.1 Alligator sinensis | reverse complement strand
TGAAGGTGTTCAGTGTAGGCGCTTGAACCACCTCCGGTGGCAGGCTGTTCCAGACCTTGGGGGCTCGGACAGTAAAGAAATTCTTCCTTATGTCCAGCCTGAAATGGTCTTGTAGTAGTTTATGACCATTCGACCTAGTTGTCATCCCTTGGGGCGATCTGGTGAACAAACGTTCCCCCAGATACTGGTGGTCACCCCGATAAACTTATAGGTGGCCATCAGATCACCCCTGAGCCTGCGCTTTTTCAGGCTAAAGAGCCCCAGGGCTCTCAGCCTGTCACCGTAGGGTCTGCTTCCCTGACCTCTGATTATGCGCGTGGCTCTTCTCTGGACTCTCTCAAGCTTCTCCACATCCTTTTTGAATTGTGGAGCCCAAAACGGGACGCAGTACTCCAGCTGCGGCCTCACCAAGGCCGAGTACAGGGGGAGAATGACGTCCCGGGATTTGCTTGAGAAGCATCTATGGATGATCTAATTAGATGTGAAGAAACAGCCTCACCAAGCAGTTGTTGTCCTTCGTAGGCGAAGACTATTGCATCCAGCAAGAAGGGGAAAAAGAGAGAAAAGAAATAGGAAAGAAACAGGGGGGGGGAAAGGGG
>NW_005841896.1:3537658-3543373 GCF_000455745.1 Alligator sinensis | reverse complement strand
CCAGCTCCTTGAGTACCCTGGGGTGAAGATTGTCAGGGCCGGCTGACTTGAAGGTATCCAGCTTCTCAAGATGTTCCTTCACGAAGTCAGCATCAATGGAGGGCAGGGGATCACCCTCACCCGGACTTCCCTGTCCCGTAGCGGGCATGGGCGTCCCATGGGACTGATGAAAGACCGACGCAAAGTACCTATTTAATAGGTTGGCTTTTTCCTGTGTGTCAGTTGTCAGTTGCCCCATCTGGTTCAGCAGGGGTCCAACGTTGCCCCTGCTTTTCCTCCGGCTCCCCACATATCTGAAAAAGGACTTTTTATTGTCCTTGATGCTCAAAGCTAGTTGGAGTTCAGTTGCAGCCTTGGCTTTCCTGGTATGCTCCCATACCAGATATTTCACAATATATTCATTGGTAGCAAAACATGTGGAACTGCAACACGGGATATTGTTCATGTATCCAATACAAAAACTGGTAGAATTAGTTAAGTGACACAGTAGCTCTTAGAAAAGGAGTACAGAAAAGAGAAGCGAGGGAGTATAGAAGGGAAGAACTCCAAAAATCTGACAAGATGTGGGCTGTGTTTAGAATTACTATATTCACAGCCAAGTATGGAGTGAGAAGCACATGAGGAAGGACTGAAAGCAATGGGGAAAACACTAGACAGACAGCACAAGATACAGCTATTGATTGATCCTTTTATTGCTCTTTTCTTTGATTCATATTGTCTGATTTTTTACACTAGATAGTGGTATAGGTTTCTAGATAATTGCTTTTTGTTGAACTTACCTTCTTGTTTCCCAGGCCTCTGTACTTTGTCATTGCTAATTCCTTAATCTTTCCCTCATATGATAAAGATATTTTTGGGTTTCATTGCAACTCACCCCATAAATTGTTGAAAAAGAGGAGAGCAGAGGCTGAATTTTTAAACTCCTCTCTCCCTATTGGCAAGAGAAAAGAGGTAGGAGGGGTGAAGAAAGAGGCAATAAACTGTGTTCGTTAATGTGCTGGTACAGCAGATTCTCCACCCCACACGTGCACACAGATGCAGTTGCACATCACCACCAAACAACAGGAGCTCTACAGGGACAATGATGATTTTGGAAACTGTCCAAGTCACAGCTTCTCCTGGAGGAAGGCAGATATGTGCTTCCTTTTGCTGAGGGTTAAAGGTAATATTTCATTCTAGTCCTTAACAAACAAAACAAAAATACTCTTCAGAGCAGAAAAGTAGGACAGAAAACTCACAGAATAGTTTATAAACACCAGATTAGTGTAATTTCATAAAATGCTGTCATCCTCTGATACTGCTAGACTTCAACCTTTCCATTATATGGTACAACCCCTTTGTACTCTCCTCTGTAATCATTTATATTAAAACTGTATATGACATACATGATCTGTCAAAAAACCAAACAAACAACCTGTCCTTAAATATACACCTGCAACTCCTGCTAATAAGAGATGGGGTGCATGGATAGAACTTGGGATAGAATTTGACCTGTCCTGACATTTAACATTTGCCATTTTATTCACCAGAGACCATTGTCCTCCTCTCTCATAGGCTCTATGCAGCAGACAAAATTACAATCTTCAATAGGTTAATCTGAACAAACACATGGCAGTGGAAAATACCTCAGAAAATTTAAATGCTATATTACCTTTGTCCCTTACGTCATGTACCAGTAAAAATGGATTTAATACAGCTTTACAGGCCTCTTGTCCCATGTGAATTAACAGACTGCTTTGGAAAGGACCATTCAGCCTATTTACTGTGCATTGGAGTAGCACTTTGGCCTTCCTCATTCCTTCCACCCAACCACATTTTCTTCTCCTCTTAATTCAGACTAGAGTGCAGGAATGTGGTGGCATTGTATTCCCTTCCTTCCCCCCAAAACAAAGCAGTCACAGGTCAGTGGAGTACACCCTGGGCCACAGTAGCATTCATCTTATTGCCTTGTCCCTTGCCTAGCTACTGGCATCAGTGTAAAGTGAATATGAAAATACCTATTTAGAATGGGAGCATTTTCACAGACACTTTGTATTCATTCAGTGTTGCTCCCTTCCAAATAATGGCATTGTTTTTAACATAATAATCTTATTTTTATTCTCTTTTTTGAGCCTTAAAAATGATGTTTTCAAGAGTTTTTGGCAACAGTGAGGTCAAGAAATGTAGGGTATAGTTCCAGGTTACCTTTAAACCATCATAAATCTGTAGATGTTAGGCAATGCTAAAGTTAGAACAGTTTCAGAGCACTTACAGGTTAAAATGTACTGCTGTCTTTGACCTGCACAATAATAACTTTTCAATAGAGGGCCTGGATGAACAGGGGACTAGGGCAGTAGCCAGGACTCCATCTCTCCTCTGAGAGTGGAGCCCCAAGGGTTAATTGTGGTGAGAGCACGAAGCCTGGGGAAAGCATTTTTCTCTAGGCTCCATGCTTTTAAAGCCTGGTGGCGCCTCTCCTAGCATGAAGCTTCTAGGGTTAACTGTGGCAACACCATGGACCCTGGGCAAGCACAATTCCTTGGGCTCCATGCTCTCACCATGCTCACCACTAGGCCTCCGAGGAATATAAGAGGCTAGGGAGGGAACCAGACAGACATCCCAGAAATGCAGGTGCATGCTGGCAGTGGCTCAGGATAGATACCAGCGGGGCACTACAGCAGCCCTCCCTTTCCCAGGACTGAGCTGAGAGGGGCACGGCCAGGCCTGGGCAGGACTCTGTGGTTAGGGAGGGGTCCCCCCCTCCCTTGATAACAGAGCATTTATCTGCTCTGTTATCAGCATTATCACCCCATCAGAACCCCTCCCCTCTTCATTACAACCTCTTCTTAAACAGCTTTTTTCCAAAGGAAGGAATGCAAGGGTGTTACCAGCTGACCTGCTGATTACCTCCAAAAAGCCCTAAGTGGACACTGTCCTATCTGCCTTACACAGCATTAGGTAGCATACCACATGCTGGCTACGGTCCATGCTGTGGGAGAGAGGAGCAAAGGATCTCTACTTAAGCCGCGAGTGGTGAGAGGGTGGGGGGAGGGGGACACAGAGAAGCCAGCAGACCCTGCTGTGCCTGCAAGTCTCTACCAGAACTCTTGTCAGGGAGCAGAGAGGAGGGGCCAGCCCTGCTGTGGAGCAGAGAGCCCTGCCCAGCCCAGAGAGCATGCCAGGATGCTGGAGGAGTCTGGTTTAGCTTAAATAGGGTTACCATATTTCCAGGTCCAAAAAGGAAGACACCTGGAGGGTGTATGATTGTGGGGAGGACAGTGACATGCCAGTGCCCTACACTTCCCCATTCTGTTGCCCCTCACTGACAAACCACAGCCCCCCTCCCTGCCACCCCTACTGGTGCCCCTCACTCCCAACCTGCAGCCCCCTGGCACTGCCAGTGCCCCACACACTCAACCAACAGTCCCCCCATGCCCCTTAATCTTGATCCATGGCCCCCTGACCCCTTCTTGCCCTGCCAGTGGCCCTCAGCTCCTGCCCAGCCCAGGGGGTGCCTCTCACTCCCAACCTGCAGCTTCCTACACCCCCAGCTCTGCCAGCACCACTCATTCCAGCCTACAGCCTCCTGCCCTCTCAGCCCTTCAATGCCGACCTTCAGTGCTCTACTCCCTGCTGCCTCTGATCGTCCCCTTCTTGCTCCCACCAGCAGAGCAAGGCAAAATCACAAATTCAGCTCCCGATCACACACACACTGTGCTAGGCATTCTGGGAATTGTAGTTCTACCTAGCAACGGCCATATTGAAAATGGACTGGGGGATGACATCCCAGACATTTTGTCTGCATTTGAAACACCCACCTGGACACAGCACAGGGAGCCAAAAAAAAGGACATATCCAGGAAAACCAAGATATATGGTAACCCTAGCTTAAACCAGCAAAGGGTCTGGGACAGACCAGTTTGACCCAAATCAGTTAAGTCTGATACTACATTCAACCAGGTTTATCTCAAACTGGTTTCATCCATTTTCAAACTGGTTTATGTGCACTGAACATCTGTTCCAGTAACAAAGAAATGTATACTGAAGGTCTTTTGGTAAGGAAAGGTAAACTGAAAACCAGAAAGACAGCCCCCTTATTCAGAAGACCTGGGAATCAGATTCCTAAGACATTCATAGTCATTGCTCTTCTGTGGGGTATACATGATATCTACAAATATCAAGTCCTAAGAATGGATTTAGACAGAACATGGAGAGGGAAAGCCAAAACAGTACTGATTGTGAGAGGTGACCTGGGGCTCTCAAGACCACAAAGAGCCACGCCAGTCATTTCCATCAGGGTCCAGATTATCCACAAGGCTATTTCTTTGAATAGATCTTCCAGATTGAGACAGTTTAAAACTTTGCTCATCCAAATCTTAGGGCAAAAGACTGAAACTCACAGACAGTGATACCACTCCATGTGATTGTGATGTAAATCATTAATAATAATATCACCCTAAATTCTAGTTCTTTTCTGCCCTAGCAGAATGAACCATAAACCTTGAAGTCTCACTAGCTTTATTTTACATTGAGCTAATCAAAACTATATAAAGGGCGTCCAAATGTCATTTTCAATATACTTCTGATGCATGATAACAATTTTAACCCACCACTTAGCTCAACTGTATCTGTAGCAAAACCCCCAGTTTTTCTTTTTTTTTTTAATTTATTTTAAAATGCGTTCCCTCCCGACCATAAACCTTGAAGTCTCACTAGCTTTATTTTACATTGAGCTAATCAAAACTATATAAAGGGCGTCCAAATGTCATTTTCAATATACTTCTGATGCATGATAACAATTTTAACCCACCACTTAGCTCAACTGTATCTGTAGCAAAACCCCCAGTTTTTCTTTTTTTTTTTAATTTATTTTAAAATGCGTTCCCTCCCGATCCCCAGCCATTTCTGACTTTTTCTCTCCTTCTCTATTCCCTATAGATAAGTATAAGTGATCTCAGACTCAGGATAAGCTTTAAACATTTTTATTTTGGTAGCAAGTTTTTGTTTTTGGATATGCACTGTTTTATATTGTATTATTATTAGGTTTGTACTGATTCTTACTGTTGTATATTGTATTATTATCATTTTCGTATTGATTTTTATTGTTTCATATGGATATTGTATGGTTTAGGCCTGCGTTTGTAAGTGAACCAAAGTCATGTCAAGTTTCCATTTTATATGTCAAGCCTCCATATTGTGTCCTTTGCCTGGGCATCCCATGTTGCAACAATATGATTCATTGTACCCCTCCCATGTAAATTGGTTCCCCGATGAATGAGAATGATTGGGAATGATTGAAATACAATGGTAGCAGGCCTCTACTAAATGGCCTGTAATGACTAGGCCATCACCTCGCATTGATTCACCCAGGAACCACAGACCTCACTCAGGAACAGAGACAAGACCAGCATTTGAAAGACAAAAGACCCTGCAGAACCAGCAACTCTCACCGTTACAGACACCTGAAACTGCACATCCCTGCATGGAGCACACATGCTCAGTACACCAGGGACTGACCCGTACATGGGCATGCCTCCTGTCACTAGGGTCATACAAGGTCTTCCCCTATAAAAAGGGAGCAGTGAAGACAGACCCAGTGGGATGCCCTCTCCATCTGGACCAACACTATGCCACACCATCTATCCACCCAGAGGCCCTGCCAGTGATCCTCCTCTGGACAATACATACTGGACAAGCACCCCATTCCAGCCTGGATAGGTAGATATTACCTGCACAC
>NW_005841896.1:3527284-3537432 GCF_000455745.1 Alligator sinensis | reverse complement strand
GAGTTGGGTCATGTTTTACTGAATCCCAGTCCTTTCCCTATCTTAAATTCCAGCCTCATTCTCTCTCTCAGCTCCAGTTCCCACCCTCTCTGCCAGTTTCTCAATCTCCTCCCACTTCCATCTCCCTTTTTCTGCCACCTCTCAGCCTCTCCTTGCTTTCCTGCTGTCCCTGCTGCCTCTCAGCCTCCCCTGCTCCTACTGCCTTTTTCCTGTGACATTCTGCTACCTTTCTCTGTTTTCCTGTTGCCCTGCCACCTGCTGCTTTTCCTGTGATTTTCTGCTGTCTGTCTCTCTGTTTTCAGGCTTCCCCCACACCTTCTGTAATCTTCCCCCCCTCCCCCCGCCGCCTCCCTCCTGCAGCTTCCCAGCTCCTCTTAGCTGTCCTGCAGTTTTCTCCAGCAGCTGGAGCCTTTCTACAGCTCCTAGCACTTACTGCCGCTCTCTGCAACTTCTCTAGCTGCCCTGGAGCCATCCTCTGGCTCCCCATACCCAGAGCCCCTCTTTAACACCCACACTTTCCCTTAATCCCATTTTCCCTCTCCCCACCTACCGTTTTCAGCTCCCCCGTAGCTCTGGCTCCAGTCCCAGCCTCTGTGCCTGCATCGCTTCACTGATCTGCAGGCTTTGGGCGTTGTCTTTTAATCAATTAACCTAAAGTTACCCCTGAGCCTCAGTTCTTCAGCCCAGGCCCCTGTAGTCTACTGGTTCTAATCCCAGTCCTGGTAACTTTAATTTCCTACACTTCTACTTTCTTACCTAAACCTTTCCCCAGGTATCCCAAGTACATCAAGCACATACATACATACACATCACAACATCCAACTTAGGAACTCACTTGTGTGTATGTGTGGGTGGGTGGTATGTGTATAAATTAGTGAATACACACACATATATATATATATATATATAGATATTGTGTGCATGTGTGGTATATGAATTAGTAATCCATGTATGTGTGTTGGATATGCAGGTGTTGGTAACAGGTAACTAATTTTGTCTAATTTTGGGAATGTGTAGCATGTATGGGCTTAAACTGGTGATAGGTGTGCATGAACCTAGACTAGTTATTTTGAACGTGTGTGTATCTGAGTTGCTAGTCTGTGTGTGTGTGCATGTGTGTGTGTGTATGGCATTGTGTGCATGATATACGAATTAGTGATCTGTGTCTAACTTTTGGGGTGTTTAGTGTATGTGCTTGAATTGGTAATAGGTATGCATGTGCCTAGGCTGGTTTGAATGTGTATGTGCCTGAGCTGGTAGTGTGCATATGTATGCACCTAATTGATTTGTGTGTTTGTATATGTGCAATTGTGTTACACCCTACTGTCTAACAGCGCAATATTGAGATCCTGAGAGTTGGCCTGACCCCACAGGACAACGTATCTACTTCTTTCCTAGACATGAGGAAGGGTACCTTGTGCCTGAAAGCTTATCTAAGACCAATAGCTATATAGTTTGTCCAATAAAAGATACCACCTCAAAAAATCCTTGCTTCTAGCATTTTTTAAAGCACTCGGCTAATTTAAAATTTTTATTAAAAGTTGTTAAAGCTCTGAATAACCAGGAAAAACTTCAAGATGTAAGGTGGGATTAATTTTTAAAATGGAGCATAATAATACTGCAATTACAACCTCTACAGACTATTTAGCTATTTTAGATTTTGTTTTGTCTGTTTAATGGTCTGTAAAAGGGCCTTTTTATACATTTTTTTCCATCTCTCTCCAGCTGTATCTAACATTGTCTATGTCGTTTATGATCTACAATGCTCACTGCAGCTGTCGTAGTGGGTTTTTTTTTTTCCTCCTGTTCTCTCCAGGTGCTTCTCTAGCTTTTTTGGAGACATATTACTTGTCTCTCCAGCACATCATGACTTTCTTTTCAGGTCTTTTAACCTTTAATTTTATCCTTCTTTTCTATATATTCTTCACATTCTCACAATTCTACTCTTTCAACGGTAACATCCTTCCTCTATGCCCATGGTTCTCTGTCAATGCTGGACATTAATTCCTTATTTTCACAAATATGTTCTAAATTAAAACATAGTAGTCTACAGGTCCTAGACACCTGTCATATCAAAGGAACAGCATTTGTCAGCAAAAAAGGAAAACTTTCACACAATTCACTGGCTTTCCCTTGCAAAAGATGTCAAAGGCAATGAAAAGGGGGAAAAAAATCCAAAAAGACAACTGCGACTGATATGACTGATGTGAAAAATGTAGTGATAAAACTTGAAAGCAATACAGAAAGATTCTGGAAGTGAATAGGTAATTTGGAACCTTAGTGGGAACACTATAATCTTAGAATAAACTTCTCTTCTCCCCCCACCCCTACCAGAGTAATTTTAGCTCAAATGCCTTTTGCATAAGAAGTGAAGTATATTTCATCGGCAATATTTTTTGTTTCTTAAATTGAGTGCCATTTAGAAAATGAAATATTTGCACTTCAGCAGAATGATAGAAAACATTAAGGTATTATACATGGCAATGATTTTGAATTTTTTCTCTTAAATTAAAGGTTTTATTCATAGTCTTAGCATCACTGTAACTGAACACAAAACCAACTACTCCACTTGACTCTAAACACTATTAATTGCTTAGCTCCTGCAAACACTTAAGCATGTGCATAACTTTACTCACATCATCAGTAGGTCCATGTTGACAGTCACAAGTTTCTCCTTAATTCTTTTAGGAAGAATAATGTATAAACCAATAGCAAATCACTTCCTGTCTGTGCCAGCTCATTTGTGCTGCATGGCATACATTTGGATGGGGAGGAGTGAACAAGAATTCTGCTGATCCCTATCACTGTCCACCTACCAGCAGGAGGGAGGAACAGCAGTGTAGTAGGGCTGTGCGAAGCTTCAGGTGGTGATTCAATTCGGAGGAGATTCGGCCTGACTCAGCAGCCAAATCTCCAAATCCAAAATGAATGAGGGGACCAATTAAAAGGTCCAAATTGATTCAAAGCTCTCCAAATCTTTGGAAATGATTTGGGTGGTCCCTCGTGCCTGCAGCTGGACTCTGAGCTGGTAAGTACTAGAGGCAGGGGTGGGGGCTGGGGGAGGAGACCATGTGGGTCCCTGCCAGCCCCCCCATTCCCCCAGCCCCCCCCAAACCCTCCCTGCTCCCTTAGCCCTCCCCATGGGTGCCCCGCCCACCCCAGCTCCCAGACCTTTAAAGAAAAGCCCAGGTGCTCACCGGGTGCTGCTGGGTAGGGGGGTGATCCCTGCTGCCCCCCACTGTCCCATACTGCATGGGGGGCTCTGAATGAGCCCCCCAACCCCCTTTGCTTCCCCAGCCCCCCCACAGGTTCCTTGCCCAGGCCAGCTCCGTCCCTATAAGAAAAGAAAATGAGAATAGCCCCAGGACTCACTGCTCCTGTGGCAGTCTCCGGGCTTTGAGGGGCTCATGCAGAGCCCCCGACATGGTGGGGATTGCCCCCCACCAGCAGGAACAGTGAGTGTGGGGTTTTTGGGGGTTTTTTTTTCTTAAAGGTCCGGAGCTGGCCCAGGCGGGGCACCCATGGGGCAGCTGTGGGAGCGAGGGGGGGGGCTGGGGGCTCATGCAGAGCCCCGCCATGCAGCGTGGGGCAGTGGGGGGCAGTGGGAATCACCCCCCACCCAGCAGCACCCACTGAGTCGGGGCTCTTTTTCCCAAAGAGCTGGGAGTTGGGGTGAGCAGCGCAGCCATTGCTGGGCTGCGGGGGATGGGCTTGGCTGATTCAAAGATTCAGAGATTCAGCAGCTGCTGAATCTCTGAATCAGATTTGGCCGAATCCAGTTGGGACAGAGATTCAATCGCCGAATCAAATTACTGTCCCCCAAATTAGTCGAATCTGAAGTGAATACTAGCCACTTCACACAGGCCTACAGTGTAGGGGCACAACCAGGGCAATGTAGAAGCAGCAACTTTCAGTTGCTGCCATAATCACAAACAGGAAGAAGCAGCTTCCAGCAGAAGCTGCTTTTATTGCCCCTCCTCCCAAACAAGTTGGCAGCATGCCGAATCGCCTTTATTGCCCCACACCCTACTTACACTACTTGGGAGAAGAACCCAGAGAGGCTGCTCCTTATGTGACCTGTGAGTGACATTGTCACCTGTGAGTGATGGGACATCCTGTCCAGTATTGTACAGGCAACTAGCAATCGATTTGGTTTACACAGATATACAAATTACATCAACTCCAGAAATACACAAAGGCCTATGGCAGAGCACTTTAACCTTCCTGAACTATTACTGACCTCAGGGGAGCTGTTCTTAGGCAGCAACCCTTTAAAAACAGATTTGAATGGGACAAGAAATCATCAACAGGTTAGAGTGTGTTAAGTACGGTTTCAACAAGAACTGTAAATTCTTATCCCATGACCCGATTTGTAAACCATGAAAGGGGTCTATTCCACATAGGCTAGGAGTAGATATTGCATTTGTCCAGGGACAAGTCATGCCTGTGTTTTTCCTAGAGCTTAGAAGTGTGGTGTGTATACATATTACATACATATTGCCTTCCAATCAGTGTTTACTGAAAGGCTGAACATAATGCCGCTTTTCTACCAATGATTCAATGATGCATTGAATTCAGGACAACCATTTAGATGCATAATGCAATGTCCAGGGACACACTGTTAACACTTGTTAACCCATGAGCCATTTTATGGTTTGTCTTGGGACAACAGGCATGGATGTCTAAACAACTGTACTTTGTCACAGTATAACATGGTTTCTCCTGGGACAAAACATCTATTTGTACCTTTAGTGTTCTTTAATGATATTTTTCGTGGAAGTACGCAGCATCAGAATAGTATGGTCAAAATCACAATTGATTAGAATAAAAACTTGTTTTAATTTTACTCATAAAGATACTGATGTTATGTAAAACATGTTACAGGAAATAGATACAGATGTAAATATTGTTCTTTCTTTTTTTTAACATCAATCTTATAAAATCGCATGAAATCAAACAATATTCTTGACTAAACTTGTACATGTATAGGCACAGAAAGGTTGTAGAAAAAGATTAGGGACCCAAGCCAAACCCCAATGAGGTCAAGCAATACAGATTTTTACAGAGTAGAGTTTCACTCAGGTAATTTTTCTATTACCATTGGAGAAAGTAAAGCTTTTTTGTTCTTTGCTTGATCACAGTACTATTCCTGATGCTGACACACTGGTTGGCCAAGCTTGGGCAGCTTGCCTAATTGCTCTTTCAAAAAAAAAGGGGGGGAGGGGGATACTTACTCCCTACCTTGTAGCCTGTTGTGACTCACAAGACTTGAATTATGCTTGCAAACTGCTTTTCAATTCCTAAATGAAAAGCACTCTGCGAGTGCAACATTTTACTATGGAATGTTGCCACAAGTTGCCACAAATATGCACAAAGCTTCATTCTCAAAGGCCCCTGGCAGATGTTCAGTTAAAGGCAAAATGGGATCTGAACTGTGATCCCAACAATCGAACCTCCTGCCATGCTACATGTGCACAGCAGGAAACACAAGTGTGGAATCTGTGATCACATTATAATTGCACCACATTGCTGATGCAGGTGGAGCCTGAGATTATAACCCTGGGCTCCTCCTGAACTGGCAAATAGCAAGCCAGATCCCTGGTGCTCCTGTAGCTGAGAGCCTCAATCAGCTGACCAGTGCTCCTAGATGTAGGAGGTCCAGTCAGCTGACTGGTGCTTCCAGCCATGGGAGGACATCAGAGCCAATGACTTCCATGCACATTGAAGATCCCCAATCAGCTGAATGGGCTCCTCACCATGGGAACACATCAGAGTCAATGGTTTCATGCACTCTTACAGTTGGGAACCCCAGTCAGCTGAGCCAGCACTGTCAACTGCAGAACTTGTCTTCCCCCCGGTTGGGAGCACTGGTCAGCTGCTCAGAACTGGCCACACATTCAATTTATGGCATGATGGAAATCAGCCACAAACTTGTACATCTTTTGTTTAATAACTTTGTGGCATCATGTTAGTAATTGAATGAATGTGTAGCTGCATTACTAATGAAGACATGATTAACTGGTTAATTGTGTCTTAAGTGTAACATCTGCCAGAGGCCAAAGAGATGAATGCACCTTTATGCTATCACTAGGAGTGGTCAATAAATGAAACAAGTTTGTTGTAGGGCCATGGTAGCAATTCCTGCTCCCAAATGTCATTATTTTTAGTACTGATACAAGAAGTGATGGAAGCAATTCCCAAATTTTATAGACAGAAAAAAACCCACATCCTTATAAGCCAAATCAATGTCCTACCAACTAAAACAGATAATTGGGCCAGCTAGGAAGAGCACAGCAAAGATGCTCAATACTACTTTGCTCTTTGAAGATGCTAGGGTGAGGAAAAGTGCAGCTACTTTGAATGATATTGCATGGCTTTTCCCTAAAACAGCAGTTACCAGCTCCACTTCAAGCTACTTATAAAGAGAACTCAACCTGAATTTTTGGAGAGAAAATGACTAGTAAGTTAAAAAAGAAAACAAAACAAAAAAAACTTGAATGCAGTCCTGCTTTAGAGAAATATTTGCTACTAAAAAACCTGGAATGGGAGCAAAAATGCTTCATCTTTCATTCCTTTTTTATCTGGATGCAAACTTGGTTCAGAGTCTAGATAGCAGTGCCTGTGATTTAAGTAATTGAAAATAAACTTGCTTTATCTTGTTTATGTCTGCTGTTACCACAAGGCTCTTGTGTTCTTGACAGTGTCAGAGAAGGCAAATATGCAAGCATGATGTCTCTAACATCCAGCTAATACTACTGGGAATGGTATGTTGGAGGGATGATTAGAAATAAAGTAAAAGAACCATAAAGCAAAACTGCAGAGTTTCATGGAAGTTTTAATCAATAATTAGGGTTTTTTGTCCTGATAAATAAATGGTCTAGTGCCTGCAAACACCCTTAAAGTTGAAGTAAAATGTTATGCTGACTTTTCCTTTTGCTATATAAATATTCTTATTCTAGGTTGCCTTTTCCACAGTAAGTTGGTATTATTTCAGAAGGTTTTGATTAACTAGTTTGCATACACTTTTTCCTGTGTGGATAGCAACAGTGTTTGAAAACCTGATCCTTATCATCGCTTTATAATAGACATATAATTTATTTATATGTATGTCAGTATCATTTTGTCCAATAAAATCAGAGGCTTGAATCCAGTCATCCAAATCAAAATGTTTACAAAACAAAAATAACATCTGGACGATATCAATTCCTAGAGTTGAAAACTGACAAAATAAGAAAAAGAAAAGATTTTATTTTAGACTTAATTTTTTTTTTCTTATAAACAAAAATACAAACATCTTTTAAAGGCTTTGGAGATTGTTAAAGAAATAACTGTACCTGGAAAAATAAGAGAGGCAGATTTTAACTAAAAACCATGTCCAGTAAGTTTAAACAGATGCATATGCATTACTAGAGAAAAAACCTGTGCTTCCAGAAATGAAAAAAGCTCTTTATTTTCCTAGAATTATAAAAGCAACTGCAAAAGAACAACATAAAACAATGGACAGTGTAACAGCGGGGTGAGATGGGTGAATCGGTCCCAGCAGGGGAGGGCCCTCCGCGCCTTAATGGGCTGCCAGTGGAGGGTAACTACTTGCTCGGTAAGGGCAGAAAATGACAAACATTTACCTGCAAGTGAGCTGACTGGAATAGAGCAGCACACTGTGCCACCATGGCAGTTCATCAACATCAGTTCTCTTCAGGCTGGGTGGCTCATGAAATGTGGCATCACGCCACCATGACCCAGCACTGCTAGAAAAGCAGGAGGTAGGCTGTACGAGCCAGCAGTTGGGAGTGCACCTGACAGAGGGCTCCAGAGGCTGCCTAAGCCCACAGAAAGCAGTGTTGTCTCCGCAGCCTGGAGCCCCGAAGGGGTTTCTAGCTCACCACCAGACCCAGGACCACAGGGGAAGGGATTCCCTGTAAACCCTGGCATTCATAATGCCAGAAGGGGAGGACATGAGTGAGGCAGCTGCCAGAGCCTGGAGATCCAGGCCTGGTGAAGGGGATGCCATCTTCTACTTTCTCTTCAATTTTTTCAAGTTGTGATTGAACCAGGGGTGACCACTTCAATGCAAAGGATCATGAACTCAAAGATCCTGAACTATTAGCCACCCAAGTATTAACCAAAAGGGGTGATGAATTTATATTTTAAACTTTTTTTGTGTTAATTGATTATTTAAGGGACTGACTAAGTCATTGATTGGGGTTCACCCCCACACTCAAAGGGGTGAATGTTATTGATTTGATCCAACCTGGGAATTGCTTTCTACTGTTTAAGTTGGATTAAAGCCCCAATACCAAAAAAAGAGTGCCCTAGAGAATGCATCAGTAGAGCCCGGGCTATACCTTGGGGCCATCAGAACCTGGGTGAGGTCCATTGGTATTTGACTCAAGCAGCAAGACCATGGACCTTCTGTCATCATTATGCCATTGGTTGGTGCATAGATGATGTGTAGGGGAGGAAAAGCCCCATGAAAAGTCACTGTGATGCGAGCACATCCACAGAGGTACCCATACCACATAATGACCCTCCTTTTTCCCCTTTTTTTTTTTTTTTAAGACCAAGGCATGGCAGGTGAGTTGAGGGCAGTGCCCCATGTACTCACTGTATCATCACCTCACCATCCCAGTGATGATCATCACAGTGGTGCACTGGCTGAGAAACTTTCAAATACAATTGAAGAGGCAGTAGGCTGAAATGCAGCTGGCTATGATGCTGCACCTGAAGCTTCCGGGACAGACATTACAGGCCATTGACCAAGTGCTAGACATCCAGCAGCAGCAAGTGACTTGACAACAAGAATGACTACAACATAACTTGTCTTTTTTCAAGATGCCAAGAATGACAAAAAAAGGACGATCCCGGTGCATACATAAAAGCCTTTGAACACAAGGCAATACAGGCCCACTGGATAGGGCCCACTGAGCTAACCAGCTGGGAGCCTTCATGATTGGGAAAGCCCAAGTGAGTGCAGAGTCACAGGGATGAAACCCTCACTATGAGGTAAGACATGACCTCCTGTATCAAGTTAAGAGAGTATGAGAGGAAGGAGAGGAGATTGTACAGCTAATGGTGCCAGCCCCATTTCAGAAGATTTTTTGGTGGTTGGCCCATGCAACTCCTTTGAGGGGGTGTGGGGCAGGGTAAGACCATTGCCAAAATTACCCATTCATTTTTTATGACCTAGCATGTATGAGGAGGTAGCACAGATGCGTGCCTTGTGCCCAGAGTGCCAGTGAGCAAAGAAGGGCAAACCATCCAGGGCCCTCTTGCAAACCATGCCAGTCATAGACACTCCATTCACTTGCATTCCCATCGATGTGGTAGGCCCTTTGCCAAAAATCAGTGCGGGACATCAATACATACTGGTATTGATCAATTACACTACCCAACACGCTGGTGCTGTACCTATCAGGGCAGTGGCAGCGCTGCATATCATGGAAGAATTATTAAAATGGATAGTGAGAGTGGGGATCCCCAGAGAGGTTTTGACTGATCACAGCACAAACTTTATGTCAGGAGTTATGAAGGCAGTATGCCAGACTCTGGGGATCAAATACCTTTAGACTTCCATTTACCACCCCAAAACCAATGGCTTAGTGGAAAGAATGAACAGTACCCTTAAGAGGATAATAAGGCACAGTTCCCAGAAAGAACCCCATGAGTGGGACCTGTTACTTATACCTCTCCTCTTTGCCATTAGGGATGTCCCACAAGAGTCCACCCAGTTTTCCCCATTTGAATTGGTATAGGGGCACACCCTGCAGGGGCTTCTTCAGGTTCTTAAGGAAGGGTAGGAGCAGTCAGGTGGGCTGGCAACTGGGGCTGAGGCCTACTACCAGAAATTTCACACCCACCTCCAGACAGCTCAACAGGTAGCTAACGAAAATGTAAGTGTCACACAACAGTGGCAAAAGGAAGAGTATGATTTAAAGACGAAGCTGCAAGAGTTTAAAGAAGAGGAGAAAGTTTTGGTGTTGTTACCTACATCGACGAGTTACCTCCTGATGCAGTGTCGGGGGCCTTTTGAGATTATCCACTGGGTGGGCCCTGTGAATTACGAGGTCTACCATCCTGGACACAAATGAAAAAAACAAATATACTATGTAAACTTGCTGAGAACCTGAAAAGAACTGGAAGGATGGCTA
>NW_005841896.1:3511789-3527130 GCF_000455745.1 Alligator sinensis | reverse complement strand
CTTTCTGAGATATATTCCACATAGAGCCAGGATGGGTGAGAGGCGTTGAACATGAGATCTAGATGCCTAAGGGTATGATAGTCTGGAAGTGCCTGGTTCCCCAGCACCTACATGATGTTGTTCACCAAAAGCTAGAGAGGATGCTGGACAAAGGGATTATAAAACCTTCAAGGAGCCCCTGGAGAGTCCATTAGTACCAATGACTAAACCCAGTGGGTCCTTATGGCTGTGTATCAACTTTCAGAAGCTAAATGCAATAATTACTTTTGATGCTTTTGCTATGCTGCATATAGCCGAGCTAATGTAAAGTATTGGGGAGGCTCATTACATCACCACACTCAGTTTAGCAAAGGGATATTGGCAGATCCTGATGACCCATTAGGATCTTGCCAAGACAGCCTTTGAGACCCCATGGGACTTATATGAGTTGTTAAGAACACTGTTTGGACTACATGGGGCTGCTGCTCCATCTCAGCAGCTGATGGATAACAATTTAAAACCCCATGTGGACTACACAGCCATGAATATAGACAATATTATTATTTTTACCAGAATTTGGTCCTAACATCTAAGAGCTATGACAGCCATACTAACAGAACTCAGAAGAATAGGAATGACAGCCATCCCAAGAAGTGTACATTAGGTAAGAAGGAGACAAAGTACTTGAGATTTTTGGCAGGCCAAGGCATCATCAAACCCCTGGCTGACAAGGTAAAGGTCATCCAGAAGTTCGAGGGTCCAAAGAACCTGAAGCAAATGCAATTGTTCCTCAGATTGGCAAATTATTATCGCTGATTCGTACCCTACTTTGCAGAGTTGGTAGCCCCGCTAACAGACAATATAAAAGGACATTGCATAGGACCAGTTGGCTGGACCTTGAATGCAGTTAAAAGGTTTGAGGACATCAAAGTGACCTTGTGTTGGGATGTTTGAATACATACCCCAGACTTTACAAAATCTTTTATTTTGCAGACCAACGACTCTCGAGCGGTAGGGCTGTGTTAACCCAAAAACAAGATGGTGTGGAAGGGCCAGTCATATATACCTGATGCAAATTCAATCCAGAGGAGACCAGATATGCTACAATTGAATGGGGATGCTTGGTCATCAGCTGAGCCATCGAGTACTTGTGTTACTACCCAGCAGGCTGATAATTCCATCTGGTCACAAACCATGCCCTTCTGTGCTGGTTAAGTCAGGCCAAGATGCACAACGCCTGGAGATTCGGGTCCAGTGAAGCCACTACTTTCTTTTCTCTTTTTTTTTTAAGTGCAATTGAGCCATGGGTGGCCAGCAAGGTGAAGGGTCATGGACTCGAAGACCCTGAGCTATTAGCCACCAAAGTACTAACTAAAAGGGGTGAAGAATTGATATTTGAAATGTTTTTGTGTTAATTTATAAATTAAGGGATTGACTGAATGAGTCATTGATTGGGGTTTACCCTCCCCACCCCAACTCAAAGGTGTGAATGTTATTGATTTGTCCCAACCTGGGAATTGCTTTTTACCATTTAAATTGGATTAAAGTCTCATGGCTGAAAAAAAAGCCCCCTAAAGAATCCATCAGTAGAGCCCGGACTATACCTTGGTGCCATCAGAACTTGGGTTAGGTCCATTGCCATTCTACCCAAGCAGCTGGAACATGGACCTCCTGTCATCATTACTCCATTGGTTGGTGTGTGGATGATATGTAGGAGAGGAGGAGCCCCATGAGAAGTCACCATGATGCGAGTACATCCACAGAGGTACCCATACCAGCCAATGACCCTCCTTTTCTTTTTTAAGAGCAAGACATGGCAGCAGAATTGAGGACATTGCCCCATTTGCTCATTGTATCATCACCTCACCATCCTGGTGATGATCATCACAGACAGAATGAAAAAAAAAAAAACCTAGCCACTATTCTTCATTAGCTTCCATTTTTGTTCCTTCTTGAGTAAAAAACAAATTCCAGGTCTATTTTTCTTCTAGCTAACCTGCTAATACTCTGTCTCTCATGGAGGTTATCATTTCAGTCTTCATAAAATAGAAGAAATATAATGGCCACAAATGTCATAGGGTGTGTGTAGACAAAACAGGGGTCCCAAATTGAAGCAGTGGGTTTCAAAAATCACTACTTCAATTTAGGGCTAATTAAACCCCCGTGTCATATGCACACCCCGCTGACTTACTGGCCTCTCTGGCAGGGAGGGGAGGGCGAGCTGCTGGTGAGTGGAGTGGTCCCTGGGCTGCAGAGGGAGAAGGGGGCTGGTGCTTCCCTCTGCAGCAGCTGTGCACCCCGCCCCCGCCAAGCGGCACCTGCCCACAGGCACCTGGCTTGGGTACTCTTGGGGGGCACCTCAACCACGGAGGGAAACACCGGGCCCCCACATAGGGCAGGCAGGCAGGCAGGATCCAGTGGGGAAGGAAAAAAAAATGGTTCACCACTTTTCTTGGGTGAAGCTGCTTTTCCGGGCTGCTGTCAGGCTGCCTGCAGGGTTTCCTGCAGATCTGTGGAGCTGCACAGAGTCTGGTGCTTCACTCCATGGCTGTAGGGGCAGCAAACTAAAACTCCTCAAAGGAGTTTTAGTTTGCTATGCCCAAGTCCTTTAAAGCACACTTTGCTGCCAAATTTCCAACAGTGCCTGGCATTAATGAGCTATATGCCACCAAGGCATGCAAACATGGACGCCAGTAAAGCTGTTCAAAAGCATTTAGCCCACTTTAAAGTGTCGTGCACACATGCCTCTCATTTCATCTACACATGGCCATAATTGTCATTATGTAGCTGGGACAATTGTAAAAGAATCCTGCAAAAAATAGGATGTGAAGTACAACAAGCTATTCTAATCCAGGCACAGGTAGATTCCCTGTTATATTTTATTAATGCATTTATTTGGTAGCAAAATAAGCCTATGCAAACAAATATAATATACATTTTAGCCTGTTTGTTCTCTATTTTGGCAAAACAAAATTTTAATCTCAAATTCTCTTCTCTTTCTATCCAAAAGGGTTTCTTTAGGGTATATTCATGGTGCTTAGTTTCTAATTATGACCTTGTTGGCTGTCAGCTCATTTATTGAATATTTGAATCCAAACAGATGATATGGAGGTTTATAGACTAGGTACAGACATTCAAAAAGTCCAACGTGGAAATTAATCTAAGTTGCATAGTTTTCTGTAAGTGGCATAATTTAGATTGGCAGAAAACAGAGCACACATTCGCTCTTTGGTGGGGTGGGGGCAAATCTTAGACTGGGTTCTTCCATTTTTAAACCGGTCTATGTACACTGAACTTCTGTTTGGTTATGGGTATAGACAAGTTGCTGATCAATTATACCAGTAAAAGTGGAATGTCTGTACCTGGCCATAGTAGTGGCCTCTGAAAATGCTCTGTGCCTCCCTGGCAAAACTAACTAACAGGTCTAATTCTGCCTGATTCACAGACAGAAAAGGTATTTTGCCAATGTTTTCACTTAGGTATAAATCAACATTTTTCATGGGTAAAACACAGTTCTCCTACCCAGTCTTACTTCTTTCTCAAAGCCCAGCTCATATCAACCCTAAGCCTCACAGGCCTAGGTACAAGAAACAGGAAAGCCTAGGTTTATTCTTTTGATGTAATTTTACAACAACTAAGGAAGATAAAAATCCTGCTGGGCTAATAGAATACTCAGAAGTATCCTCACTTTTAGCTTGCCTGCATTTTGTAATAAGCTGTATTTAAATTCCCAGAGTTCCCTAGATAATTTCAGTTTAAGACTCCACTTAGGGTAACAATTAAGTAGAATGTGGCCATGTGGAGTTTTGTGAAGCAGATAAACAGCAAAGGACCACGATGAGATCAAACTCATTTTCTTTTATGACCCATCAGAATTTGAACCCAGGCCAATGATGGAAGTTTGCCCTGTATATCTTGGTTCAAACTTGCAAGAGAATTGAGGGTTGGTAAAAGGTGGAGATGGGGAGCTGCAGGTAAAGTGCAAACTCTCATTTCTTGTTCTTTGGGTTTTTATCCTTATAGATAATGTTCTGAGAGTTCCCTGACCATAGCAACAGACATTTGCAGTGTCTTGTAAATGTAGCAGCAGTGGCACAGCTGGATATAATGCTATAAACATCTGGATCACAGATGTTTGATTGTGTTCATAGTAGCTAGCCAGATTTTGAAGGATCCATTTAGTTGCTGGAGTGAGGAAAATTCAGAGAACATGAGAATAGTCCACTGGTAGCAGTAATCTTCCACATTCCTCTGCCTGCCTGACCCAGAACTCACCACTCACTTTCTGTTAATCTAAGACTAAGTACAAACAGTCTAAAAGCCTGAGGCAGATTCAACCTGACCTTCCTGGGTTTCTCTAAGCTACAAAGTTTGTATCAAGAGCAAAGGGAACTTATGTTCACCCTTGAGGGGGGTGGCCGAGACATGTAAATTCCTGCACTGGATAGGCCAAAAGGCAGGCGGTGCTCCCACATACCTCCCAGAATGCTGGACATTGCCAAGGGCAGCTGAGCCCAGATGAGGGGGGCCATCCCATTGGCTGTGGGGCATATAGATCCAACTCGCTGCTGTCACTGCTGACTCTCTCCTATGCCCAGCCTTAGACTTCAAGAGCTGGTCACCATGGTGGTCCCACAGGAGGCCAGCTGGAGGAAGGGCAGGAGCCCCTGGCCCCAGTGGGCCCCAACTGGGGTCTGCACAGTGTGATGGTCCCTCCCATGGCTGTGGATTTTCCACCCCTCCCAGGCAGGCCAACTGGATGATGGCCCCACCCACTCCCCCTGCTAGACTCAGCCTCCCAGCTATGGGGGGGAGGGGAGAAGGCTAGGGGGAACAGAGAAGCACTGGTGGAGCCTAGCCCACTTGCCCTGTGGGAGGAGGTTAGTGGGGGCCACAAAGCATTGTGGGATGCTGGGGGATTACAACCTAACTTGAGTCAGGAGAGAAACTGGAACAGAAGTTCAATAAATCATTCTAACCTAGACTGATTAAATCTGATATGACATCCATCTAGGTCCATCTTAAATTAGGTTCTGCTATTTTGAAACTGGTCTATGGTTGTGTCTACACACAACCTACAGCATCATTATTACTGCACCATGCTTTAGTACTTCCTTTTTGAAACACTAAAGCATGAAGCAGTAACCACACGTATTGTGCTGTGCATGTGGCCCATAGTTAGTTCTAGCTGCTACTTTGCTTTAGTGGCACACTAAAAAGGAGGAGTGTGCCACTCTGGCAAAGTAACTGCCAGTCACTTGTAGACTCACATGATCACTATGTCACTGTAGTGCATCAGATGGCGATGTAGCGTGTTATTAGAGTGAAGGAGGGTGACATGTAGACATACATGCCCATTGTGCATTGAACTTCTGTTCTGCTACAGGTTCAGCCTGTTTTCTAGCCACTTATATGGGTTTATGTGCAATTTCTGTCCCTAACCTAAGTCACAGTTTTTCTTTTTCCTTTTTCAGAAATCAGGTTCCTGAACAGGAAACTGTTTTGAGGTGGAAAACATTAGGTACAAGTGGTATCACCTACTGAAAGCAGTTTGATATTCTGGAAATTTACTTTTGACCTCTAGTTTGTTCAGCAAAGGGCTAATCCACAAACCATTGCAGACAGTGAAAAAAACTTAGGTGGGCTCAGGATCAGGCCCTAAAGAAATATGAAATGAAAAGATAGATTCCACTTTTTGGATTTCTAGTTCTTCAAGCAATGGCCAAATTTCTCTGGTTGTAACATTTCTGAGAAGGTTGACAGTTCTTTTCAAATTGAGTAGAAATAATTGTATAACTAACTGGTATCAAACTGTCTATATCAAACCAAACATTTTAAAGGTAACAAATACATTGCCAATGATGGATCCCTTTTTAAAGGGTCTCTTTTTCAGAATAAATATGACTGGAAAGTCTATGATGAGTTTTTCAAAGAAGAATAAAGAAGTGGGATACCTAACTCCCTTTGAAAGTCAAAGGCCACTGGGAGCCTGAGTCACTGCTTGGGTTGTTAGACACATGTTGACATCAGCCTATTTTGCACCATCGCTTTTCCTTCGCCCAAATAACTAATATTCTATTGACCAATGTTTTATAATAATTCAAGCTGTGACCATTTAGCCAGAAACATGCAAAGACAAATTAAGGTATAAAGCATGTATACATGTGAATTTAAATATATTCATGGTAATGCTCAAAATTTCAGCAAACATTAATACAAAAATGTATCCATGGATCCTAAAATGAAACACATCTCTCCAAAAATCTTCCTTTCTTGCATTCCAAACTCCCTATGGTACAGAACATAAGAATCCTAGCAAGACATGGCAGTCTTCAAAGCTCAGCACTCAAAGAAAAAATCCTAAGTTTTTGCAGTTCAGAGAGGGAAGTAATTCTGAGAGCTGAGCATATCTTGTGCTGGAAGGCACTTAATGAGTTAACGCTGGATTGGGTCAGAAACAAAATTTCCATGCCATGGAAAATTCTGACATTACAAAATTTGTTTTTGTGCTGAATCTGACCAAAAAAATTGAAAAAAAATCTAAATTTTGCTTTGTAAAAATCAAAATATTTAAATAGCTAATTCAAAGAACATTGTAAGTATAAAATAATAAATAGATAATTATGAACATTTTAATGTGAAATCTTAAATAATGATGAAGCAAAGAAACATTCTGACTATTGGAAGTTGAGTGAATGATTCATTTAAACTTTTTCTCATATAAAAAATGTCAAAATCAGCACATTCGTACAAATGTTTTTCTTTCAGCAAACTGCCTGTTCTGATGGAAAACTCAATGGCAGAAATATTTCAGTCAGTTCCAGTTAATTCTGCTGACTCTTTGATATCATTAGTAAATACATTCTTACCATTGTTGCAATCTCATGTGCTTCTCTGTGTTCCCTGTATCACACCACAATACAGGCCAGAAAGTAGATGTTGCCAGGTAAAACACACCAGCACAGTTGGTCCATTTTATTGGGCACAACATGAAATGTCCTGTGTCATAGATACATAGATGCTAGGGTCAGAAAGGACCTCAACAGATCATCGAGTCCACCCCCCTGCCTAGGCAGGAAAGAGTCCTACCCATTGATCTTGTGGGACAACAGCTGCCATGTTCTCTCAGGGCTTGATGGGCCCAGTCCTGAATGCATCAGTAATTCCCATGCAGGATCAGGCCCCTCAACCCCAAAAGTGCATGCCCGGCTTTCACCTCTTACAGAGACACACCCCAGGGAATCTTGGGCCATGTTTCTATAAGTGGGAAAACACATGCCCTGTGCACCCCAGGGTGCATCTCTAAGAGGAGAAAGCCAAGCAGGCATTCCAAGATGTTACAAGGCCCAATCCAGGGTGCACAGGATCAGGCCCACTCCGACCCCCAGAGCACCTGCCCAGGGGAGATGGAGAGTGCAGGCAGCTCCAGTTGCTAAATACTCACAAAATAATACACAATGAAATATGTAGCAGGCTTTCCTTTTGGAGCAGGCTTGAAATCTTGCTGTTTTGATTGGTGGAGCTCATCCCCCAATCAGGAGGCAGGCAGAGGAGTTCAGTCATGCTCCTTTCCAGAAGAGCTAAGGAGAGCTGCTCAGCAGGGTGAAGCAGTAGCCTAGAAGTGCCCCTGAAGACTTTCATCAGTGAGGAATGGCAGACGGCTCCAGCAGCTAGGTTATTGGTGTGCAGTACGGCACATGGTGCGCAGACCCTGGGAGCTGTTTGAGGCAGCTTGGGTCTGCAACCTCTGGCATGTGGCCAGAGACACGGTGCACAGGCCGGTGCACGGAGTAGGGCCTTTGGAGCGCTTGGGCGGCTCAAGTCCTCAACCCCTGAAACAAGGCGGAGAGCTCAGTGCAGGAGGTGCTGCATGGAGGGTCCAGGAGCAGACTGAGCCTGGTGCTGGATGAGGTAGCCCAGGCCTCCGACCCATAGCAAAAGGTTGAGTCCAGATAGCCAGACGGTGAACGGGCTGCTGAGCCAGCCAACAGGGCCAAGCCAGAGGCCCCCAGAAGCCCTGCATAGCAGAGCCCTGTTCCAGGGGAAAGTGACCCCTCACTGAAGCCCAGTTCAGGTGAGAGAGCAGCCTGGCGCAGAGGATGAGGACCACCCTCCAGGCCTGGGAGCCGTGAGTTGCAGGGAACTGCCAAATCAGCTGAATCACTGAATCAAACAGGCCCATCCCCTGCCCGCTCTCCCAGCCCCATCAATGCCTGCCCCGCCTGGCCCCAGCCTCCCAGCTCTTAAAAAAAAAGCCCTACACTTACCAGCTCCTTCCAGGCCAGGGGGTGATCCTCACTGCCCTCCACTGCCCCATGCTGCATGGAGGGGCTCTGCCATGAGCCCCCAGAAGCCTTGATGGCTGCTGCAGCAGCTGGTGTGTGGGGGGCTTTCTTTTCTTTTTTTTAAAGAACCAGGAGGTGGGGCTGGGCGGGGCAGGCATGGTGGGGCTTGAAGAGTGAGCAAGGGATGCAGTGCATGGCAGTGGGGGACAGTGGGGAGTCACCCCTCCCCTGTCTGTCAGGAGTTGGTGAGTGGGAGCCTTTTTTTTTTTAACAGCCAGGACTCTCAGGCTGGGCGGAGCAACCATTGATGGGGCTGGGAAAGCAGATGAGAGTCAGAGGGTTCTCAGGGGGGCTGGGGGAGGAGGCTGGGGATGGGGCCTGTTGGGGGTCCCCCAATAAACCCCACCCCCTTTGCCAGCCTCTACGCCCCGCTTCCTACTTCCCAGCACGGAGTCTGGGTCCAGCTTCGTGTGGCAGCAAGTGTGGACTGCCCAAATCTCCGAAGCTCTCCAAATCTTTTCTGAATCAATTTGGAGATCTTTGAATTGATTTGGAGTATTTTATTGGTCTCCTATTTCAATTTGGATTAATAGATTTGGCCACCAAATCGAGCCGAATCTCCTCCAAATCAAATCAGCACTTGAAGCTTCTGACAGCCCTAATAGTTATAGCCCTGAAAGTGTGTTATGATGTTTATAAATGTTCATTGCACCTGGTCTACAATCACTTTTATGATTGTAGACTCGGAGCAGTGTGTGCAAGTGCTCAATGGAAGCTGCATGGGGAACCCAGCATAAGAAAGTCAGGGTAGAGGGAAGCCCAGAGGTTAGCAGGTCATCAGAGGTTAAAAAAACTTGATCAAGATCAGGAGGTAGGGTAAGTGGTTGGGCTTTTCCAGACCTAGGGCTGTGCTCCAAACCCATGCAGACATTTGCTGCATTGGGTTAACCCATTCCTGAACTAACTTAGATTGGACCCTCCATTTTTGGCCCGTTTTAAACCCCCTTAACATCTGCATAGATGGGCATTTAGATCAACCTAATCCTAGTTAGGTTGATCTAAATGTAATGTCTGTACATACCAATATTTGACTGCTTAGATAAAGCACTTTTTTTCCCCATAGGAGAATAACCTATCTTTTAAGAAGACAGTACTGCAGTAATGAACATAGCTAGAGGCCTGGTACACAGTGTCACAACCCAAGGGTGTGATTTTGTGTGTGCGCGCTTCGGCACGGCTAAATTATTTCCCGCCATGAGGAGCTTTCTTTGCAGGGTGCATTTCTCAGTTGCAAAGAGAAAACCCTGGTGCAAAGGAGTTCCCGCCACCCGCATGCAAATTTGTTTCCCACTATTGGCCAGTTCTAAATTATTCCCACGTGGCGGTTAGCGATTGGCTTGCTAGCCGTATAAGAGGCTTGAGCGGTTTCCGCCCAAGCTGGAGGACTCCACAACCATCTCGTGGAGGAGGAGGACTTCACGTCTCGTGAAGAACTCTAAGCGCTGCGGAGCCTAACGGACCCAGCGTGTGCCTTAAGAAGGCTATAGGGGTCTGATCAACCTCTGGCCTCTCCCCGTCACCGAGCGCAATCCCTCAACGAACTCCTTCCCTGCGCGCTTGTTCCACGGAGCCTAGCAAGCTTCGTGTGTGTGTGTATCCAGAGCTCTGTCCGAGTTATTTCAAGAGGCTCGAGTTTTCTGCGGGTCTTGTTCGAGTTCGTGTTGTGGAGCCTAGCAAACTCCACGTGTCTGTCTGTAACTGCAACGCAAGCAAGTTTTTCCTGCCTGAATTGCGACCATCTACGGTGTAAGTAAAATAATCTTTAATCAACCGCTACGCGTCCGTGCCTAATTCTAGTCCACCGGCCTGCATTCCCCGACCCGCATGCCAGGGCTGCTGGCCACAGCCCACCGTGCGCCCCCGAGGGCCTCAGACCGCTCCCGGCCCACACACACAGAATGTGATCTAAAACTGAGAGCTTCCTGTTCTGTAGAAACTGAACAATTGCAATTCTAACTTCTCTGATTTGCTTAGCATGGATTATATTATCTAGCGGAGACCATTCCCTAAAAGCCAAGCCATAGGATACAACAGGTAAATCTAGGTCAGCAGTTCTTAACCTTTTAAAACTCAAGGTACCCCCAAACAAACTCAAGGCCCTCCTTGGAAAATGCCAGCTCTCAGATTTCACTCTTTCTTTGAATACAGAAAAATAATAGAGCAGCATTTTTTTCTGTTGCAAAGGACTCAGGAAAACCACAACTCTGAATATCTCCACGTTTATCTGTGAATCATGTTTGCAAACCTAACAATGCAAACATTGTATGGTACCCACACCACCCTTGAAAGGATCTCAAGGTACTCCAGAATGCCATGGCACCCTGGCTGAGAATCACTGATCTAGGCCATAAAAAGATGGCTGCAACAGCAATGAAATTCAAGTGAATTCTTCTCTAAGTTATCAATTTAGTTTTGTAGTATTAGAAACTGAAACACTTTAAGTTTATGCTCTTGGACAGAATTCACATCCCCACTAAAGTTAAGGGAAAAGTCAGTAAGGAAAAGATTTCACCCCTTACAGTACCTGTATTATAGCATTCTAAAACAATATAGCTTGTTCTTTACCTTTCATAAATCAACCAGAAATACTCAGCGAATCCAAGTGTTTGAAGAACTAATCACACCAGTACTTTCCACTAGAAAACAGACATTTCATCCAGTAAAACAGATGAAGAAGGGAGATGGCAGAGGTCTTTTTCCTTTTTAAAATTGTATTTATTTAAATAATATGAATTTTGGAGTTACCATGTTATGTAATATAATTGATATCAGGTACTCTTACAATTTATATTTAGATTAGAGTGCTGCCTTGTTCTCAAGTGGGATGATATGGGGATCTGCCCCTTTTAGTTTCATCAAATGATTAATATGAAAAAGGATGCAACTGGGAGTAGTTATTAATATATATAACACACAACTTGGATGTAAGGATTTTTTTTTCCAAAACCCTCTTCAATTATACTAAAATAAAAAACAGCATGCTCCTCTTTTTCAGACTTTGGAATCTCCAAATCATTTGAGTGCTCCTTTAAAGTTATGGGAAACCTACCAAAATACCAGATGTTTAATCAATACCCTTAACATTCTGGAAGCCTGAAGTGTAGAAAGAAAATGTCAATTGAATCACTCTGGAAAAGCAGATCTTTTGATTTTCATAGACTGCAATGCACAGTATCAACACTCAAGAAAAGTTTGCATTTTTTTTTAATGAAAATGCGGAGAAAAAAACTCATGGTATTCATTCTAAATACGTACCTTTATGGCCTAAAAAAGAAACCCCAGTCTTTGGGGATTTTTGTCTATTTTAAATTATAACATATGCATTTCTTGTTATTTCCTGGCTTGATACTACTTTAGAAAGAAAGGCATTTTGGGCTTATAAAGGTAAACAAACAAAATGAACATTTCAAGGCCCGATATATTACTAGAGATTCACATTAAATAAAGTTCCTGCCAACTGATTGAAGATAGATGGCAAAAAAATATTATTCTTAATATAAAGGGTGATGGATCTCGAGTCCTGTTAATTTATAAAACAGGTTTTTTTTCATTTTTTATTAATATTGGGCATCAGCCTGTAGGCCTGTGCGAAGCAGCTAGTATTTGCTTCAGATTCAGCCGATTCGGGGGACAGTGATTCGATTTGGTGATTTGAATCATTGTTTTGATTTGATTTGGCTGTATCTGATTCAGAGATTCGGCTACTGCCAAATCTCTGAATCAGCCAGGCCCATCCCCCGCTTGCTCTCACAGCCCAGCAATGGCTGCTGCCCATCCCAGCTCCCGGCACTTGTTAAAAAAAAAGGCTCAGGTGCTGCCAGGTGGGGGGCAATCCTCGCTGCCCCCAACTGTCCCATGCTGCATGAGTCCCCTGAAGCCCCCCCTCACTCCCCCAGGCCAGCTCTGGCCCTTTAAGGAAAAAAAATGGAAAAAACCCCAAACTCACTGCTCCTGCTGGCAGGGGGGGGTGATCCCTGCTGCCCCCCATTGCCCCACACTGTGGGGGGATCTGCACAAGCCCCCCAAAGCCCTGAGGCTGCTGCAGGAGTGTTGAGTCCCGGGCCCTTTTTCAGGTTTTTTTCCTTAAACGGCCAGAGTTGGCCCAGGTGGGGCACCCATGGGAAGACTGAGGGGTTGGAGGGCTCATGGCAGAGCCCCCTGTGCAGCATGGGGCAGTGGGGGTGCAGCAGGGATCGCCCCTCCATCTGGCAGCACCCATCGCCCCTAGTACTTACCAGCTCAGAGTCAGCTGCAGCTCCCTGCTACACCCACCCGGGACTGCCCAAATCATCAAAGCTCTCTGAATCTTTTCTGAAGATTCAGAAAGCTTTAAAATCATTTTGGACCTTTAAATTGGTCCCCTGATTTTATTTGGATTCAGAGATTCAGCCACTGAATCGGGCCAAATCTCCTCCGATTCGAATCACCACCCGAAGCTTCGCACAGCCCTATCAACCTGGTTTAGTCTTTAGTGCTGTATTTTTGTGCTGAAGACAAGAGGTTTCTGCTATATATTTTTTTATTTACTATTTAAAGGTTTAACTTCTAGATATCCTATTACCTATAAAACAGACACTATACTGCAGCCCATAGTCACTCAGGTTTGGACTGGAGTTAGGCCTTTTCAAAATAATTTTTATATTTCACTAATAAAAACTTAAATGGTTCTATCTTCTTCTAAAACTCCTTGTTTCTTAAGTATGTCTTATTCTACCTTTTTATAATGAAATATTATTGCTTCAGTCATTTGATATTTTTCTCCACCACTGATAGTGCATTGGATGATAACATGACAGATGTGTTTGTAGGATTAGAAACATCTTTATTATAACTACATTTAATTAACAGGGTGGGGGGTAGATAAATCTTTTCTCCTCATCCTGTCAAACAAATACACATGCCCAAATCCTGTGTCACCTGTGTGACACTTTCTTTTGTACACCTTAATGTGCCTTTCCTAAATTGTTTCCAGCAGGAATAAAATCAAGGATGTTCACCTTGTCTTGTAGCTTTGAGTTTTTGTTTGTTAATAGAGGTTTGTTATATAGATATAGAGATGTAAGTGTTTTCTTTGATAGTGATGGACATAAGCGTTAATTATTAAAGTGATGAACTGGGATGAAAGTTGCCATAATTTTGCCTGTAAAGAAATGGTTTACGGATATTGGTTTAAATAATATTTTCCTTAATATAGTCCTTCATTCTTTACTTACACCAATTCTTCAGCCTGTATAAATTCATGTCAAATGAGCATTTTCATAGCCTTTGAATTCTTCTTTGTGAAAGAGGTTGTGGTGTGGAGGAATGGGTGGGGGAGACATGGATAGCCTATATTTCCATCCTTTAAATATGGTTATGCCAAGCAGTTATTAGAATGGTGCAGCCTTTGCATAAAGCTTGGCTTACCTTCCTACATACAATTGCAGTTCCCACGCACATCTATAATTAACTTAACAGGATAAAAGCTAGAAATCTTGCACCTGGGGTTCCTGATTCCTAACCCTTAACTGATATGTGTCAGAAGTCTCAGGTTATATGCTCTTAGTGTAGGCATATTTTTTATATACACTTGAAGCTGAATTAAGATTAGCACAAAAACAAAACAAAATAAAAAAAACCATTGCAGTTGCTCCATTTAAAGCTAACCATGGATATTATTACTTGTCTCTATTCAGGAACATTTCACAAGGTTCTGAATTAAAACTCCTGTGTTTTCATATTATTTTTACAATAAAAAAGTAAAGCAACTTTAAGATTGTTTTACAACCTGGCCAATAAATACAGATCTGGGATTTGACTATATCATTGTACCATGATATAGTCATGGTACAATGATACCATGACTATATGGATTTAGTGACTGAGCTGGAGCCACAAAATGACTCTGACATCTTAATGCTGAGGTCCACAATTTAAGTGCTAAAAAAATTTCTGCTCAGCTGCTGCCTAAACCCTAAAGAAGCCTAAGGTCCCTAGACACCTAAGTTTCCACTATATAAAGTTTCTTACATACCTAAAAATATGCTTTTGGGTATGCCCAGAACTGCCTAAGCCTCACTAGCACTGTACTGCTATGCATGTAGCTCATGCTTAGTTGGGATTCACAAGCTAAGTATTTCCTTGCCTGTCTCACTTGAGGGATCTAATCTGGCAGGCCATCACAGAGCATAGCTAACCCTATATAAGATATAACCAGTGGCGTGCAGGGAATAGAGCTTCTATTTATTCAACAAACCAGTGATTAAAGTACTGATCCAGGATGTGAAACCTAAGTTAAGCTCCTTACCAAGAGGCACCTGAAGTCTCCATTTCTATGGAGAATGCACAATGGGGATATAAAACAGTGCTTTTCAACTTGTAGGCAGCACTCAGGCTATGAGGGGATAAATTGTGGCCCTGCCCACCTCTAGCTGCTGCTGGGTCTCTGGGCCTCCCCTCCCTCCTTCAGCTTCTGCTTTCCGCCCCTGCCTCTGGGGGCAGAGCAACACTGCGGGTTGGGGCTCAGGGACACCTATACATGGGCAGCAAGGCTGCTTTGACGCGATGTAATCACAGTGCATCAGAGCAGACTCAATTAATTCAGCCTACTGGAGTGTGGTAATTACTGCGCTCCAGCAGACTCCAGCATCAGGTGTATCTATGTCCCCACCCTGAAAAGTGATGGCAGGGGTGTTTTAACTCAAGCTCACCATTCTTCACCACAGGGATGCTGATACATGTGATGCTCTGGGCATTTTAATTAGAGCAGCTTTCACAGCCACTCTAATTAAAGTACCCACTCCTCCACTTCTGGAGGATGTGTATAAATACCAAAGGAGCCTGCAGCTAGAGGAGGAGGGGAGACTGCCTGCATGGCATGGTGCATCTTGGCACAGTAGAGGCCCCATACAGCATCCATCCTGGGGAGCCTGCAGCCTACAAAGGTTTGGCCCTGATTGCTCTGATGTTGGACAGCCCTGCTATAGGGTTTACCAGTGCAGAGTCCCAACATTCACTAGACTTACTAGATGGGGGCAA
>NW_005841896.1:3485532-3511758 GCF_000455745.1 Alligator sinensis | reverse complement strand
GAAAGAGAGAGAGAATGACTTAAAAGCCTAGCAGATAAATAAGTCATCTGAGGAGGTCTGAGTTCCAAAGAATATTTAAAGTATTTTATAGTAAGCAGTCATTGGCACAGACACTGGAGCCCATGTTTTCTTAGTCAATGCCTGTGAACAATTAATGTATAGAGGTAGTTCCTGACGCTGAAAGTTAGAGACTTAAATCTTTGAGGATTGGGGCTTAAAATCTTCCTCTTGACATTTTCTCTTCCTTAGGTGAAATGGTTCAACTCAACTTACTCTCTCATGGTGATGTGTAGAGGACCTAGGTGTACAACTCAGTGCTATGGATTCCACCCAACTCTCTTTGCAGACCTAGGGCTAAGTCTATCCCATGTCATTGACAAGTCTGAGTCATACAAGCCAGTTCATCTTATGCCTATTACTAAATCTGGTATAGCCTTTATAGCAAGACTGTTAGAAGAGTGAACATGGTGTAAAGCACCTGCTGCTACCCCCCACAGGATCCAACTCAGAGAAAGGACCCTAGAGTGTAATATTAAATGAGGCACTCCCTGCACTGAAGGCTTTCAATATTTAGTAGCCCAGCCAGCTAAAAGGTAGAGGAGGAGAAGTAATTGCAAATTTTACAGGTGAGGAACTGAAGCATAAAAGGCCTGAGACTTGCTCAAGCTTATGTAGGAAACAAGTGGCAAAACCAGGAACTGAATCTAGATCTTCTAAATCTTAGTCCAACTCTTTAACCACCAGACAAACTTTTTGTGGCACTGTATTATAACACAGCACATCTGTCTTTTGTGGTGATTTAGTCTTGTGAGGTATTCTGCAGCCTCAACTCCATTTTAAATCCATGGGGGTGAAGGGCAATCAGCACTTCCCAGGACCTTGATTTGTAAAGATGCTCTACAACTCTCTTTCTATGTTGTGACAGGATCAGGCTTTACACTTTCTCTATAAGACTACAAAGAAAGAAAACAGATCATCAGTCATACAGTAATTATATAGCAACTGCAAGGCCATTTAGTTACTGTGGGATAAGCAATAGAATGCTTAATAATTTAACCAATTACCATTCATTATAATATCTAATTTGGCATTTGATGATCCACAGGGGTCTCACCTGTCTCTTCACATATGCAACATTTAATATTGCTGTAGCATTACTGTTCACACCTCTACAGCTCAACTTGTGTCAATTTTCTTGATATTTCCTAAAAATAGGAGTTTAAATGGATAAAGCTTACAAAGGAGGTACAAATTATATAATGCCCTGTCGAAGGCCATTTTTATGACGCCCATCTATCCTGACAGGTGCATTATTGCCTTCTCCCTACATCTAAAATTTGCTTTCTGTGTACTTTCTTTATTGGTATATTGAAGATATGAATGATAAGATGAGGCTTTACTCTCCAGAAACTTGTCCAGACAAACACGCATGTGTGTTTTGCAGCACCTCAAAACTGTTTGAAGCACCACAAACCACATGCGGTGCACGTGCAACCATTTGCCATGCAGCAAATTTGCAGCATAGCACAGCACAGCACCAAAATTTGATACCAGGAACTTCCGATATAAAAAAAAATTGCAAAAAAAAAGCTGCACAGCGCACACTCCAGGAGTGTGCACCAGAGCAAATGGATGCTGGGTCATCCAGGGAGACACTCTGGCTGCTGGCCATGATGTCTCCACTGCTTTAGGTGTCCCCTGACTTCTCCAGCACACCGGGAGCCAGGAGGCACAACAAACCCCATGTGCAGGGGCACACACAGTGGCAAAAAGCAGTGGCACAGATTTGTGCCATTGCTATTTGTGCCATAACAAATGCAGCCCCTGTATGTGGGGATGTGTCCCAGGAGTCTGAAATCTATTGTGGTTAGAGTTTGGTGCAATACTTGCAGTGTGACTTTGAATTAGACCGTTTGGCATACTGTACAAATCAACTAGCCTGAGCATAATGGCAGATTTTTGTTTTTTTAATGGCTACAGCCATTACAGTCACATCTGGTAGATAGATATGTGTGTCATATTGAAAAAATCAGCTAAAGAATCCATTAAACCTAACACAGGCTAACAGAATTCTGCCCAAATTGTTTCTGAAGACAGAAAAAATATTAGATGCATGGAATTTGGGGTAACTGACAGAATTAGGGCCTAATCCAAACTCCACTGAAATGAACAGGGGCTAGTCTGTACTGATAGTGGTGGGTCCCAGAGAGGATGTGACTGAGGACTTACCCTTTTGAGGCCTTGCCCATCTGTGTCCATATGCTTCAGAGCTAGAAGTTTCTAGAAGTTCCCATTGAGCTTGCCCCCAGAGGTTATTCCTAGGCCTGCTTGACACCTAGGACATAAAACTGACTGCTGGGGACTAGCCCAGAGTAGACTCACCAGTGCATTACTGGATCTGAAGTGTGCCTGTGGATTTGTCCAATTCTTGTCTCTAAATCAGTTAAGACCTTTCTGCCCCTTCCTCACCACACAAACACCCTCCAAGAAATAAACAACTCTAAAAAATAAAACTTAAAACAGATCTCAACATCTGGGTCTAAGTTGCTGCAGAACAGTGGGAAGATTTGTTTCTGGATGCAGCCTTTAAAACTAGTTCAGCTATAGATTCTGGGTTTACTATAACCCCAGAGCTATGAACAAGTTTGTGAAAACAGTTCATACAAGTTCTGGAGCCTTTTGAGATAACTTGGTTCCAATTTTGTCAAAACTGGTCTGATTTATGATTTTATAAAAGCTATGTGAAATGGCCGAACATACTTTTTAATGTGAAACCAAAAGAAACTTATGATTCTGACTGCATTCCACTGTCAGGTTAAAACAACACAAAAATGTAAAATGTGAACCCCTAGGCAAAAGAAAAAAATTTCTAGCAAGCAAAGCCACCTTGTTAGAGTGCCACATTACATGCTAAGGACATTAAAGGACTAAAACATTTCTGTCATTCTGTAGAATGAATGTTGCATGTTTCTGAATGTTGGAGGAAGAAGCAGGGGTACAGTTTGTAGCCATATTGGTCTACAGGCAAAAGGAATCAGAACTCATTGCAGAGGTGATATCCTTTATTAAACCAACTAGATATCTGCCAAAAAAGGATGAATGACACATTACTGGATTGCATAACTCTACCACAGTAAAGTGGGGTACTGATTCTTCTTGTGGAATCACCTAGCTAGTGATACTCACAGAGTTGGGATAAAATCAGATGCCACCAAGTGGGATTGTTGCTCTCTTCCTTAAGATTAATGTTCTAGGGTACAGTAATAATACAATGTTTTCATTTAAAAATGAAACTAAAAAACGGCTATCCCAAGAATTTTCTGGATCATGTTGATTGATTTATGTTGGTTGTGAGGACAGAAATGGCAGAAGTTGGTGCAGTGGTTCGTGTTAGAGACCAGCATCCATGGTACCAGGGAAAGAATAAATTGAAAAAAAAATTAACAGAGACAGGAAATACAGTTTTTTAAGGAACAGATTAGCATGGGATACTTCTTCCCCAACTTATTTTGGCTCAAGAGATGCTAGCAGGTGGCAGATATATGACTGTGTGGTCATCAGTCAGACCAGAACTTTTACTGAAATTCTTTAAATTAAGTGTCTCTCAGAGGAACCATAGAAGGTAATTATGGTAGGTACTTAAGCAAATGGACTGTTAATAACCAGACAGAGGTGATAAGCCTCCCAGGCCAGCTGGAGACTTTTGCTAGGGAAGGAGAGAGGGAGGAAGGGAATGAAAAGACGAATGGCTATCAGTGAGAAACGGGCAGCTGTAGCATACAGACTGGCTCCATTTTTACCAAAGTATGGTAATCTACAAGCAATGCTAACAAGGCTAGGAATTAAATATGGCTGTCTTCATTTTTTGTTTCTAGACAAGCAACTGAAAGTTATTACTGCATAGTCTTTTTCTAGGAGGACTAACTGAAATTTTATTTAATATACAATTTTTCTTTAGAAAACTTACTATTCTAGCTGGTATATTGCCTGGTTACAAGGAATTGCAACTTCTGTCACCTTAGAGCCTACTAAGGAAGGGTTCTCTTTCACATCTTTCACGGTTACACATATTATTCAAGCAGGGTTCCAAAAGTTAGAAAAGGACTTGAACCCCCAGTGTTTAAGAACACTGGGGAAACATTTTCAAAGCAATTCATTATATCAGTGGTCCAGCAGCAAAATATGGAATCATATCCAAATGGATTCTGAAATGCCAAAATCTAGGGTCTGGGTTTGGACCCATCCCAGTATTTATGGACAGTTTAAAAATAAGAAATTAGACAAAGAAGAGTGAGGAAATGAGGGTGGCAAGATGGACAAGCAAGACCAGAGTCATTTTAGCAACAAAAATCACAGTTTGTCATTGAAATGCAAAAAACTAGTGTGGACAAGTTTCTATGTGGAGCCTCTAATCAGTTCTGGATTGCAACACGAGCTAAGAAGGTCCCATCATTACTTAGACAAAACTTGACTTGCAGTAATGCCTTGAATTTCAGCAGCATTGCATGTTTTGGATCTACTTTAACACACCTCTATGGCATCCTTACTCCCCTGCCTCAGGAGGTAATGGAGGGCACCCTTGTAGCTCTGTATAGCACATTTTGAGCCCTTTGTTATCTGGAGCTATTATATTTCTAGCAGGTTTATGGCACTCTGGACACATCTACATGTCCATTAATATGCTTTTCCTAATACGCATTAAATTTAGTACCTCCACGGCACATCTACATGTGCCCCTGACTGTGCATATGCTGCACGGTCATTCACTTTAGCACTGTATTTGCTTTAGCTCATTGCTACAGCGACATAGCATCTCATGTAGATGCGCCCGCAATGTGAGGTATTAAATAAATGTGCATTAGGCTGCCCTAATGCACAGTAGCAAAAGTGCATGCCTTTTTAGTGATGCTTAATGCGCAGTAGCCTCTTTTACTGCACATCAGTGTATCAGCATATTTTTTACACAATGCTTTAATGCACAGTAAAAGAGGCTACTGAGCATTAAAGCACACCTGTAGACATGCCCTCTGACCCTTAATATGATATATTAATATTATTTTAATTATAAGAAACCGCTATTTATTGATTTTTTTTTCAACAAGTACACAAAGAACAACAATGCAAATGTTGTTTTAAATATATAAATATGCAAACCAGTGGTAGACTACACTGGTACCTCTTCCACACAGCTCTCTTATTCTTCAGAATCTAAGGAAAAAGTGTAATTCTACTTGCCCTCTGCTCTCTAGGGTTGCCAAAAAAACATTAAAAAATATGAACCAGGTATAACCAATGCATGTATAGACATGCAAGTGTCCCCTTGGGGGCCCTTGCCCTGCCTACATTTTGTTCCAGGGCTGGGGCTGGGTGGGATCCCTTATGTGCCTTGGCCTGCTGGTTTTGCAAGGGCCACTCAGTGGGCCAGCAGTGGCAGTAGTTCCCCCATCCCCCAGCAGTCTTAGTTTAAAGCATGAATAAAGCGTTACAAACAGACAGACAAACAGACTTAGGCTTCTATAAAATTAGAATAGAGGCACTGGTAGGCTTCCAAATTGCTTTAAAATTGTAACTATATCAATAAAATATTGCCCAACTCATATCTCTATATACTATGGTGTTTCATTTTAATTATGGAAAAATGAGGATTTGGGGTATTTTAACAAGAGAATTTGGGGAGGGGGGTTATCAGAGATGTTGCCATTTTTAAACAGGGAACACCAGGATCCCTGCTGGTGAGGCAAGTGGTGAGACCGAGACAGAGGACCATCAAGGACCTTTTGGGGCCAAATGGATGTGCATCAACAGTTCAAAGTGGGCCACCACAATGAGCACATCTTCCAGGTGATAGCTGCCCAAATGGCAGAGCAGGGGCAGCAGAAGACATGACAGCAGTGCCAGACAAAGGCCAACTGTGCAGCCATTGTCCACTGGCAGCTGGCCCAGAGGTGCAGGTGGCTCTGCTACAGTGCCCATGCCACAGCACAGGCGGCTGTGTGGCCCCCATCTGGGTCTGGCAGGCATGCAGCCATGGGGCTGCAGGTCCAAGGGGATGGAAGCTGTCACAAGTGGCAGCACGTCACAGCCAGGCAGCATCCCCCACTGATGGACTGCTGCAGTGGGTACAGGGTACAGGGGCCACTCTAGGTTAGGGCTGCTGCAGGTACCAACTGGCGAGGCCCTCAGAAGCTCCTGATGGCAAGCAGCCCTGAGTTGCTCACCAAGGCAGCTTTTTATACTGCTGGGGCCAGCACAGATATTACCCCAGCCTCTAGCTCCCCCTGACAGAAGATCCTAGAGGATCTGGGCAGGGTCAGTTTGCCCCAAGTGGCATAATTTGCCCCACATCAAAGTGCATGTTCATGCACATGTGCTCAGGCACAAATCTGCTATTTGAGCTGCTGCAAGCACATGTGCCTGCATGTGTGGACATGCCCACATAGTTATTTTCAGTAGTATAACTGCTAGGGCTATGCGAAATGTTGATGGGCATTTCATTTTGAAGTTGTTTCAATGCGTTTTGAGCTCAAAACAGGAAACTCAAAATGAAACAAAAGCCTTCGAAACAGCTTCACAACAAAACAAGGGCACTCAAAACGTTTCAAAAGTTTTTAAATATTTTGAGTTTTGAAGTGGAGCTTACTTGGCTTCAGCACCAGTCCCAGCTGGCAGCAGCAGCCATGTGTCATCCAGTGTGCAGATCCAGGGGCTGCGCTCCCCAGGAGGAGTCTGGCACAGCTCCACAGCCATCCCATGGGTGCGGGTCTCCAGATGTGCATGCAGGATGACAGCATGCTGTCACTGCCAGTTGGGGCCAGCAGCAGCAGCAGTCTTCCTGGTGCTCAGCATGGGCTGCACCCAATGCCGGTCCCAGCTGGCAGCAGCATCCTCCTGTCATCCAGCCCCACCCCATGGCTGTCCCACCCACCCCAGGTCCCGGCCTTTAAGGGGAAAAAAACCCTAAACCTCTCCAACTTACTGGTTCCTGCCAGGCATGGGGCAATCCCCACTGTCCCATGCCACATGGGGGGCTCTTCCATGAGCCCCCCCAAAGCCCTGAGGCTGCTGCAGGAGCCAGTGAGCCCTGGGGTTTTTTTCAGGTTTGTTTTTTCTTAAAGGACCAGAGCTGGGGCAGGCAGGACAGCTGTGGGAGGGCTTGAAGAGTGGTGGGGGCGGGGGGCTCATGAAGATCCCCCCATGCAGCATGGGGCAGTGGGGTTGCCCCCCCCCAACCAGGCAGCACCCAGTGAGAATGGGCTTTTTTTATTCAAGCACGGGGAGCTGGGGCAGGCGGGGCAGCCATGGTGAGGCTGGGGGGGGGGGGAGGGGGCGGGGGGCTGGGAGAGTGGGCAGGGGTCGGGGGGCACTCAGGGAGTCTGAAGGAGCAGGCAGGGGATGGGGCCTGGCAGGGGTCCCCCCATGGTCTTGTCCCCACTCCACCAGCCCCCACTTCCCCGCCCCCTACTTACCAGCTCTAAGACCAGCTCTGGCTCCCTGCTGCAGGGGGCGGGGACTGCCTGAATCATCAAAGCTCCCTGAATCTTTTCTGAAGATTCAGAGAACTTTGAATCGATTGGGACCTTTTTATTGGTCCCCTGATTCGATTCAGATTTGGAGATTTTGCCACCAAATCAGGCCAAAGCTCCTCCGAATCAAATCAGCACCCAAAGCTTCACACAGCCCTAATTCCCAGGTCTGAAGCAGTTCAGAGAGTAATGCATTAGCACACTACAGCACCTATTCATGATGATTTCTTCCTGAATCTATTTACAAATATCTAAATCTAGATGTATATATAGCAACTGTGTTTTCACACCAAAATTGTATATTAAAATAAACACTGTTATAGATGAAATGTTAGAAAAATGACAAAAGATTGTCTAGAGTTGGTCAGAGAACCATTTAAACATTATAACTGAATTTTATAAGAGACAAACCAATGTAGTTTTCTCTAGTCTGGCTCTTGAAAACAGCTAAATCATTTTGGCTTAAATTTTTCCAAAAATATTCAGCCTGAGGCAGATACCCATCACATACAAATTTCAGAACAAAGCCTTTCCACTGTTATAAACAACTGAAAACAGAGCCTTATAATGAGAAATGCCAAGCAAGCTTAATAATAGGTGGCATTGCCAGCCCCACCTATGAATAACACATACACATGCACATGTTTTGACAAAGCTGGTACAATTACAAGATGAACAATATGAATGTACAAGTTGATCTTGTATTATACTCTTGAAAGTTGAAAATATGGGACTTAAATAGCATATGTTGAGGTTAATATTCTGTGTTCAGTATAAAAGTCTGAAACCTTTGGCTCCTAGTAGTCTTTCATAGTGCCAAAAATCTATCTAGTCATGTGTTCCAGGTTTGCCTGGATTTTCTTGTGGAAAAAAGACAAGGGAACTTGTACATGTCAGATTATATACAGATAATAATACAAAGTCCTAAATCCCTTTACATCAGCAAAACGGAACCAACGTTGCCTTTTACAACATATGCAGTTGTGATATCACTGGCTGGAAACAGACATCTCATTCGTGCTACCATAATTTGTTTTATGGCAGTGGGGCAGGATCCAGGGGAAGGAGGTCCCTCTGCCTATTACAGTTAGTCCTGTCACCCTTCCCTACTCAAAAACTTCCCAGTTATTTAAAAAAAGAGTTAATTTGGGAGGTGCCTGAGGGTAAGGAGGAATCCTAGGACAAGGCAAGGTCTCATTGCCCAGCAGGGCTCTTAGTGTGTGTTGATCCTCTGGGCTTCCTATCCTGGTTGTCACTTCATCAGCTCCCCTTTAGGATCTGCCTTGTTCCAGGCCCCAGCCACTTCAAACCTTAGCTCCAGGGCTTGCCAAACATTGTTGTCTTCCCTCTCTTTCTTTCAGTCCAGCTGCCTCAGGCTTTGGGCTATCCGCAGGCCAGAACTCTGGACCCTACGCCCCTTGCCACTAGAGAAGACCCTTATGCTACCTCACTTGTGGCTCTAGCCTTCCCTGTCAGAAGTATACTAGGCAGGGTGCTGGGACACACTGTTGTGTTTGCCTCCACATCTCCCTTCATGGGTGTCTGGTACCTCCTTAGTCTGGGGGGGGCACCAGATCACCGACCGGGGGCTGATCGCTGATGGGGTCACCAAAACTACCAATGGCAAAACCAAAAGTGCACTTCCCCCAGCATTTCTAGTTTTGCAGCTGGCATTTCAAGGGGGTGCACAGCCAATCTCAGGAGGTGCATGTGCACCTGCGTGCACCCCCTACGCAACACCAATGTCTCCCCTCACAACTGCTCCCAGTCCACCCGGTGTCCATTACAAAAAAATACCCCAAAACAATCTCAACTTAATGCTCTTCTGCTTCGAGGTATCAGAGAGTCTCTACTCAAGGCTGGACTCCCTGTTACAGGTAGCACAAGTGCTGAACAAACAGAAGTCAATACCCTTTGTCACGTCACAAGAAAGAAAAAGCAGTGGTACAATAAAAGGTAGTAATAGATTCTGCCACTTTATTGCAGCAGACATCTGTTACCTCTGTAGTGCCTTTCCCACTCAGCCAGACGTGTGCCCTCGTTTTGGCTGGGAAGGGAAAAGTCCTTCCCTGCTCAGCCAGACCTGCTTCTCCACAATTGCGGGAAAACAGGTCTAGCTAGGTGGGGAAAAGCCTCACTTTCCCTAATAAGCAGAACTCACATCCCATGTCTGGCAGAGTGGGGAAAGCTGGGGAATCACATCATCCCTTGTCCCACATGATCAAGGGCTGGAACAAGGGGTGATGTGTGTTTTTCCCCAGTGAAGCAGATCAGTTGTGCCACAACACATTGTGGCACAGCTGATCTGCTTTTTTCAGTGATGACTATTGCTAGCCATAATGCTAGGATGTCCTTGAGCCCAGAAACATACCATATTATAGGTAGCAATATCTGCCACAAAAATACCATCTCTCATGAAATCACTGATCCTGTTGAAAGAGGAATTTTTTTAAGTATCTTGCCATTCATAAAATGGATCCAAGCAGTAAATATTTTTCTTTGGGTGTATAATGCTGTTTGGAGACTACTATTCATTCACACCTTTATGCAGCCATATGCCTCTATTTAAAAAGAAAGCAATTTTTCTTCTTTTCATTTCTCATTTCCATATGAAACTAGATAGCATATTGGACAGACCTATGCACTATTTTCTATAAAATTCCTAGTACTGCTCATTTAAGTGCATCCCCATCCTGTCATGGATGCAAGCAGACAATCCCAGCATGTCAAAAACCAAGGATATGTTCAAATCGCCCTTAGTAGTATCTTCATTATGTATTTAAAGGACAATTTCTGGGGTGTAAACCTCAGGAAGTAGTACCAGAGGAAACCTTGCATATCTTTTCACCATAAATAAAAATAAAAAGCATTTAATGAGCCAAATCCTGGTCCTGCTCCATCTGCAACTCAGGGTCTGAGTGAAAATGTATCTGTGTCCCCTAATGCCAGAAACTTCCCTTATCTGAAGGAGTTTATTCATATATAACAGTTAACTGCTAACAGATACAAATGCAGGTCAGAATCTGGGACTTCACCATAGTCAGAATCTTGGAAGTGACCTTGGGGAAGTGCTATTTGGGTAGAGCGCTTCCTGCATCCATACATGGAAGAAGTGCACTGCATCTCTTCTAACAGTCAGGGGTGGTAAATTTCAGAATTTGCAGGCAAAAATGGTATGCCCCAGCTGACAGATCTGAATTGTCAGCTAAAATAGATGACAGGCCCATCAAGGGAAAGATCTGTCATTCTTCTTGCTCCTCCCTGACCCTTACTGCTTAAGTAGTGGAGTAAGGAAAAATAGAAAAAATAGAAGCAGTTTTCCCTTAGATTGTAACAAGAATGAGGGTAACATATATATATATTAATATTCATTACACATGCACACACACACACAGCATTATTACCTATTTCTACTCAGGAATTAATTTTTTTTTAAAAGAGGTTTTTCACTGTAAATGTTCTATCATATCCATCCAATGGTTACTCCCCATGATTTCATTTAGATCAAATGCTTGAACAGGGGAGAGAAAGGCAAAAATATTACTGCTGTTCTAGTCAGCCCCACTAGACTGACTATATATATATATATATTCCTTTCTCTCTTCCCTCCTCCCCCAACAGCATGTCTATAGATTTTTCTGTAGAAGCAGGAAGTTGTGATCAAAAAGGAGAGGGACCAGTTACGTAGAGGTCTAGGAGGAGCAGGGAACACCTTTGTAGTAAAGCCATCAGCACCAGGACTAACTGGCTGAGGATTCAGTAGCAGGCTGAGGAGGAATTTATACTGGAACAAGAAGCTGATCTAACCTGACTAGAATTTGGCAAATTGTAAAAATTCTCTGAGGTTACAAACCTTATTGCTTTTAGAAGAAAAAGGAGTGAGGATCCCAGATGATACAATCTTAAGAATAACCTGTAGAACTTCATATGGGTGGGGGTGAGGAGGCTTAGAAATAGTAAATTCCCGATTAAGCTTTCCTAGTTATGCATATTGTGTGTAGCTGATAAATATCAGATGTTACATGCTGTGGCAGGCCAGTAGGGGGAGCTCCTGCGTTGAGCTACCCACCTCACTGCGCCCAACCACCTTCCAGGTTCTGAGTGCCTCCCCGGGGGCACCTCACGTCTGGCCGACTCCCTTCCTGGAGCACACCCGCTAGCCTTGGGTGGTGGCAGTGGGACCCCAAGGCTAGTGAGTGTGCTCCAGGAAGGGGGTCGGCCAGATGTGAGGCACCCGGAGCCTGGAATGTGGTCGGGCGCAGTGAAGTGGGTGGCTCAATGCAGGAGCGCTCCCTACTGGCCCGCCACACGTGCCTGGTCTGGACTTGGTGACAGGTATAGTATTCTAGTAATTGTCCTATCTAGCCCACCAAGATGTTTCTGAATATCTTACATATAATTAGCAGATTTTCACCTGAACCATCACTCAAAGAGCTGAAGGGTCTTAACTAACCATCCAGTCTGACCAACCAACCATCTACTTGCGACAGATGTCATCTTTGGAAAAGGATCAGCTGTGCCAGGATTTGTCCCAGCAGAGCTGATCCACTTCATTGAACTTGTTGATCAAGGGGGTCTGGCCCCCGCCACTCCTGGGGCCAATACTGTGGACCAATGGCACTGGGTGCTGCATTCCAGGTTGGATTGTGGAAGTGCGATAGGCATGCTGTGAGAATCCCCTACAGGGTGATTTCCATGGTGCGCAATAAGCAAAAGAGCCTTCCTCTCATTGAAGGCATCATAAAAGGTGACTACCTTTGATCATGGAAACATTTTGGGGCACTTGGAACATGACAAGAGGATAGGATATATGTTTGCTTACAGCTTGTGCCACCATAAAAATGTTGATGGCACATGGACAATATCTTTTTGCACCCAAAGAAAAACTGTGTCCAGATGAGCGTGGCCGTGCAGTATGTGGCACTGCAAACATGTCTGCAGCTCCACATACCACACATTTAGATGTTCTCCACGCTGCAAGGGAGTGCTGGCCATGCATGAGCTGCTCCACTTTTTTTTTTTTTTCCCCATGGGTTTTTTTGACTTCTGGATATCCACCACTACTCACCACTACTTGTCCCTGGGGACCCAAACATCCACGCTCATCTGGACGTGCTCAAAGAGACTTTCACCTTTCTGTGTTTTATGGAAGGACTTTCTACAATCAACAGGAGAACCTGAGCTTAGGGAAGAGCTAACATGGTGTAGTGTACCACATGACAGAGACACAAGTCCTTTCCTGCCATCCTGCCCTGTGCCTGAGAATAGGACAAACACATTAGAAGATTCCCCAGTACCTCAGGCTACCTCATTTAGTAGCTAAATGACAGAATTTAGCCACTATAGCTCAAACAAAATAGTCAAAACCTCTGTTTTTAAAGATCCACTGAATGAAGAAATGTGCACTGTCTAAATTATCTCCTACCATGAATAATTCAATATTTTTAACTTTTTGCCTTTCTTGAAAAGTTTAAATTAAACGGAATCATGATTTTTCAAAGTTGTTTTTCTCAAAGGTAGACAGTAATTGTCACATGTATTGTGTTTTTCCTTTTACATTTAACAATATAATTTAAAACTCTGGGTTTTCAGGGAAATATTTCCTGAACAAACTTTATTCATTGGTTTTATTTGAGTGTTGAATTGTTAGTGTATTATTTTATGTTTCCCTCAGAGGTTAGTTCAAAATCAGCATCTTCAGCGGGGCTGACTAGAACAGCAGCAATATTTATGCCTCTCTCTCCTCTGTTCTGGCATTTGATCTAAATGAAATCATGGGGAGAAACCATTTGATGGATTTACAGATCATTTGCAGTGAAAAACCTCCTTTTTGAAAAAATAAATCCCTGAGTAGAAATAGGTAATAATGCTCTGTGTGTGTGCGCGTATGCATGTGAATGTGTGATGAATATTCATAGATACAGTTCAGCCAAAACTGGTGACATGTTAAGCCCCTAAATTCATCCTTTAAACTTAATACTGCAACAATAATAGGGCAAGCCCTAAGGACCACCCAATTCCAGCTCAGAATAAGGTCATAGGTACCTAAGAGTGGCCTGTTTCTCAAACTTGTTGAGGATATGCACCGTATTGATTGTGCTTGGGCTCAGATCCTGCAAAGACTGACACATATGCATAATCTTACGCCCTGAGAGTAGTTCCAGACTATTCAGAATATATAAAACTAAGTATCTAAGTATGTTCAGGGTGAGGGCTTCAGGACCTTTGAATAACAATCATTTATACTTAGTTATATAAATAGGGATTTAGGAAATGCCCTTTTGATATCCTGAACTTACAAATAGTGATCACAGCAGTTCTGTTTCTAATACTTGTGTAATGTTTGTGGAAGCTGATTTTGACCTCTTATGCTCAAATGCTTATGGAGAGCACATTTTAAAGAAAGAGAAGAAACAAGTTTCAGGTTTCAAATGCCAAACGCCAAGCTACAAAACAAATCAAACAAGTGAAAAAACTTCTGCAAATTATTTTGACCAGCACATGCACTCCAGGAAATTATGGTCTCTGTGTGGACTTCCCACAGACAGGAAAAATGAGAAAATTCATCAGAGACATCATCTTTCCAAAATTATTTCCTCAGTTTTAGCAATGAGATGTCTCACTTAGAAAAGCAGTGACATAGGACTGAGAGTAGCTAGATGTTATATTGATATTATAATGATCATTTTAAAGGTCACTGCTCCAGGCACTGTGCTATGTGCAAAAACTATATCGGGTTTTGTGATGAAAAACCAAATAGTTTCCTGTGGGAAAACTTACAGTCAGATGTTCTAGAATTGTTCTTCCAGAGCATTGTAGATCACTTTGTAAAGTAAAAAGCCTGAAAATGCTGGATAATTTCAGAGGCTCAGCACTGGTCTGTTAATATGCCAGGAAGAATGAGCAATTATGATTTTCATCTAAGCAACATATGCTGTTTGCTGTCCTGTTCTGAACAGCTGTAGGTTAGATGCTGTTAAGATTAGGCCCCTTCTCTCCTCCATATTTCAAAATTCAAATTAAACTAAAATAACAGCACCTGCTGAACAAAAACACTATTTCAAAATGTGTACTTGCACACAATTACTATGAAGAGGCTGGCCACCATTGTTACCAGTCTATTCTTTTTGAATGGAAATGGCAGAGAAGTTTTAGATGCAGCTGCAGCTCTTCAATTGTATAACTAGTGCTGGCCCCACGCCAAACCTCAAGAACTCAAGTGGCACCAAAAGATACTATATTGATTTGCAATCGAACATAATAGGCCATCAGCTTAATTATTACTGAAGTGACAAGGTTCTGGATATTTCATATTTATATTTCTGAGGCCTGTGAAAGATGAATGTAAATCTTTTAAATGCATACATTTGCATATCTTCAGAAGGGTTGAGTGCTCTTACAGTATTCATAGCCTTTAAAAGACCAAAAGCACTGGCTATTCAACTCAGGTTGCTGGATCATGCATTTACTTGCTCGCATAAGGAGACAAAGGCTACAAAACTAAATACACTCTTCTAGTAAAATACCCCCAGATCCCTGATAATATCCAAAAGTGAATATTGATCATTAATAGCATTTCAATCTATAACAGGATTTTTTTTTTATTTCAGAGAAAAGGTGGTTTGATTAAAAGGGATTGAATTTTGGCACCTCACATGCTGCTAGTCTGCCTAAATATCTGCTGTATCTATGGACATTTCTTTGTGGTAGGAGTCACAGTAGATTTTTGTCATTCATGGAAGTAGCATCTCAGCAAGGTATTATGGGCTGAAACATTTTGAAGAGATTGTAGAAAAGCTGCATCGTCTACTGGCTTGATTGTGGGACTGGAATTCAGGGTTCTAGCACTGCTACTACTCTGTTGTATATGAAGATTCAAGCAAAGTCCCACTGAAAAATGTTTTCCTTAGGATTATGACCTTTTGATGCCTTGAAGTGTCAGGACATGAACATTATCCATGGATTGTTTTCATGTAATAAATGAAAGATTATGCATTATTCCTGCTTTACTAAATCTCAGCATCATTTACTACCTGTGAACTCTATATTTGTGGCTTCCTCACTTCCCTCCCATGCACAGTTCTGCACATCTCATATTTTCACTCAGGGGGCACATTTTCACCACTTGTGAGTAATGTATCTGGAACTCTAGTCTCTCTTGCTCCCAACCACTGTTCACCCTGAAGAAGAGAAGACTCAGGGGGGACCTGGTAGCAGCCTATATCAGGGGTGTACATCAGGGCTTGGGGAAGCATCTATTCACCAAGGCCCCCCAGGGGAGGACAAGAAATAATGGGCACAAACTGATTGCAGATTGCTTAAGGCTAGACATTAGGAAAAACTTCTTTATAAGTCGAGTGCTGGGGGTTTGGAACAGGTTCCCCCCAGAGGTGGTACAGTCATCCACCCTGGTGATCTTCAAAAAACATCTTGACACCCATCTTGCCGGGGTCATCTGAGCCCAGCAGTCTTTCCTGCCCAAGTGCATGGGGCCTGGACCCGATGATCTGTAAGTTCCCTTCCAGCCCCTAACAACTATGAAAACATGAAATTATGAAACCTCTGACTCATACTCTCTACTCATAGCCTATTTCTCTTTAAAACTTCTATTTGTTTTACTAGTGACTCTCAGTATACACTGAATTGTGACAACATGAAGTACATCAGATAACAGCACATTATATCATAATATTGACAGACTATATGTGGACAAAATCATTCGAATTGAAATTTTATCAAGGTTCTAGGGAATGCAGAAATTCAATATGAAAAAAGTTATGAAGACTACATGTCACTTTTTGTGACCCTACTAACACATGTTATTCATGTTTCCTAGACCTGCATCCACCATGAGCAACACTAAGTCCCAAGCTCTGGGTCTTATGTATTTGAATATCAGTGCCTTCTGCTGGACAGAATATCTCAGAACTACTTAACACATGAATCGCTTCTTCTGCCAGCATCAGAACAACTATTCCTTTAATTCATAATAATGAGAGGCCTGTATTGTTTAGGGAATTGGCTGACACCTATAGTGTCTGTATTTGTACCTCCATTGGATCATGCAAGATGGAATATAGCCTGAAGTTTCTACAAAACAAAGCAGATATTGTATAAATCTACTTCCATGTAAAATAGAGGGTAAAAAATTCATGTTTACCAAAGAGAAATGGAGGAAGTTGGTAGGCAAATGTGTTTCTTCATGTGATCTGACCACTGATAAACAATGCTGAAGTCAAATCCTAGATAGCGAGTGCATCTACACAAGACGCTAACAATGCTAATATGCTACTGCGCAGTAACTCCAGTAACTGTGCATATATTTAGTACTTGATTATACAAGTACTAAAATCACATGTGCAGTAACAACTGCACGTTAAGGCACATGTAGACACACCCATACAGGCCAAAAATCTTCAAAACACTAAGTAGCGACTTTGGGTGCCTCAGTGTTTGGAGGGCCAGTTAGAAACACCTTAAACAGGACCATCTGTGAGAGTGCATTGTACCTCTTCCCTCTGGAAAACATGGTGAATGTTAAGAACTTCTTAACCAAAATGTACCTAAAAAAGTAAGATTACAGACCCCAGAAGAGAATTCAGCCTTGGTGTGAGCTGGAGGTATTCTCTCTCTAACTCAGAATTGTTGTCCTAGCATCTAACATGGGATTAAAGTATAAGGAGGTTTTTAACAATACTGTTGCTGAGTAGACTGGTGAGAAGAAAAAATATTTCCAACGTGTTTGATTTTGTTTAATCACTCCCCATTAACAATCCTAAAGGGAAGGTGACTTGTAACACTGTTGGGATTAACTCTTGAGACCAATTCTTTAATAAGATTTCAAACAAACAAAAAGATGCACATCTAAAATAAATATATGAGTCTGGCAGTGAACTGAATAATATAAGCTGTCTTGTCACTGTGCAAAACATGTTAAACAAGCACAGAAATGAAGATTAATAGTTGGGAGGGAGTAGATAGGGAACAGACCTGGGGAATGGGAATGGGATATGCTACCTGTTGATTACAGCTCTAAATTTGGCCCTGTTGGAAGGAGATTGAAAGGAGTTACTGTTGGCAAGCTGTTTAGTGGCCTGTGTGAAATGGTGGTTTCAGAATTCTGGAAACTGAACTGTGTTCATATTACAAAGGCTGTGATCATACTTAGCATTAACTTTATTAACAGGGAAGATAAGCATTGAAATAGGAGACTGGTTTCACACCTGCAGGTAGTCTCTTGAGACTTGGTTGGAGTACATTGGAGGGAAGATGCAGGGGAGTTTACTCTAATTCTTTCTGTGCTGTGGGATAAATGAAAGATTCCAGCCTGCTCAGCAATAATTTCAACGCCTTACACAAGCAGAAACTCATATACAAAATTCCTATTATTTGCTATCGATATAATTTCACTTCTTTGTCTTAGAAGCAAGTACATTTTCTACTGGCAAATAACCTTATTTTTGCTTAACAAAGATGGGGCCATGAAGTTCAGAATGAGAATCGAAGTGAACGAAGCTTGTTTTGGAATGTCAAGTCAGCAGTTTTCAAGGTCAAAATGAGAGAATTGCAAGAGTGATGGAGAATAAGTGGAAGGGGTGAGAGAACTGAGGGACATTAAAGGAGAATTACAATGGAAGAAAATAATGTCCAAAACTGAAAATGGGTACCTAGCATTTCATTCAAATCTCTACCACCTTTACATCTTTGGAATCCAGTGTCAAACACTGACACCAAGAAAGCCATGAAGAACAGCAGAGTGGTCAAATGTATTAAAAATGATCAAACAGACCAATCAAGCTGCTACTGAGAACAGTCTTGAGGGATTCTGGGTGGAGGGCAGGGGCTTTGGGAAGGAATAAATTATTAAAGACCTTCGCTAGAGCAATCCCTGCATAGTGGGCTGATCTAAACTCAGCCTGATAACAATCAAACACATTATACTCCTGTAAAAGGAAGAGAGCTGCATGGCAACCACCTGCTTGAGCAATTTTGAAATAAAAGGATGTTAAGATGGAAACTGGGCAATTGTTACTGAGAAGCTGAGGATCCAGCTGAGGGGGTTTTTTTCTTTTCCTTTTTTTTTCCTTTTCCTTTTTTAGAACAGGAATTACAAAAGCCCATTTAAGAAGGATATGGAATGATTCCAGGAACCAGAGAGAAATAAGTAAATTAGTGATATTAGTTATGGAGTCCATCATAATGGAAAGCAAACCTTTTAGACCCCCAAAGGAAAAGGCTAGCTATTAAAATGGTTAAAAATATAGGGGGGGGGGGGGGGGGGGGAAGGAGAGGGTATTTTCTGTGTTTAAATAAAATACCAGCATGAGTTTCCACAATTCAGCACTTTACACCTAAACACAGCATAAACATTAGGAGATTTAGTTTTTCTCCATTTTATCTGGAGTGACAGATAACAGCTAGTAAGTACCTACAACTCCACTCAGAACCACAGTGTAACAGGAGAAGCACAAACAAATCTAATCTGTAATGGAACTAAGAGGTTTGAGAGCATCAAAACATCCCAATCAATCTTATTGTGGTGGTTTGGGATTTGGCTTTCCAGATTTCAGGCTTGCAGAAAGGCTTCTGTTTTAAGGTAGTTATTCAGGCAACTGAAAGGGAAACATTGAAAAATGACAAAATGATTAATAACATGCTAAAAAGTTTTAATATAAACGTGTTTATAAATCCCAAGGTCAATATCTCCTGACATTCACAATTAAGACCATTCTTCCTCCTACCTACCTAAATTACCTAAAAACCAACATAAGGTAATCTAAAGTTTACTAGCTCTCAGTATAAGAGCTACATTCTATACCCTTTTTTTTACACTGCTGAGCAGTTACTTACATGAGCAGTTCCACTAAAGCCAGTGGGATTATTCCTGTTGGTAACTGCTTACCCATGCACATAAGTTTCATAATGTGGCTCTAAAATAGTCACATAACACATAAAGCAAAATTACATAGAGCCAGATTCTGCTACCAGGCAGGGTATATCCCTGGGACTAATTGTAAAGCATCACTAATACTGCTCAGCATCAGAATCCATTCCCTTGTGATTGTTCCTCCTTAAAGAGGCAAGTATCATATCAGAAAGGCACCACAGAAGCGGAAGTTAGTTTTACAGTTTAGGACAGGGGCCAAATCCCACGCAGCAATGTGTGATTCCCACAGAAGTCCATGGTAGCCTTCAGCATATACTCAAGGGTAGAATTTAGTCCAAAGAAACATAAGTATCCACCTGCCCATATTAACTAAGATATGTTACTGCAATGCATACCAGTCATGAGCAAAGCAATGATTTAAGATAAACCCAGAAGCAAGCTGATCAGCCCCAGAAGCAAACAAATATTTGCACAAAGTATTTCCAGTTTTGTGGAGTCTTTGTAACTCAGAATTGCACAAGAATCATAGACAGACACTGCAAGATGCTTGCTTCAGGGAAAGACCAGGTTAGAGACAGGGTATACTGGAAGGAGGGGAACCAGATAAGATATTGTACTCTGGTGCTGCCAGGCAGGCAGTGGCACCGAGACAAACATACATCTTATGTTCTATTGAAACAATGGAACTGAACACATGCTCTCCAAGGTTTTCGTTTTCTATCACAACACGTTTCATGTTTAGTCTAAAGATGTTCCCTTTGTATCTAACAACAAACAACAAATTGCCAAGAAAACAATGAAGTAGCACCAGAAATGAAGCAGAACCATTTCATAATACCCACATGACAGGAGTAGCTAAACAACAACGTGGTTGCACTTGAAATTAAAGCTATTGCTTTAAAGTATATTTTTTAAGTATTTTGTTTGCATGTGTTGTCTCCAGATTTTGTTTCTGTTTTATAGTATCATCACAAAGGACCCTATTCTCCATATACAGAAATAAATGCTGAAGGGAAAGAAAATGAAAGTTGCCTATTCTTTTTTCTACTTGGAAGGGATGGGTTTACATCCGATGGAACAGGCCAAAAGGTTCTACCTGCTTATCTCCTAAATCCTCCAAGGTCTGTTATGTTTGGTTTCCATTGGGTGCATCTACATGCATGCTTTACTGAAGAGCAGACTAATTAGCTCCACAAGCAAACATCACTGTCTACACGAGCATCTATATCAGGGCACAGTAGATTAACTCCACCATGACCAGAGCTGACTGGGACGTGATGGTTCAAAAATGCAGGGGATACCTGCCACCTAGCCCTGCACTTCAGCACCCTCATGCCCCAGCAAACCCCTGCACTGCCTAATGCTGGCATCTGGAGCCCAGGAATGACCCCCCCTTCCCCCATTTCTCTCCTTCCCCCAAGACCCCTGACAGCCTAGGGCAGTTCCACCCTGGCTCTAACTGCTGCAGTCCTAGGTGCACATGAAGATGCTGTGCCCAGGAGCAGCTGACATGAACTGCACCAGAGTTTATCCAGGTACAGTTTGCATGTGTAGATATACTCACTGACTCCTAAAACTGCGATTCCATCATTTTATTTACAATTGCTGCTTCCAGTATGACTGGAAAGTTAGAGAAGCAAGGTTCTTTTATTTGGGTTTTCTGTTTGGATTTGGGGGGGGAGGGCTTTTTTGCAATATTTTTTGTTGGACTAATTAATAGTTGGGAGAGATGTTAGATAAGCTTTCAGGCAGAAAATACTCTTCTTCAACTCTCGCATATTTACTGGACTGTCATGATTATAGCACTCCGGCCCTGAAACACTAACATAAGCAGAATATGTTTACACAGCATCAGACAGATTAGACAGTATGAATTTTCCCAAGCATCCTCTATGGCTCTGTGGAATGAGAACGTAAAGAAACACAGACAGGCTTCCTCATTTACCTTTTCCAGCTCTGCAGAGTTGGACTATGCAGCCTCCCTACAGAGAATGTAAGTAGACATTGTGTTTGTCCCAAGAGAAAGCTTTTGGTCCTAGGATCCTACAGACATACAAAGTCCAGTTTTCCTGCTTTTGACTGCTTTGACTGCTTCAAGTCTCTGAAGTATGTGGGATAAAATGTACTAATACTTTTTCCCAGGACATAGCTGTGTCCATCTTTAAGGTTATTGCATTTTCCTGAAATAAGCTTGCTACACTAAGTGCTCTCACTTGCTGCTTACTTGTAGAAGAGCAGCAATGTAGCTTGGAAGGGCAACATGTATAAATGACTATGTCATGCCTGTTCCAAGCTGGGTGAAACCTAGGACAATCAAGATCATGTCAAATGAGACATTTATCCACAGCCTTAGAAATACAGGAAAAGGGAATATATAAGGGGGTTACTGAAGAACCATTGAGAGGGTAGCCTAATATATGTTATATTTTATTAGTTGTGTTACACTCTGTTTAAGTGAGGTGATGGAGTATATTACCATAGTGGTCAACAAAAAAGAAAACTACAAAGCACTGTCCATAGTTTCCAATAAAATATCCAAAACACTGCTATATATTTATTGCAAGAAATATGAACTGAAACTTAATCAGTGACTAAGACCAGATTATTTGGAAGAATGTTAGTATACTTAACCCAGTAAATAAGGATATTTGGAAGTGCACTGAAACTAGTAGAAATATACTGTTGTATTTACTTGAGTCTAAGCCAATTCTGAATTTAAGATGACACCCCCAATAATTAAGGCCCAGAGTCAGAGACATAGCAGCTGCCTACCCCTTCTTCCACTCTGTACTTGAATTAAGGATGAGGGGATTCTTCCCCCCAGCTGATTGGGGGAGAAAACATCATCTTAGATTCAAGTAAATACAGTATTTTAAGCACACAGAGAAAAATGTAGTGTTCACTGAAATAGTAGTAATATTTGGTATTGCTAATATTTGCTAATTTTCTTTTACTATCTTGAAGCATATATGAGAGAAGCAATGGTGTTTTAGTTTACTGCACCAACTGTATAGTTTGGAAAGATGGTAGACAAAGTTTTAGACACCAAATACTCTTCCTTGAAGCATATGACCTTCAGGGGAACAACCATTCCCCAGAAGTACAAAGTGACTTTAAATTTTAAGTTTTAATCTACCCTTAGGACCTTGTTACACATTGCACTTTGATTTGCTCAAATGTTGATCAATGTTTGTGCTAGCTCAAGTTTGGAGCAGTTACACATTCAAGCTAGGGGAACCCTTGAGAGCAGGGCATTTACACTGCTCCTCCAATGCCTGGGGTTCCCCACTACCGCTCAGGGGTTCCCCACTCACTCCTCCTGACCGCACAGCTTAAATTCAGATGCCGGTACTGTCCCAGGGGAGCAGACAGAGAAGGGGAACCAGTGCCAGGCTGCTGCTCTTCTCCAGGCTGAGCCCAACCCAGAGAGTAGAAGTGGTGATGACAGCATCGGGGGCCTGGCAGGGGTGGTCCCCATCCATGCCTGCTCCCCTAGAACAGCACCAGCAACCAAAAGTGAGTTGGGGTGGGAAGGGCAGAAAAAAGGGCCTATCAGGGCTGGTAGGGTGTTCACACTAACATGCAACCTAGACTGGTTACACATTAGTGTAATACCAACTGGGTAATACAGATAAGCGATAAACCTAAGATGGAGTGGCAAAACTTTAAGCTGACTAAAGAGTGTTTAAAGTTAGTTTGATGTGTTAATGTGTGAACAATCCAGAGGTTAAAAGTTCCAGAAAATGCCCAAAATTAACATGTAAAAAGGGGCTTAGTCTTGCTTTATTGAAAAGGTTTTTCAAGTGAAACAATCTTTACAAATAGTAACTTGTTATGGGTTGAAAAATAAAATACTCATTTATAAAAATCTAAGCTGCAATTTGGAAAAATTGTTCTTGTCTAGATTCACAACCCCAACTAAAGATAAACAGAATCCAATGGTCCAAAAACTTGTTTCAAGACAGATACAAAAGATAAGTGCTATTCTTCTGAATGTTTCTGGTCTTCAAGCCCCAATTCTCAGTTACAATACTGTGCCACTTTTAGCAAAGAATGAAGGGTCAAGAAAAAAAAAGGCATTAAGGCAGATTTATGCTCCCTGTCTTTTTAGATGGCTTAGCGCCCTGCTTTGCCTTAAGTGTTATGTCATAGTTCCAGGAAGAATAGCCTATCACAGTCCAGACTCATTCCAATCCACCCCTTTTGACATGAGCAGGGCCCCTTCCACCAGAACTGGCCCAGCTGAGCAACCCCTCGTGCAGAAGTAAAATTTATATAGGCTAGTCCCATCCTCTTTGAAGCCTCTTTACTATTTCAGAGGGGAATGAAAGCGGTCATTGTATAAGTAAGCTTTGGTCCAAATAATCTGTCTTTAGCAAACTTTCTCTTATGCGGATAGTAGGGCTTTGTTGAGTGCATCCACTCTCCTGACTCCTGATGTGCAGTAGGAAGCTCTAATGATCAGAAGTCACTAAGAGAGAAGTGACATGGCACCATTCCAGAAAGTGCCAAAACACTTTCAGGAATGCTGTTCAAAGAAGAAGAAACAAAATACATCTGCTGCTCATCCAATTTAGATAGACATCTTACCTTATGACACTGCCTTTGCCTAACATACTGTCCTTCGGTAGCTCAAGCACCACCCCCTTGCCCTAACTTTCAATTTACACAGTAGGCTGGACATTTAAATGAAAAGACAGCTCATAGACCAAACTATGAGATCCAGTCTCATCCTAGTGCTAAAGTTGTTGGCACTCAAAAACGTGTAGAAAAGGTATCTATTTAGCCTATTTAAAACCTAATAATCCCTCTTCTTTTGCCTGCATCTACACATACATTGGGTTGGGTTTTCTATTGCCTAGTGTAATGGATTCCATGTATGAGAAAAAAAGAAGCTTACACCCAAACCCAAATCTTTTTTTGTTCCTGGTGCCATTATTCACAATTTTCTGTTATGAAACAAACATGTTTTTAAATAATACAATGAATAATTCAGTAAATGAAAACAGTGGTAACAATGGGACACATTCTTTCCTGTGCAAAAGCCACTTCAGTGCTGTATCAGGGAATCAGATAGCCCTATCAGACTGTAATAACAGACCATGGATTTGGGGGCCAGTTACACATTAGCCTCAATAGTGTTTAGACCAATTGTTTTCAACCTATTTTCATTTGTGGAACTCTAAAAAATTTTGAAAGGAGGTGCGGATGGACCCCTTTGGAAATTTTGAATGGAGGTGCGGATCCCTTTGAATTGTAAGTGTAGGTATTCACATACTTGTGATTGATCATAGTCATCTTTCACACACCTCTTTAGACATAGTCTGTGGATCCCCAGGGGTCTGTGGACCACAGATGAAAAACCACTGGTTCAAACTATCTAAGGGTTGCTCTGAACTCTGTTAAGTAGTCACAATCTCCAAGTGTCTCTATGCGGTGATTTCTGCAGTACAATATATTCTGGTTAAGTTTTGTTCCTATTCTCAGCATGACCCCCTTCCTGGAACCAGGAAGGGGAGGTGCTATAGTAATGAACTGGATCGACTAAATATTTCTAAGAAAACACATGAAGCCTTGTTTCTGGAAGTCTTATCACCTCATTAGCCCAACCACATACCATTAAACTGATTCACCTCCTCAACCCAACCTGGTGTGCTTGTGTCCCACCTGAAACCCTAGCTGTTCAGCTGGGCCTGAACTCCATACACTTTTCTTTGTGTCTCTTCACTGAAATGTAGACTGCCTTTCCTGTGGATAGTGTTGCTGCCATGGAGAACTACCTCTGCATGTGACATGACCTCCCCAATGGCAGCTCACTGCCCACAACATTTCTACTGCTTCCTATCTCCCTGGCTGTGGGCAACAATGAGAGCAGTGGGTCAGGTACCCTGCTGTCTCTCTGTGTGCTCAGTGACTAAGTACAGATAGTCAAAAAGCCTGAGGCTGAATCAATTCAATCTTTGCAGGTTAGTTTAAGCTGTGTAGACTGAACCAATAAACAAGCAAACAGACATTCACTTTTTATTCCAGAAATGCAGCCACATGGTTGCAGTGGCCCAGGCCAGAAGCTGGGGGCCACTAGAGCATGCCTCCCTGATCTGCTGGATCAGACATCTTTCACCATGACCATCCCACCCACCCTACAAGGGAGTGGGATGTGTAGGAGGTGCAAAGCATCCTAGAATGCTGGCAGACTGTGAGTTAATTTGAGTCTGGAGGGGATCTGGCACAGAAGTTCAATAAAGTGGTTTAACCTAAATCTGTCAGATCTGATACTATGTCCATCCAGGCTTATCTTAAATCATTTTGGCCATTTGGAAAGTGATTTATGTGCACTGAACTTCTGGGGCACGTCCAGATGAGTATGGATGTGCAGTATGTGGTGCTGCAGACCAGTCTGTGGTGTTACACACCGCACATGCAGGCATTCCCCATGCTGCTACTTTGCAGTAGGAGGGGGAGGAAGGAGGAGAGCAGGGGGGTTGACATCCAGGAGATCCCAGGGTCAAAAAAACCCACACCAAAAAAAAAGTGGAGTAGCATATGTGGTGGCAGCGTGTGCTACCCAAAACCAGGACCTGGATGGCTGGAGTCACACTCCAGCTATGGACCAGGCTTCCTGCTGCAAGAGCACCATGGCTGCAGCTCCCAGAGGCCCCCAGGACCTCAGGCAAGGCCGCTAGGGCCAGTACAGTTGCTGGCCCTAGCCTCCCCAAACCAACCTTGGGTAACCTGCCATGCACCAGAGTACATGTGGCATATGTGTTCCCTGGGGACAAGCAACAGCAGCACAAGATGTGCTGCTGCTACTAGTCC
>NW_005841896.1:3478991-3485501 GCF_000455745.1 Alligator sinensis | reverse complement strand
GCTTGTCTGGACACACTCCTGTTTTGCTACAGGTGTGAAGCAGTTTATACTACTTTATGTGTAATTTCTGTTCCTAGGCAGTGAGAACAGAAAGCATGAGATCTGCTTTGAGTTCATGTCTAAGAAAACACTGTACATGGTGGCCCCAAGAAGGGCACTGAAGGGAAGGGGTTTCAATTTCTGAGGATAACAGTAGTTTGTTACTGATGAGTGTTTCGTGCCTAGCCCCTAGTGGCCACTTTTGCACGTTCACTTTTGGTTTTTAACATTTTTATAATACAAATTTAAAAAGTCAAATGTCTGTCTGTCTTTCTATCTGCCAAATATTTTTTCATCAGAAATCACTACTAAGAGAGAAGCGACATGGCACCATTCCAGAAAATATCAAAGCACTTCTAGGAATGTTGTGTCAGAAGAAGCAGCAAAACACTTCTGTTGCTCATCCAACTTAAATAGTCATCTTGCCTAGTGACACTGCCCTTGCCTAACAAAGAGCTCCTTGGGTAACTCAAGACACCACCCTGCAACCCTAACTTTCAATTTATACAGTAGGTTGGACTTTTAAATGCACAGAGAGTTCATACATTGGACCAAATTATGAGACCTAATTTTATCCTAGTGGTAAAGTTGATGGCACTCAAAAACATGTAGAAAAGGTATCTACTTAGCCCATTTAAAACCTAATAATCCTTTTTCTCTTACCTGTGTCCACAGCTACACTGAGTTGGATTTCTATTACCTAGCACTTACATAGTCATTCAGGCCAAATAGTCTTTGATTATTTTAGTTATCAATGGAAAAGGCAGCGTATCTCTTCAAACATGGAGGCAATCTTTTATTGTTAAATAAATTCAATAAGGCCATACCAAAATTTTCATGAACTGAATTTGAAATTAAACTAGCATTAATAAACATTAATAGTTTGCAAAAATTGTAATAAATGAATTCAGACTCCAGATGAAGATTCAAATATTTCGGGAATATACATTTTATTAGAACCAAGAGCACAGATCTGAATATTCACAAACATGAGACATGTATAGTATCCAAACTTTTCCAACATGCAAGCACTCTGGGAGCTGCTGTTTTGAATACAGCTATTTGTGGGATAGGTTTGAATTCAGAGTTGGACCGTGGTTCTGATTTTGATCTGAGTTTTGGTTTGGATCCACTCACTAAGCTTCACATACACTCTACTTAAGCTTCAAATATGACATTTAATCTGCAGGGAACACTTCCTTTGTTTGCCATTTTGTTATAAATACACACCCATTAAAAAGGGTGAGAATCATTTTATGGTGAATAAGTTTATATCCAAATTTTGATACTGACAGAGACCCTCACTAAGTTAACAATACAACTATTATGTGATAGCTTCTATGTGATAACTTTCAGGAATTCTAGCAGCTATTGCTGTTTCTGCTGTTGGCTACATGCTCTCCAAGTAAAGGCAGAAAATGTGTCAGTAGTAGTTCTGACAGAAGTTTTCCATTGTAGAGCAATATATTTTCTACCACTGACAAGAATGAAAACTGAAATATAATGGTAAATTGTCCTAAATGACCCAAGCTGACATATGGAGAACAGTTAGTCTTCAGTTTGCAATGAGAGTAAAATATACAGGTATAAATATCAGCTTGGAAATCACTTGATCAAAAATCAGGCAAGAAAGGCAAAAGCATTTTCTAGTTGACATTCACCTGATCTTTCAATAAATAGCATAGAAAAGAGATCATATATCATTGCCTTTTAATTTCCTTTTCCTCTAATGCTCTTTTAGCTGTCTTGTTGGTTGACTGGAGCACAGACCAGGCAGTGACATTCTAATCATTTGAATGTATATATTTTCTCAGATGTCAAAAATCATCTAAAAATGTCAAGGAAAGAAAAAGAAAAATGGTGCAAGACAATAACTAGTCAAAAGAATTCTAAAGCCAGCCTGCAATCACTGAATCTTTGCAGATGTCTGTGACTGGGTGAAATATATAATAAAGTATTAATTGCCCCAGTACCCCACCTCCCCCCAGCCACACACTCACACAGGTAAATGTGCATTAGGAGGCATAATAAAGGCAATACTGCTGATGTGCAGAACATCATTTAAACAGACTGTAGCAACCATCAAAAGGACAGACCTCTAAAACAACCTGAATATGGATGTGGGATGCTCACATGCCAGGAAGAAAAGAGTAAGCTTTATAGAATGTCTTGGAAATTATGGTTTGTAAGTACAGTAGCTGGATCCAAATATCTATTCATATACTGCACAGTATAGAGTCTTAGCAGAGCTTAAAGGCATAAAGCCACAAAAAAACGTTCAAATCCATCTATGACATATATGAATTCTTAGCTTTCTTTTGCGAAGAGTGGAAAATGGAGGCAGGACCCTAGAATGGGAAATAAATCAGGAAATTATGTGTGGAAAACAAAGACTGACCAGATTCCAGGCTTGTATTCCATTTCCAAGCAAGATTCATAGTTTAAATTACAAGAACTGGGGCCTGATTGTCCAATTTGTTACACAAGTTACATGCTGATGTAATTACAATGGAAACATTGTTCCATATAAAAACGTGACACAAGAATAAAATCACCATAATGGAGCCAAGAATAGGACCACTTGATTTTAAACATAGAAATTTGATAATCAATGACATTATTCATTTGATTCAAAGGAACTAATGTAATCCAAAACTGCAAATAACTAACAGTGGCACCTTGAGAAAATTAAACCTGAACTTCAAGTTACAGGAATAAATCTGCTTGTCTCAACCTTGCAAGTACTTCTATTGCCTTGGCTATAGTTTGTGGTGATCTCAGTGCTTTAAAATAATTCCTCCTGTGAATGAGCAATCATAAAGTGATAGAAAGAATCTCTCCAGGCCCCTGACCCAAATCTGAAATAACTAAAGATGAAACTGTTAGCAGAGAATCCTCCCCTGGATTTACATAATAATGCAAAATTCAATACACAAGAACAGGACTTTGAGAGTTTAGTCAGTAACAGGTAAATACTCATGCAGTGCTGACCTAATCAATACATTTCATAATTATGTCTCTCCATTATTTAATATACACAGAACAAAATCTCAGCGACTCTCTTGTACTATTGTGAGGAAAAACTCCAGTGAAATCAATGTGTCACGGTGGGGTCCGACAAGGAGGGCCGTGATCTCCCTACGGCCCCCTCTCCGTGCCAAGTCGGCCCAAGGGCACCCTCTTATTCTCGCCCGCCACGTCTTTGATGGTTAGATAAAGTTGGGAGGCTGCCTTACGACTCCCTGGGCATGGTTAGCTGGGACCTCTGTCCTCATGTGTTCCCGGACCCCCTGGGGGTCTCCCGGTATGATGGGTGCTCCCCAGGCACCCTAGCCCATAAGGCCTGGGGAGCACCCATCATACCGGGAGACCCCCAGGGGGTCCGGGAACACATGAGGACAGAGGTCCCAGCTAACCATGCCCAGGGAGTCGTAAGGCAGCCTCCCAACTTTATCTAACCATCAAAGATGTGGTGGGCGAGAATTTGAGGGTGCCCTTGGGCCGACTTGGCACGGTGAGGGGGCCGTAAGGAGATCACAGCCCTCCTGAAGGACCCCGCCGTGACACAATGTAATTACAAAGGTAAGCGAGATCAGAATTAAATCCAATGTGAATTCATAAAAGCAAGACAGAATGATCTGAATGTTGCACAACATAGACAGCTGTTATAGAAACATAGATTCATAGAAAACTAGGGTTAGAAGGGACCTCAGGAGGTCATCTAGTTCGACGCCCTACTCAAAGCAGGACCATTCCCCAACTACATCATCCCAGTTAAGGCTTTGTCCAGCTGGGTTTTATAATCTCCAAGGATGGAGATTCCACAACCACTCTGGGTAACTTGTTGCAGTGCTTTACTACCCTCCTCATAAGAAGGTTTTTCCTAATATCTAATTTAAACTTCCCTTGCTGCAATTTAAGACCATTGCTCCTTATTCTGTCATCTGCTGTTGTGGGAGGAAACAAGTTACACCAATTAAACGTTGTTAATCCTTGCTAATTATAACAAACGGCCTTCCTCGTACAGGGGTGGCAGGCAGCTAATTGTTGTGACCAGCCCAAGCTATCCCGACCATGGACTGCTGAGGGGTTAATTAAATAAATGAGCACATAGGTGAGGGTATAAACAACCAAAAGTGTATTATATAACAACAATGATCACCAATGCTAACTGTATATAACAATAATAATACACCACAATCAACAATACCAACTATATACCCAATCACCCCAAGCAGGGTGGCACTAGAGAGTAATTATTGGCTCTCTTCCACTGCAGCAGCAGCAGCTGCAAGCAGCACCACTCACACAAACAACAGAGGAGGTTTTGGTCCCACATGGACCCTCACCCAACATAGGACAACAACACAGAAGCTGCGGGCTCTGCTGCAGTCCCTGGCACACTCACAGGTGCAACCCCAGGTGCACTCGCACCACACGGACAAACAGAGGGGAGAAGAGGTACTGACCAACACATGGGTCCTCACTCACTCTCATACTCACTAGGCCAAACGCCCAGCAGGTTCCCTGACATGCATGCCAATCCAATCACTCTGCAGGGAACAACTCTCGCACTGCTTCACTCTCAGATCTCACTCAAGCTCACACAGCAAGACTGAGACGCTCTGTAGGAAGCAGCTATTGGCTTCCCAGACCCTGTAGCTCTTGCCAACAGCAACAAGCAGTGACATTCAATCTCAGAGCAACGACATCCAATCTGCGGGAATGCTGATTACTTGGACCAGCTCCCTTTTATGTGCACATGGAATCCATGTCAATTAACACCACATCCAACCAAATCTTGTGCACGCTCTACCATTCTTTTCCACACGTCACACTCTCATGCACACAGCACTCAACTGTCACTCAAAACAACACACTCATTTTTCCCCCTCACATTTTCCTGACAAGTGTTGGGTACTCACTGGGCATGCTTGCAACTGTGGAAGTAGGCCATTACATCATACAAAGTGAGAAGGTCAGTAAGCGTAGAAGATTCTAGCCCTGCTCTTTACTGAGCATGCTCTAACCTACTCCAATAACATAACTTACGCAACCTGCTTATGAAAACTAAGTAAATAAGGCCAGGGTAAACACAACTGACCCAAATGCTGCTACCACTAAGAGCAGTCTAGCTACATCCTCAATGGAACCCCCCTCCAGGCAGTTGAAGGCTGCTATTAAACCCCACCTCAGTTTTCTCTTCCCCAGACTAAATAAGCCCAGTTCCCTCAGCCTCCCCTCAGAAGTCAGGTGCCCCAGCCCCTGAACCATTTTTGTTGCCTTCTGCTGGCCTTTCTCCAATTTGTCCACATCTTTTAGCCAGTTTTCTATCCAGCTTACAGTCCATTCATGCAGCCCATACTTCCTTAGCTTGCTTGCAAGAAAGCTGTGGAAAACCATATCAAAAACCTTGCTAAAGTCAAGGTATATCACATCCACTGGTCTCCCCACATCTACAGAACTACTCATCTCATCATAGAGGATAATCAGGCTGGTCAGGCATGGACTTGCCCTTTGTGAATCCATGCTGACTATTCCTAATAACCTTGTCCTCCAAGTGCTTAGAAATGGATTCCTTGAGGACCTGCTCCATGATTTGTCCAGGGACTGAGGTGAGGATGACCAGTCTGCAGTTCTCCAGATTCTCCTTCTTCCCTTTCTTAAAGATGGGCACTATATTTGCCCTTTTCCAATCATCCAGGACCTCTCGAGTTTTCCACATGAGCTTTCAAAGATAATGGCCAGTGGCTCTGCAATCACATCAGCCAACTCCCTCGGTTTCCTTAGGTGCATCATGTCCAGCTCCATGGACTTGTATATGTCCAGCTTTACTAAGTAGTCCCTAACATGTTCTTTTGCCACTGTTGGCTGCTCACCTCGTCCCGAAACTGTGGTACCAGGTGCAGTAGTCTGGGAACTGACCTGGCCTCTGAAGACTGAGGTAAAAAAGGCATTGAATACTTTAGCCTCTTCCACATCATCTGTCACTAGGCTCCCTCCCCCATCCAGTAAGATACCCACATTTTCCATGATCTTCCTCTTGATGCTGACATACTTGGAATCTTGTTACTCTTTATGTCCCTTGCTAGCTGTGTTGTCCCCAAAGGACAGTGAGTTCGTGCCCGGTGCACTTGTGCCAATAAACACACAGGGGCGAAAGATCCAACTTAATCTTTATTTCTGGCAAAGCAAGCACCCCCACCCCAGTGGGCGTCTGCCTTATATAGCTACGTAACAGGTTAAACTTGCTGATGTGATGAAATGTGTAGCAAGCCTAGCAAGTAACCCCGCTTCCATCTCCCCGCCCAAGTAACCCCCCTTCCAGCTCTGGAACTTTGTTGATACAGCTTTTCCTCTAGCGAGGCCAGCAATTAAACAACTAAGCAACAAGCGATCTCCCCCAGCCTAAACAACCTACTCTATGCCCTTGGTTAGATAAAATACTTTTTCAGAACACAAAGCTGTTCC
>NW_005841896.1:3477487-3477987 GCF_000455745.1 Alligator sinensis | reverse complement strand
AACAAATCTATTTCAAAGGTACTAGCGTTTCTTTCTGTGGTAATGGTTCCCCACATGGAGTTGTTAGTGTAATTGATTAGACCTCCTATTCCCCCAGATGTGAACCAAGTCTGATTCCGGAGTGCTTCCATTGGAGTGGGCACCCCTATAAGGCATGACGTGAAAATATCATCAACTGATATTCCACCTGCCAGACAAAGCTGAGTGACGTTTAATACGTCTTTTGACAAATGAACCCACACATTTTGACTCTTATCGAACCTTTGATGCACCAACCCCTTAGACTCTAGAAACAATCCACCTATGCAAAGAACTGCTTTCCACATGGTTGACGTTTAAACAGAAATTTAAGTCCTTCTACTGGCTCTGTTGTCCAACGGTGTCCGTTTGTGTCAGCTTCAAGTGCGACACTCTCAGCCACTTCTCCTGCCAGTGGTACTTCTGGTGCGGCCTTCACCCGAGTGTAGTGTATCCACGGCTTTACCCCCTGAACTTTTACT
>NW_005841896.1:3460324-3474050 GCF_000455745.1 Alligator sinensis | reverse complement strand
CCCCAATCAGCGCAAGAATGGCAGTGGCAGCAGTGGGGGGCCATCCCCTCCCTACCTCCTTCCAGGCTCCCAGCAGCCCCTCATCACCCCCATGCACTTGGATCCTGCACTCTCCAGGTTCCACGATTGCAGGGGACAAGGTGGGGGGGGGGAGGGATAGGAAGCTGCCAGGCTGTAGTGGGACCCAGTGGGGGCTGAATGCAGATGCACAGGGCTGGCACAGGCTGCAGGAAGCCTGGAAGCAGGCAGGAAGGGACCTTTCCCTTCACCTCAGTTGCCACCACCTCCACTCTCAGGTTGATCAGGTCAGAAGGGCAGTGATCTGGAGGTGGAGGGGGAATTGTGGGGTGGAGAGGGTGATCCAGAGGATAGCAGGGAGTCTGTGGGGCAATTTGAGGGGCAGAGGGGGTGTTCAGAGGGTGGAGGTGGCAATCCAAGTAGTGAGGCAACCCTTCCCCTCCCCCCCACCATCTTATACCAAGGCTAGAAGGCTGGTGAGTGGGCAGGCATGGAGCAAATTTGCAGCCCCTAGGCATGCCCTTGCTCACCACCCCTCTTGTTGTCCCCAAAGGACAGTGAGTTCGTGCCCGGTGCGCTTGTGCCAATAAACACACAGGGGTGAAGGATCCAACTTAATCTTTATTTCTGCGCAGAAAGTGGCGCTTGGCAATCGTTCGCAAAGCAAGCACCCCCACCCCAGTGGGCGTCTGCCTTATATAGCTACGTAACAGGTTAAACTTGCTGATGTGATGAAATGTGTAGCAAGCCCAGCAAGTAACCCCCCTTCCAGCTCCGGAACTTTGTTGATACAGCTTTTCCTCTAGCGAGGCCAGCAATCAGCAACTACGCAACAAGCAATCTCCCCCAGCCTAAACAACCTACTCTATGCCCTTGGTTAGATAAAATACTTTTTCAGAACACAAAGCTGTTCCTGAAGTAGAAAATGCATAGTAAAAGTTCAAGGGATCTCTGCTGGACATAGCTTCCAGCCCTACTTCTGTCCCTAGGGGTTCAGCCAGGTGCCCCTGAAACAAGGGGAGCTTATCAGCTGCAACTCCAATTCCACTTTGGCCTTCCTGATTTTATCCCTGCATGCCTGAGCAATATACTCCTCCCTAGTCCTTTATTCAAGTTTACATTTTTTGTAAGCTTCCTTTTTGTGTTTTTGCTTACTGAAGAGTTCTCTGCTAAACCAAGCTGGTCTTCTGCCATATTTGCTAATCTTCCTGCACTTCAGGATGGTTCATTCTGTGCTTTTAGTAAGGCCTGAGTGAGGAAGATTAATTACTTTGAGAGTGCAGGCCAAAGAAGTATAGGCTTCTACTATGAAGAAGGTAGGTTAGATCAGGAAGTATTTTATATGGTACTCTAACCAGGTACTAACAGCAGTTAGAGCAACTTTCCTTCCGAAAGAAAGTCATGACACAAAGTAATGTTGTTTCCTCAGTGATGATAACTGTCAGATATTGCAAACAACCTTTAAGTATTTTCTCAAGTCACAGACTGATCAAATTACCCACAAATACTTTGGCTTTGTTTCCATACACACATAATTAACTGGTGTAGACTGAATTAACAGGGCTTTACTGCTTCTGGTACCCAATCTAGCTTGTTAAAAAATACAGGCATCTGTATGTGAGGGGTGGGCAAAATATGGTCTGTGGGCCATATCTGGCCCATGGAGGGGCTTTGTTGGTCCCACAGTGGGTTTCTTGGTCCCACCTGGCCAAGGCACCACCCAGCTGTGGCGCGTCCTGCCGCCCCTGGGTATGCAGCGGGACTGGGGCATCTCCACAGCTGCATTGCCTTTCTAGGCAGCACCACAGTAGTGGTGGGGACCAGCACACACAGCCCCAACCCCACGTGCCCCACTCCTGCTCCAGGCTCACACACCTAAGCTAAGCAGCAGTGCCATGGGAGAGAAACTGCCTCTCAACATGGGGTAAAAGCTGCCCTCCCACTGCTGGCATTTCCTGGTGTAGCTGCCTGGAGTCCACACAGAGCTACCCTATGTCTCTGCCATGTCACTGCCACCTCCGGGCTGCCCCATGCGGAGTGGTGGCAGCATAGAGCAGATTCAGGGCAGCCCTGCGTGGGCTCTGGGCAGCTGCACCAGAAAGCCCAGGAGCAAGAGGGGCTGCTTTTACCCCACACTGAACAGCAGATTCTCTCCCATGCTGCTGCTACTCAGCCTAGGTCCCAGCACCTGCCTGAGGCTCACCTGTCAGGGCTGAGCAGCAGCAGCTGCAGCTACAGCATCAGGAAGAAACTGTTACTCAGCACGGGTGGAAAGCAGTCCTTCCCCCTCACTGCCATTGGACAAATTTTGGTGCAGTTACCCAGAGCTTGTGCCACATCAGACTGTGGTGCAGCTCCATCACTGCCTCCTCTGGGCTGCCCTGAATAGCAGCAGTGACAGGGCAAAGCAGCTACAGGGCAGCCCAGAGGCAGTGGTGACAGAGCCATATGGCAGCCCAGAGTGGCACAGGCTCCAGGCGGCTGCACCAAAAACTGCCCAGCAGCAGCAAGGGGGAGGGGCCAGTTTCTGCCCATGCTGAGCAACAGTTTCTGCCCAACTGGTGCTGCCACTGCTGCCAGTGCAGACAGGCAAGCCTGGAGCTGGCACAGGACATGCGGGATTGGGGCTCTGCATGCTGGTTTCCACCACGACCACAGGGCTGGGGGCAGCAGTGGTGGCAGCCAGAAGGAGCCACCCTAGTCATGCTGCATGCCCAAGGACAGCAGGATTCAACACAGCCAGGTGGTGCAGAGCGGGTGCGGGCTGCACTGGGGCTGCATGCTGTTGGCAGTGGCGGGGAGGCACCACAGGGCACATGGGCTCCAGGCTGTTGTGGGGTGGGGGCAGGGGTGGGGGCTGCCCAGCTCAGGGGGGCACAGGGGCCCATATGCACACCCCTCATACGCTCAAACTCTTCTCCCCACAAACCTCACAACCACACCCTTCCCCCACACAATCACACACCCCACAAACACTGCACCCCCTCCCACTCTCCCCCCCTACACACACCTGCATGCCTCTGGGGGGAGCCCCAGTCACTGCCACAAGCACACCACACACACACACCCCCAGCCACCCTCCCCCTCCAAACACCCCACAGCCACCACACCCCACATACACACACATACACAAACACACTCACAGCCCCCCACAAACCCCATACTTACCCACCCATACCCTCCTACACCCCTCCATACCCCCTACAATATACAAAAGTAAGATTTCATTTTGAGCTATATGCAATCAATTCTATATATACAGCAGAAGCACACAAGATGGTTCCAAGATGGCAACCAGGGGGCAGGGCCACACTTGCAGCCCTTGACAGCTCACCAAAACTCATTAAATGGCCCTCCAGCTGAAATAACTGCCTGCCCCTGCTCTACACAAAAACATACTGAGCTATGTTGGCATACCCTTACGGTACCTGCAAGCAGGCAGACGGGTTGGGTTATTTCAGTGCTGTATATATCACTCTATGTCCTCTTATAAATCACTGACATTTAAATTTAAAGAAATAGAAAGAAAAATGGTCATATCTCCAGCTGATCTAAAACTCCAGCAAAATTCATGGGGCTGTGCTGATTTACACCTTTCAGTCCCATGTCCCTTTTGCCCAAAATACTGCACATCAACTCTTGTAAGGTTTTCTTTTTGGTTAGACATGCTAAGGAACAAATATGAAGATACCTGAATTATAACTGAAATTATAGGCATGTTTTTTCAGCAAACATACAAATGCTTAATATTCAATTTGCTGATTCTTCTACAAACAATTTCATGCCTATTTTTCCAGGTATAAGTTGCTACAATGGATATCTTCATGAAGTAAACCTCCTGTGTTAAGCATTCATTATGTACACTCTCCTTCTAAATTTCTTTGACCATCACAATATTTCTTTGATGTCCCGGCATTTTTACATTTCAAAGACTAAGATAACAATGTGATTTAAGAAGTCTGGAGGGGGATAAAAACAGAATGCATATCTATAGTGTACTACAAGGAAACTGTATTTTCTAGCACGATTTCAGTACATTAATACAATTGTCTTAGCTCCAGTTTTCATTAGGTTTGGGGTTTTAAAAATTAAACTACAAAGGTCATGTAAATCACCATTATTATAAGTGAAAGAGGAATAGCCTTGTAGATCATCAGTTGCATTTTTGGTTTTTCAGATCAATGAAATTGTGACAGTGTGAAGCAGTTCTTTTGCTTCACTTTCAATCCTTCAGAGGCACCATGATGAAAGGAATTCTGCTGACACAAGGGAGGCTCTTCCTTTTCCATACAATGCTCAAATGGACTTTATGGAGCTGGACTCAAGACCTCAAGCAAAAGGAAACAATTGGGAATTGAGAATAGATGGGAACATTCATTCAAAAGAGATTCATACATACATGTGTCTATGTGCATTTGCGTATATGTGTATAAGGTATATGGCACCTACACACCCTAGAATTTATGATATGCACTATGTATGTAAAGTCGGGTGGGGTTGTTTTTTTACAAAAAACATTACCAATTTAAAAAAAGAGTCTTCTATATTGACATGTGGGGCATTTGTGTGTTTGTTTCCTATTAAAATCAATGTGGTAAATATACAAAAATCCCTTATGAATCAGTGAGAGGCAATGCAAATAAATATTTTTTGGTACTGTGGTAGCCAATCATAGGCATGTTTGATCCTGATTCCAATTTAGGTGGGGACCAAGATAGAGGAAAGAGCATGTAGTACCTTGCATTAAAACTGCTTGAACTACTTAGGTATATACATTTATCAGCTTAGGAAAAACTTAATTGTAGATTTACAGAAGGGGAAATGTGCAACCAGGGTGATTATTACAATTGTGTAAGCTGTGATATACCAAGTTTCTAGGCCCCAAGTAGAGTGCCAGGAGTACCATGCTAAGCGGAAATGCTGAAGCTACTTCATATTCTAAGTCCTCTTGGCATTAACTGTAGTGAGTCCCAGTAACTGACCACCAGTATCTGGGGGAACGTTTGTTCACCAGAGCGCCCCTAGGGATGATGACTAGGTCGAATGGTCATAAACTACTACAAGACCATTTCAGGCTGGACATAAGGAAGAATTTCTTTACTGTCCGAGCCCCCAAGGTCTGGAACAACCTGCCACCGGAGGTGGTTCAAGCGCCTACATTGAACACCTTCAAGAGCAAACTGGATGCTTATCTTGCTGGGATCCTATAACCCCAGCTGACTTCCTGCCCTTTGGGCAGGGGACTGGACTCGATGATCTTCCGAGGTCCCTTCCAGCCCTAATGTCTATGAAATCTATGAAATCTATGAACTACTAAGACACGGCTAAAGTGAAGGGGTGTCCTACTGGGGCTGGCATGTAAAGGAAAGTTGGCAATACCCTAGGTAAAATACCTTAAACAGTTGCAACTGTGTAGTTATACTAGTGAACTTTTTCTTTGTAGACTAAGTAAGGATATAGCATAATCTAACTTTCTAAAAATATACTGCAATCAATTTTGTTGGTTCACATGGTTCCTTCACTACATTTTCTGATACCTCATAATTGTTAACTTACAACACTTCTTTGATCATACTTTCAAATATCCTTTGTTTCAAGCAATACCAATAATTTAGGTCCCCAAACTTCCACCATTCAACAAAAACTTTGAATCTTTATTAGCGTTACTGAAAAATATTCCCCTCAGAAATAAGAACCATACAACTGAGGTTAAGAAAATTATTTATACAGAGTAATGACTCTCATATTTTACAATCCCTATGCAAATAATTTTTGGTGCATCTTCTTTTGTGTCTTTGTTACACATAGTATCGCCTTGCTAGGTTGAGAGACGTGGCTGAGAAGTACAAAAGTACCACTATCCTCCATTTCACACAGAGAAAAAACTGAGGTACAAAGTGACTTGAAGCCTGATCCAGTTCCCACTGAAGTCTTTCCATTTATTTTGATGGGAGCTGGATTTATCCAAGTCTGTGGTAGAGCTGGGAACTGAATCCATAACTCCAGAATCCTATATCCTAAAGCTAACCACAAACCCTTATAGGCAGATACCACTCTGCATGTAAAATTGCCAGGGAATTGGATTCCCTCTATGCACAGAGATGCTGCAGAATTGGGCCAAGTATTTTGAGAAAATTAAGAGACAAATACTCTCTCAAATACAGAGAAATCCTAGTTGAAGGCTTCTTGTTTTCTCTGCCAGATTATATCAAAACCACTGTTTGTTGAAACTCATCCTATTAAACTTTTCATTCTTTGTAACTTTCTAAAACCAGAATTCCTCCAGAGCTGAATTTCTCACATTCAGTCTTGACATTTTTAGTAAAGTCACAAAAATATCAGTTTAATTATTTTTAAATCAGGAAAATAATATCTTTCCCTTTTAAAAAGATATGACTATTTCAAACATGAATAACTTTTAAAACAGGCTGGTTTAGAAACTACAAACTTGTCATACACTTATAACCTAATGTAAGTGGGGATATTGTCAGCACATTTTGGCTGAAGGAACTTTGTACAGAATCCCAGATTCTTAATAAAGACAATTATATTTGACATATTTGAAGAAATAGGGTTCCCTGGTAAAAGTTACATGAGATTAAACAAAACAATAATCCTACACTGGTGATTTTTCCCTATTCACAACCCCTCCCCCCCTAACCTCCCCCCAATATACATGTCTAAGAAACACTATTCATATCTATATAATTTGGGAATTCTTGATAGTTTGGGGAGCTGAACATTGGACTATGCACTGATTCATGCTACCAGTGATTACCCTATAAACCATAGTGCTACCCTATAAACCAGGGATTAAGTAGATCCCTGGTTTATAATGAGGGATCTACTTAATTTGCAGTTTTGAGGATTTAATGGAAACTGTGAAATCTAGTATTGTCCACAAAATTCACAAAAGCCTCAAAATCAACAACAAAAAAGTAATAAAAATAAAATGCTGGCACCTGGGTGGGAGCTTGTGGCCCTCACTGCTGGGAGGGGAAGGTGCTGGCTGGTGGAGCAGCATGAAGGGCAGGAGACAAGATGGCAACTGCCCCCTCATCCCTCCACCAGGGCCTCTCCACCAACCAGCAATGAGGGGTGGGGCCTCTCCACCCATTGATGCTGAAGGGCAGGGCTGCTATGAAATGACCATGGAATTAGAGCTTTAGACCATGATCAACTCACTAAAATTGGTAAGTCCCCTGGTGATTTAAGTAGACCTCTATTTATAACTCAATGTAGCATTCCCAGAGAATAGTTTTGAGTCAACATCGTTTTTCTTCCAAGTGAAAGTGATTTTTTTCCTTTTAGAAACTCTGTTGAGGCTGAGAGAATAATAATTATAAGGAGGTTATAAGTTCCTTAGAATGATTACCTGTTTCTCCACTCTTCTTCTGAAAGGAGCTGCCTAGATTTGCAGGAAGAACTTATGTTTGAGTGATAACCTCTCCATGATGAGGTATCAGCAGCCTTTGTAGATATATACATGAATACAAATATAAACTATTTGTAAAGTTTTACAAGGACAAAATAAACTTATTGAACCTCCCATAGAAAAAGCAGAACAAGAAGGGACCATATGAGACTAGCATTTACTTTCCCTCCCTGCTCAAGGCAGCTTCAACCCTTTCTAAACCATCCCAGACATGTGTTCTTTTAACCTGTATTTCAAAAGTTCCAATAACAGAGATTCTATAAATTCTCTAGGTAGACTTTTTCCAGCACTTTACCATTCTCAGAGTTAGTAAGTTCCTCCTAATATCCAGCCTACATCTACCTCCCTTGTTGCAATTTAATTACTTCTTGTGCTGTCCCATATGGATTTATAGAACAATTGATCGTCATTCTCTTTATAACAACCTTGTTAGTATTTGAAGACTTATGAATTCAATTCTCAGTCTTTTCTTATCCAGACTAAATCCCCAAATATTCCAACCATTGTTTCAAGATCCCTAGCTATTTTATTTTTCTTTCCTTTGGACACTTTCCAATTTTCTAGGCCTTTCTTGAAGTGTGGTACCCCAAACGATGCAGGAGTTCGGCTTTATTAAAGCTGAATAGGGTAGAAAAATCAGTTTCTGGATTTTATAGATGACAGTCATCTCAGTATATCCCAGCATGCTATTACTGGGGGGAACAATGTTACACTGTTGAGTACTATAACCTTCAGATCCTTCTCTGTGGTACTGCATTCCACCTAGTCAGCTCCTTAACAAGAACGTAGCATAGGTTTATTAGTCAAGCATTCCCAAAAAATAATTTTGTGTCAATGTATATTACTTTTTCAGTGCAAATTATTTTTTTCCATTAAAAAAACTTATGTCTTCAAAAACAGTAGTTTCAAGTGGTAATAATTGTTTCTATGTGAATTTCCACTAAATGGCCCATGACTGGCTACAAGAAATTTATGAACAGATCTGTGGTTTGCTCCTAGTACATCTGACTTTTTGGCGGACAGTAGTGAAAGTTAGACTTACAAAACCCGAGGAAGGATGGCTTGTTATGGAATTCCGGAAATATCTAGATGTAAAATTACTGGCTCTGACATGATCCTAATCTTTCTGTGCCTCAGTGCTCCCTTCATAAATTGGGGATAATATTTCCTTTCACACACCCTTTGCCTATTTTATCTATTTAGATTATGAACAATTTGGGGCCAAGTCTCATTCTCACAACATTTTTGTACAGCACCTAGTATGATTTCCATGGGGGGCTTCTAAGTTCTGCCATGGTACTGGGAAAAACAAACAAACAAACAAAAAAAAACTTTAATGGCCTGGACTCTGATATAACAGAAAATTTTCCTTTGGAGAGAGATAATTAACTTACTTCATTCCTGTTGAGGACAATTTTCTGAATGTTTTTATAGACTGCTTTCTGTTAATAATGAACTTTTTTCCTGTCATAAAGGCAGTTGTATTTCCATTTCTGTCTGTACAGTCACTATGAATAAACTGATTCAAAGGATACTTCCTGGTACAGTACACTTAATGATTTAGTGAGTTTTATTCTTTTACTGCCATTATGTGACTTTCACATAAAAGATGTCTAGCCTTGAAACAGAAGTTATGTTGTAAGCTAATGCAGCAAGTATGGGAATGGCAAAACAAAAGAAAACAATAATTAGTGTTAATGGGGGATCAAACCAAAATTAAATAAAAAGTCATTTTTCTGATAAAGTGATGTTTTTCAATACTGTGTTGGAGGATTTCACTCTTTTATAACCAGCACAGTTTTATACTGTTTAGAATCTAAAGAACAGAATCCTTATAGTTTTCCTCACATGAAAAGTTGAGGTGAAGGGCAAAGAGGAACGTGGAGATCTAGGTTTCTACTGCATGTAAAAACTAAACTGTACAGCTAAGTGTGCTGAAAATTAACAATAGAAATCTATTGGGAAGCAAACTAGAATGAGCAATATCCTCTCCACAAAACTTCTACAATCATATTCCCTTTTACTGGTCTGCTGTTCTTTTTACCTTACTTTATATGAACACACACAACCTTAATATTCATTCCCAATAGAAATAAGGTTGGAGCAATGTAAGGAGAGGAAAAAGCTGCTTCTTACCTCTACCAAAGGTTGACACAATTTGACAGTAGCCCTTATCTCCTGATGGACTGTTCGATTAAAAAAAAAAAGAATCCCATTTTAAGAGTTCAAATGGGATTTAGAATGGCTTGTTTCCAAGTGGTTAGTTATTTACCTAATGTTGAAGTTTGTATTTTGTTATCATGTATGGCATTGTCCTTCTGAGCTCCTTGGCTTGGCAGCATATGAAGACATGGTAAAAATGCACCAATGGTTTCTTTGGCATCAGTTACAAGGAAAAACATCACTGGACTAGTCTACATGTGCGATTAATGCACACAAATGAACTCCAGAGCTTATTGCTCCAGAGATTTTGGCTCCAGGGATCACTGTTTGAACACGCACCTGGGAGCAAAAAAACTCCAGCAAATTGCTCTGGAGCTTATTTGTACACAGCACATGGAGCCCAGTCTGGCAGGGGAACTGGAAGGTCAGCCTGCCAGCCCAGGGCTGCTCTGACAGGACTCCACATGCTGCAGAGGGGCTGACTGAGGCATGAGGGTGCTTCAGTGTGGGGCTAGCTGGCAGGCAGCCACAACGCTGAAGTATCCTTATTCCCCAGCCAGGCACATCACCATCTACAAGTGCACTGCAACACATGAAACTACACCATCTCACGGTACTATTTGTGTTTAGCTGGAATACCCTGTGGTGGTGTTTATTAGTCTACTGTGACCTAATTGGGTCACATGTGTAGACAGTGATGTTTTACTGTGGAGCTAATTAGTCAGCTCTGCAGTAAACATCGTGTGTAGAGGTGCCCACTGATATATCCAATAATCTCCCTGTTAATTTCCTGGTTCAGCCATCATAATAATAATTAAGGGTGGCAAATAGGGCTGTGAGAAGCTTTGAGTAGTGATTTGAGTCAGAGGAGATTTGGCCCGATTCAGTGGCCGAATCTCTGAATCCAAATCGAATCAGAGAACCAATGAAAAGGTCCGAATTGATTCGAAGCTCTCCGAATTGATTCAGAAAAGATTCAGAGAGCTTTGGTGATTCGGACAGTCCCCGGTGGCTGCAGCAAGGAGCTGCAGCTGGACTAGGAGCTCTCCCCTAGCCTCCCCCATGCCTGCCCCACCCAGCCCCACTCCAGCTGCTAGCCCCTACTCACTGGGTACTGCCAGGAGGGGGTGGCAATCCCTGCTGCCCCCTACTGCCCCATGCTGCATGAGGGGCTCTGCCATGAGCCCCCCAACACCCTCTCCCCCCAGCCCCCCTATGGCTGCCCCACCTGCGCACAGCCCTTAAAGGAAAAAAAAAACAAGAAAAACCCCAAGACACACCAGCTCCTGCAGTGGCCTTGAGGCTTTAGGGGGCTCATGGAAGAGCCCCCCACATGGCATGGGGCAGTGGGAGGGCAGCAGGGATCACTCCCCACTGGGCAGGAATGGTGAGTCCAGGGGTTTTCTCTTTTTTTTTTTCTTAAAGGGCCAGAGCTGAGATGGGTGAGGCAGCAATGGGGTGGAGGGGCAGGGACAGCCAGCGGGGCATTGGGGGGTTCATGTAGAGCCACCTATGCAGCATGGAGCAGTGGGAACAGTGGTGATTTCCCAACAACACACAGTAAGCCAGGAGCTGGGGAAGGCAGGGCAGCCATGCTGGGGCTGGGAGAATGGGCAGGAGATGGGCCTGGGTGATTCGGAGATTCAGTCGAATAATTTGGGACAGTGATTCGAATCACCGAATCAAATCACTGTCCCCTGAATTGGCCGAATCCAAAGCAAATACTAACCGCTTCACACAGGCCTAGTGGCAAATAATTTGTAAAACTGTAAGTGTTTCTTAACACACAGACTTTTGAAGCATGCGATGCAATCTGTAAAAGCAGAACCTAAAACAGCCTATCTTGCCCACCTTAGCAAGAAAACATCTAGTTATCCATGAATATTTCCCTCAAATCAGGCCTAACAGAGAGCCCCAAAATCTCACACTCATCCCTCCTCTGATCTCAGTCCACCACTTCTCATATAACCTCAAACTGGGGCTATTGACAGCTTTCCTTTAAGGTCAAGCTGAGTAAGGTAGGAGCAGATTTCAAAGCCATGGGCCCATCATGTAGGATGCTCTGTCAGCAGCTCCCTCCTTTATAAACTGAGGGAGTACAATTTAGGTTAATCCATTGTGGATTTCCTGCTCCAGGCTTAACAATGGTGGCATAGGACAGAAGCTAATGCTCAGTGTGGGGAAAGAGGCCCCTCCCACTGCCAGCAGTTCCCTGCTGCATCCACCCGGAGCCCACACTGGGCTGCCTTGCAGCTGCTCTGTGCTGCCACAGCTGTCCGGCTGGGCAGCCCAGAGGTGGCAGTGATGCCAGCATAGATACAGGGCAGTCCTGTGTGGGATCCAGGTGGCTGCCAGCAAACTGGCAGCAGTGGGGAGGGGCCATCTTCCCTAGAACTGAACAACAGCTTTTGTCCTGCATCGCTGCTGCTGAGCCTGGGCGGGCGAGGCCAGAGCAGGTATGGGAAATGCAGAGTCAGGGCTGTGCTGTGCGGGTTCCCACCAAAATCACAGGGCTGGGGTGGGCAGTGGTGGCAGCTGGAAGGAATTGACTGCCACCTGGGCTGCTAGAAATGCAGATCCACTGCAGAGCTGCGCCAACCCTGCTGCGTGCCCAGGGGGCAGCAGAATGCACCATGGCCAGGTAGTGTCTAGGCCAGGGAACTGAGGGACTTGCTGTCAGGTGGACAAAGACCCACCATGGGCCACAGCTGGCCCGCAGGCTGTATTTTTCCCACCCCTGGGGTAGAGCATAGTCTGTTCCAGTCCTCCCATTCCTAGGGGGACTAGAGCAGCAGGGCAAAGACCCCTGCCCATTTTTCACCCTAGGGATTGGGGTATGTGAAGAACTGATAAGAAACAGCTGGTGGCTGCTCCTTCCCTCTCCTCCAGTCTATAGAAAGGGCAGGTGTATCTACCCCATACCTTTTGCAAGCTGGGGTGATCCCAGTCTCTGGAAGGCATGGAGCCTTTCCTTTTGGCTCCATGCTTCCTGGTCCCCAGAAGCAATTAAGCAAGGGGTGTCCAACCTTTTTGAATGTGGGGCCGGATCATGAACTTTTTATCACCCAGTGGGCCGGCGAGCCATATTCAAAGACCTCACAGGAAGCGGTATCACATCAGGAAGTGATGTCATGTGACCTTTGACACCAATGAAGTTGCAAGAAGTGACAATGAAATGGGTCTGGAAATGTGGTTTAAAATCCAAAATAAAAACAATATAAAAGCAACAATGAAATAATACCAAATACTTAACTAAAATAAACACTTAGGTTACAGCAGCAAGCTATTTTGGCATTCCTCCCTTGTCGGCCTGGCAGCTTTGCAAGGAAGGGGGCCAGGCCTTCAGTGCTGCTTGGTGCCCTGGCCACATTTTGTCCAAACCCATCCTCCTAGACACTCACTGCTTGGAAAGAAACAGGCTGGAATCATGGGCTCAGCAGGCCATACCCAACCCCCTTCTGGCTGCCTTGGCCTGAGTTCCTCAGAGTTTTGCATCCTTTTATTATTTTTTAAAGGTGGAGGTGGCTGAGACCTCTCACCCGTACCACACAAGGCATCTGAAACAGAAGGGTGCCCGTTCTGCTGCCCTGGCAGTTGTGGACACCGCCTTGCAGGGGGAGGCGAAAGGTCAGGGATGCCTCTGGCTTCCCTTTATTGTTCTCTAGCCTCCTGCAGCTGAGCCCTCTCTAGTGCAACTTTGTATTAATTTTTATTTTTTACTTTTTGGGCCCCTGTGCCCCCTTGGCTGTCTCCGTACAGGCTGGGAGAGATATGGCCTCTACCCACAGTGTTTGGTGGCTCTGGGCCGGGGGTGCAGCTGCAAGGCAGCTGAGTTGGTGTAGGGCGGCCTGTGGCCCTGTGTGGGCAGAACTGTATGCTCAGGGGCATCTGGAGGGGTTTAGTTTTCTCTTCCTCGATACAAACCTGGCTCAGGTGGCCCTTGACCAGTGGCAGCTGGCAGGCTCTGGGGCTGGGGGCTGTTAGCCAGAACCCAGCTGCCCAGACCTTTCAGCAGCACACGGCACTTTTGGCCTCATGGCTTCAAGGAGCAGCAGGACTGGGAGCAGCCAGTGGGGCAGGGGAGGGGCGGGGAGGGGCGAGGGGGGGCCC
>NW_005841896.1:3453284-3460207 GCF_000455745.1 Alligator sinensis | reverse complement strand
CAGCAGGCACTGCAGCCGCTGACCCGCATACCAATGCCGGCGCCAGGTGGCTCTTCCACAGCTGGGAGCCAGGTAATGCTGCGCTGCCCTCTGCAGGCTCGCCTCCACTCTCCCTCTGCCGTCCTCCCTCCCCTCCCCAGCGGGCACAGGTGCAGGTGCCACCAGCACAGTCCCCTGGGCCTGGGTGGGCAGCACTATGGGCTCGGGACCCAGCACTGATGGCGGCAGAGGAAAAGGCCTTCCCGTCACTTAACTTTGATGGACTTTTTGGGTGATGAATGCACTGGGCCTCACAGAAAAGCAACAGGTGCCTTCCCGCAAGCAGCGGAGAGAAACCAACTGCCCTGCCCTGCCCTGTGCCGCCCCTTCCCCACCAAAGCAATGTGGACCGCCCCCAGCGCAGGGCTTAAAGGAGCCGCATGATGGGCGCAGAGGGGGTGGGGGAGCATGCAGCTGAAGTCGGCTTCCCATGTGCTGCTGGGGACGGAAGGATCCTGGCTGGGTCTGCACTGGCCAGCAGAAGCGGTGGCGGAGCCATGTGCCGCTGGGGACGGGAGCAGCCTGCACTGGGCAGTCCCCAGCACAACAGGATCCGACGTGTGCCAACCTGGTCGGCTCCTCCCATCCCCAGCAGCACATGGGAAGCCAGCTTCAACTGCATGCTGCTTCAGAAAGGACAGACCCGCCCGGGTTGGCACCAGCCAGCAGAGGCGGCGGTGGAGCTGTGTGCCACTCAGGACTGACCAGTGCAGGTAGGGGAAAGTGCAGCTGAGCCCCTGCTGCTCTGGCTAGGCTCATCCTGTCCAGAGTGGCACATGGCTACTCGTCTTCCTACACTGCACTGCATCGGCAATGTCAAACTGATGTGGTGCATGTGGGAACCTTGTCTCTTCCCCAGCCCTTCAGCAGCCATTAGGAAGCTGCTGAGGGGCTGGGGGAGGGACAAGGGGTGGGAACGAAAATAAGTAGTGTTTACTTTCGTTTCCTGTCACAGCACTATGAGTCTCAGAAAATGCCTTGGCCGTATGTTGGACAAGCCTGAGTTAAGCTGTGGAAAAGTGTGCAGACATTCATTCTTCCATGAAAAACTCTCCCAGGAGTGACTTCTACCTTGTTGGAATACAGTTATTTTTCCCCTGGAGTAGCCATTTTTGCTCCAGGAGAAAAAGTTGGAAACTCAGTACACTTTTGGTTTCTACCAGGAGAGTGGAGATTCTCCTGGTGCAAATCAAATGTCTGTATATGGCCCCCTCCTTCCTGAACATGGGTGGACTCTGGTATTTACAAAACAAGGGATTGATGGATTGAAGGGCAGTGTGTTTAGGAAAACAAAAAGCTGCCTGATAGTCTGTAATTTCTTATGCTTTTATCCTTTGAGGAAAATTCAAAAACAACAACAATGGTATAAGTCTCTTTGTTCACATCAGTCACATGTCTGTAAACAACAAACCTCACACCATTGCTGAGATTTTAGTAGGTCTGAAGAGCCTTGAGCAGCTCCTGGGGTAAACATTTGGATAATACTTCCCGGCTCTGAGAAGGGCATTCTAGACAGAGGGCAAGCATGTTGAGACTGTACCTAGAGTCCTAAATTGAAGGGCAGTACACTGATTTGATTTAGACTCAAGATGCTCAAAATACCAAGGGACCTCACAGCTGAGTCCTGTGACAGCAATTTGGTGAGTGGCCAATGCGATGGCTGGCCCAGAGGCTGTAATACATGCTGCAATGGCAGGTTCCAGGGAGGACAGGGCTGTGAACTCATGGCCCATCTGCCTGAGTCATCTGGCATGTTCCAGAGCTAGAAGATCACTGGTTGCTCCAGACTCATCCCCAGGGCCCACTCTTGGGCTTACAAAAGACAGGGAACTCAAGAGGAGGTGCAGGGGACAAATCTGAAGTAGCCTAACCAGCAAACTTCTTGAGGCATCCTCAGTCCTGTGATTCCTACAACTCTGCTTCCTCCTTCCTGTGCTTCCATGCTGCTGACACGATAAAAATAAAGGCTTAAAGTAAAAACAGACATCCACAAACCAAACGGATCAGCTGTAGAAGAACTTGTCCTGCTACAGCTGATCTGCTTTATTGTGTGAAACACACATCAGATGTTGCCCTGCATTGGGCGGAGGCCCATTGCAGGATTATGGGTGATGTGTTTCCCTTGCATGAGGATTCCCTGTGTCCCTTGCTGCCCCACACCTTCTTGATGGGACCTTTTCCAGAGATGTCAACCTGTGTTGGGTCCCATGCCAACCCATGCCTCATGCAGGAGCACAGGACAGTGCCCATTAGCTGCCTTCACTTCACCACTATAAAATTTTTTGACCCAGGGAAGTACCGTGGGCCAGATGACATGGCTCTGTGGGCTAGATCTGCTGAGCACCCCTAGTATAAAGTATAACAAATCAGTAGGCTCCCTAAAGCAATGTTTATAACATTTTCTACTGATTCTTAAACCATTTATAACATTTATCTGTAACATGTTCCTAGCCTGTATTAAAGATTTATTTACCTTTATAAACTATTTATAAATGTATGCTTAGTATGAAATGTGATCAAAACAAAATATATAGATGCTGTGAAAACAGAACCTTCCTTTGTGCTTCCTAAAGCATGTTGTATTGACCATTGATTCCAGTTGTGAATTCCTTGGGGCCTGGGCTATGGTTTCTTCTGTCTTATATCTAATGGCAAGCAGTGTCAGTGCTTACAAAATAATAACAAATACAATTTAAAATGTGAAACCTAGTGTAAGCATAAATCCACACATATAACACAAAGGCATTCTTCTCCCCTAAACAAATTAATAATTTCCTAGTTGCATCCTGTTTACTATTATTTCTACATGCTCACTGAGCAATACATTTCCTTGGAAGCTACAAATTTATTTTTCTTTGAGCATACTCATGCACACACACACACATTAATTGGTTCAAGATTTTTTCTCTGTCTCTTTTAATCTAGCCAACCTGTAGTTTTCCTTCTCATTCCACTTAGTCACTTTGTGCATTCTAAATATTTTAACAGCTGCTTGGAAGGTGTTGATTCTTAGTGTCAACTCATTCACTCAACTTAACATAATCATTCTCTTTTAATGAAACAGTTAACATGAGACTGACTATCATTTTGCTGATGGGGTCCAATAGCTGTGAGAGGTGGCAGTGGTGTAATTACCAGGCCTGACACACTTTGTTCACTTTTTCCCACCTTTTTACGCAAATGAGCCAGCGTTGTGCAATGTCAACAATCAAAATGGAAATGAAAGCAGTGTGAAGACCCAGGTGAGTAATTACTAGGGGCTGTGGACCTGTGACTGCTCCCAGAGCACCAGGGCTGACAAGGTGCAGATTGTTTTTATCCCCCAGTGTGAACCATGCTGACTAGCTGTTGATAGCTCCAGGTGGTGATATTAATTAATACATCAGCGGGAGCTTGTTCAGCTCTTGGCAATCCATTATCTTCATCTGAGGGGGCAGGCTGTTTAGGAAATCTCATCCCTTCTGAATTATTTCCTAGTTGCATCTAGTTGCATTTTTATTGACAATAAAAAAAAGTTTGGGCATTAAGAACCTATAGCAGCATTCAAGAAAGAGGATGTAATCAACTCCAGTTTTAATGCATCTTAACTTTGTAGCCATGACGTAAATGGAGATACACAATCTGAAATGCAAGTCAATTTAAATTATTAGTTTTACAGGTAAATCTTAAACACTTTTGAAAATATTTTTGGACCAATAAACCTTTCATCAAAACCAAAAGCATGCTTTGCTCTATCTGGCTAGGTACCAGCTGTTAAGAAGCTGAGGTGCAAGGCTTTATTATGAAACTCAATTCAAGAATATAGATGATATAAATCAAGACAGAACTCCTGGGCCCCTGATTGGCTGAAGCAGCGCCACATGACTAAAAGAGAGTGAGGATGACACAAATGGGTATCAGATATTCACCAAGGTTGAAACTCACAAAGACATTATCTTGGCATTATGACAGCAAAAAAGTTGCTGAGCTAAAGGTCTCACTGGGGCTGTAGACAGAAGTGACAATTTTTGTCCATTCTGGCCCATGAAAGTGCTCTACAGCCATGACATAATACAAATACATGGCTGCAGAGCACTTTCAAAGGGCCAGATCCCACAACAATGTGAACCTTCATGAGGATTCAGATGAAGGGTTCAGATGAAGGAGCTCCAAAACAGTGTGCCTTCATTAACTTATGTCTGTGCATATCGGGAACAGGGCTGGGCTGGGCTGATGCATCCCAGCCCTGCTCCTGGTGCTGTTTTCAGAATGGGAGGGGAGGAAGGGATGGAGGGAACTCATTCTGGGGGTTCCCCAGCCAGTGCTGCAGGGGTGGGAGACTTGGAGCACCTCCCTCCACCCCAGTGGGGTGCTCCAACCGACCCCCCCAACTCCAGCACTGGCTGGGGACACCCCAGAATGGACCTCCCTCTCGTGCCTTCTCCAGTTTCCATCCTGAGACAGCACTAGGTGCTGGGGGAGGGGGGGCAGGGGGCACAGCTAGGAGAAAAGGCTGCAGAGATGCAGCCTCTGTCCCTGGATCAGATCCAAACTGGAATTCAATCCCTTATCCTCTTGACCCAACAGCTAATGTCTGATGGGTCGGGAGGATCAGTCTAACTCACCTAACTCACGGTGCTTTCTGTGAAGCACCTGGGAGGGAAGCTGCACTTCTGTTGGTACTCAAAGATGTTAAATAGTTGTATTACAAAGAAGACCTGGAGATACCTTGATCTAGAAAAGAAGTTAAGAGGTTTCAGTCAATACCAAACATCTGACCTTAATTATATATATTAAAATAAGATAAAGCAAAAAAAAGTAAAGAATAGAACAGATCAACTATTAGGCTATTCTGTTTTGTGACACATCAGAAGTGGTAATGAATTCCTCTTACTAAGTCATTAAAATAATATAACAACTAAACAATACAAGTAAAAACCTCATAAAATAATACTTTAAACATAATTTCAGAATCTCCAAATCTGGTTTTGGGAGTTTCCAAATGTTTTTATTTTTCAAAGCTATTCTTCTGCAAGAATTGTCGTCTATATCTGTACAGTTTAACAAAAACTTTTTTTTTAAAAACAGGGTTTTTTCTGATGACATTTGTTTGAATCTGAATAGCAAAGTAGTGTGTTAATGTCAGAGGAAACTGAATCAATAGCCTTGGATATTTGCACTTTAGTATCAGGACAACAGGCCTGAGTGACCTCAAACAGGGTTGTCTGACATTCATCCATCAAAAAAAAAAGGATTGTGCAGTTTCCTGTCCTTCACATAAAGATGAGAAGCAGGGCTGCTAAAATGAGGGCCCATCAAGTAAAACAATCTCAAGAGGTATCAACAGGACAATCAGTTTCCTGGAAAGGGAATTATAGGACTTAGCAACAGTATTCCACCCAAACTTTTTTTTTTGGTTTGTTTGTTTGTTTTTTTAAATAGGGAAAGCAGAGATGGAAAGAGACAATCTGATGCTTCTAGTTTTTTTCAATCTTTTATTTTTACACCATTGATAGGTGTGTTTCTGTGTAGCATATTCCAGAAATAGAACTTGTCTGAATATGTGAAATATAATAGACCCTCCTACCTCCCTCCAAAATAGAATTATTTTTGGAAAAAGTCAGAACTAAACATTTTCTCCTGAAAAAAATGGCCAAAGCTTTCTGTCTAAATACTAAAAACTTAATTTGGATATGCCAGTTCAATGACTAATAGGAGTTGTGGTCCAGATGCCTAATATCCCCACATCCTGTATTATAGTCATGTTTCCTCTAATAAACCCCTTTACCAAATTGCAATGGTTCATTATGGAAAACATATTCTGACCAGTGAGCTTGGACAATAGTTGAGAATGGCAACCTAAGGCACCCAAACTACAATCCCCGAGACGTGCAGTGACACCATTACTGACTGGAAGTTTCCTGGATTTGACTGAAATTTTTTGTTTTGGAGAACTTTGATTTTTTTTTCTTGGTGATTCTTTGACAAAAAGCTGGATATTCTGCAGAACAGAACCTTTCTTGAAAGTGTTAATTGCTTTTTAAAAAATTCTGTCAAAATCAGTTTTGTTGTAAATGTTTTACTAGCCTTATCCAGAAGCAATTAGCATGGCTACTAGGAGATCGACTTGAGGAAATGACAAAAAACCTGTATTATTACCCTACCTTTCCCATTTCAAAATATATTTAATCAGTTTGCTACTGATCTGTAAAGAAATTATAGGGGAAGTGACTGGAAAACATTATTTCAGAATTGTTATTAAGTATAATGCAGACTCAAACTGATTTCTTGCTGTAGATGTGGCTGTGATATAGATATATCTCTCTCTCTATATATATAGATATTTATATATATACAATAGTATATATATTACTCTGTGTGTGTGTGTCTGTGTGTGTGTATGTAATTGTTTGAGTATATTAAAACAGTTTTCAATCTATACAGGATACGCAGAAAATTAGCTCATGATATCTCAGAGAATTTAGTATTTTCAGTTCAATATTTGAGTATTCATGTAGGTCATAAGATATGCTTCTATTCCCTAACTGTATGATCATAAATCATAGAATAAGATACTTTCTAATCAGAATATTTGCAATTGTGGGTACACAGGAGCCTAAATCCCATTTAGAAATATAATTTAGGCACTTTACATCTTACAGAAATGCCAATGGAGCTTAAGCGCCTAAGCATTCAAGTTGCTTTTTAGAGTTGGACCTAAGCTTTTGAAAATTTTCCCTTACAGCTAATATAATAATTTAAAAGAGCCTCTTTTTAAATAAAATAGCAGTTCATACCACTTATTTGGAAAACAGTGTAATTTAATGATATTTTAAAGTGTTAATGCTTGAATATAAAATAATTATTTATGCCAAACTAGTGACACACAGTGATTTTCTGCATTA
>NW_005841896.1:3445311-3453253 GCF_000455745.1 Alligator sinensis | reverse complement strand
TCAGCAGGAGAAATGAAGAAAATTCAAGGAATTGAAATATACAGAATGAAAGAAATATGACAATGTTTAAATATGTGAGTATGTGCATGTGTGTGTCTACATGCATGTGTACATGCACACACACACATGCACATGCAAAATATTGTATAAGGATTAAAAGGTAAACCAACAACAGCAAAAGTACATGAATGCAACTGATATTATCCAAAATCTGATGTCCACATTGACTGCTGCTATGTCACACATGCAAAACCAATCTTTTTCCAGTAACACAAAGTATTAAACTTCATCTCTTAAAACTTTACACCCTATTGAAAGGAAATAATAGTGTTAAAGAAAAGCTAATCCTGTGATCTTTTCACATTTGGCTGCAGATGTTATGCCATTTTCAAGAGAAATTTTTGCCTTGGTTCTCATCCAGTCAAATAGTTACTGAGCTAGACACACTGCAGTTCCCTTGAATAAAATAAAATACCCCCACTTAATTGAATGCCTGACACTCAGGATTGAACTGCAGAGGCAAGCCTGTACATGCTGTACAGAGAAGCAATATTAAAAAGGGACTCTACCAAGTTGCAGAATAGCAAAGCATAACAACAGAAGCTGGAAATGATGGCTGAGAACTTTGGATGATGGATATGAAAGTATTTCAGAAAAAATGTAAATGAAATCTATGCAGGAATGCAAAGAAAGAGAAACAATTTTACACCTTCAGGTTATAATAAGATCTCTGATTGATGGTATTACACCTGGAGACTTCTGAACTAGTGTGGAAGAAATGTTGGGACAAGACTGACTTACTGATGTAAATATCATGCTTTTTGAGGAGAGGCAAAGTAGATTTGCTTTTACTCCTTTGTAATTGTTTTGTGAGGTGAATATTTTGAGGGCTGGGCCTGTAAGATGTGTGCGCCCCTCTGTGGTCTATGCCCATAACTTCCCTGGAGTTCAATGGAAAAAATCACCTTTAGATCTGCACCCACTACAGGCTTTTCCTTGGATACTTTGTTCTTGGTGTCCTGAAATGGGGCAATTGGATACCCCAAACATTTACAACCTATCATTCACTTTAATGGGAGTTGCAGGTGCCCTGAATCTCATAGAATTGGACAATTAAAAAATTTAATTTTGTTTTACCTAAACTAAAAACAAGGAAGTTTATACTTCCACTAATGTTCCTTGTGGTTTGGGCTATAATAAACCTCTTGGGCCTGATTAATTTCTCGTAGCAGGTTTACACAAGCCTTCGAATAACAGTGAATTACCGTGTTCACCTCTGAACCTCAGCTTAGCACAGGATTTACCCAAGTGTAATTAACAGCAGAACTAGGTCCTCTGATGCATGTTTTATTATTCCAAACTGGTTATGGTTCCAGTAGGGGAAGGAAAATTTCTAAATGCTGCAAGCATACTGTTGGCCAGATCAATCACATCTGATGCACATTTAATACCTTATTTTTAATACCTTACATTTTAATATCTAAAAATAACCTATTTTACTGTGCATTAAAGCATCACATTGAAAACCGAACTGGTACGCTAACGTGCAGTAAAAATAAGCTACTGAGCATTAAGCATCACTAAAAAAAGTGTGCACTTTCACAACTGTGCATTAAGGAAGCCTAATGTGCATTTATTTAGTACCTCACATTAGAACTACTAAATTTAATGCATAGTGCAAAAGCACATTAATGAATGTATAGATGCACCCAGTAAGCAGTCATATTAAATAAAAGTGGTAAACTTCATCCCAGTGGTACCACTGGTGACGTAAAATTAGTTGACAAGATTAAGGGTAGCAGAATCTAGCCCAGTATAGATCATACCATTTTGGAATAGATAATTATAGCCTGTATTTCTCCTGTTCCCTGTTTTACTTAGGAGGTTCCTAGAAGAACAATCCTCAAAAACAGTGTTTTCATATACATATACATTAATACCTTGCAATGAACTCTTGATTGGCAAAGCTTCCAAAACCAGTATTTTCATGAATTACATCACAAAAATGGGAATAAGCCATTACAGCTGAGTCAAATTTGCCAGCTTTGGTTTATGTGGTTTACACTTTGAAATAAATTTTACATTTCTGGTTTATTCAATCCAGTATGGCAAAGATAACCTTTAGAATGAAATGGATTACTTCCATTTACCTCCGAACAGGCATCCTGGGTTTGCAAGCCACGTGTTGAAACCTATCATGACCTATCATACGGCCAGCTTAGCTAATTCAGTTATGAGACCCAAAAGCAACACAATACAACAGAGCTCTTCCAAATGATTGTTGATTCAGACACAGGTAAATATTTCACTTTGAGTTTCAACTGCATATTTTGAAGGTCCCCAAAACATTTTGTGTCCATGTTGGAACCCCAAACTGCCTGAATTTCAGGTTCATGTTCTCTTTCTGACTGTGACTCATCATCTCATAACATTGCTTCTCAGGTCACTTACTTAGATCCATTAAAGGAAGTAGGTTCCTAATACAGTATTTAGACACAATTTGAATATTTAATTCCAAATCACTCTGTTCAGCTGCAGAAGTGGAGCCAGGATTTTACAAAGCGGGATGCAGGAGCAGCAACTGGCAATGCAGGGGGCTGCAATGTCCTCTCCCAGCTTCCCCCTTTCTACCCTGTGACCAGGTGGTCAGACCATTCCCAAAAAAGGTAAGAATTTTCCATTCTTCCCCTCTTTGCTCAGAGGCATGTCCCCTCCCGTCTCCTCCCCCTACCGCTGTCACTGTCCAGGGTTGAAGGGAGCTCCAGAGTTCCAGCTGGGTTGTGTGAATATTGGGCTCAGCCCAGGATAGTGGCAGCAAGTGAGCAAATTCCTCCTTTCTGTGCCTACTCCCAGGCTGGCAGGGAATACCTTGGGGGATCAGGCCAGGAGGGAGAACCTGCGCGCATGCTGCCACAGAGGCCATTACCCCAGGCTGAGGCCAACCTCCGACACAGCTCGACTGGAGTGAGACTGGAGCTCCCTGGGGCAGTGGCTGTGGCAGTTGAGGGAGGGGAGACAGTGAGGATAGAAAAAGTAACATGCCTCTGAGCACGGGGAGAGAGGGGGGTGCAGAGAAGGATTCTTACCTTCTTTGGGAACTTAAAAGGTCTCAGGCTGCTGCTCCTACTATGTGGTCAGAAAGGGGTGCGCAGCCACCCATTGCACTCCCTCCTCTCCCCCGGATCCACACTTGCTCAGCTGCTGTATAACTCTGGAGGTGCCTAAACTCACTAGGTACCACCCTGTTTGATTTTGAGAAGTCTGTCAGTTCCTAGAGTTCTGCTTCTACACATGTGCAGAACTGAGCCAGTCAGTACTAATATAACATTGATTAGGATTCAGACCAGTTATTCCACTACCTAACACCTTTAAGGAGTCAGAGAAGGTACTTTGAGAATGTCTAACAAACATCAACAAGCTTGGGTTCCCTACAACATGCAGTTAAAGCTACTACTTACTTTAAAAATGTGCCCACATAGCGTTTTCTAGTGTTTATCTTATGTAATAGTTGAGTGGCTAGGTCACTCATTCACGAAGCTGGAGACTAAGAGCTGTTTAATGTAAAATACAGAAAAGTCCTGGTACAAGGGACTTGAAAACAAGCATCCTGTCTGCCAGGTGAGTGCTGTAATGACAAGCTTACAAGTCATGTGTGCTTATTTATTAGTTGGCATGCTGGCTATGCTAGATCCTATTTCTGAGGCTTCTAAGTGTCCCCAAGCACTGTATAGGGAACCCAGTGATGCCAATCAGAAGATTCCACTCAAGGGGTCCCATGCCTAAGAGTAAGTAACTAATTGGATCTAGCTCTTAACCTCTTAGCCACTTCACCTTAATTTACCCATTCAAAAGATATTATTCTAATAAATGTCCTTAGGAGGAGTTTTATGAGCTTAGGAATCATCCTGTGATTCTTGGATGAAAAATGCTATTCATATCTAATTAAATAGCAATAGTAATCCAACACTTTATGAAAAATCTATCAGTGGCTCTTAGGGTGGAATAGCAGAAATCATGGAAAAAAGAAAAAAAAAGGACTATAAAGAAGAAAATAATCTGGGAGATGGAACAAAAATAAATAAATTTTCAAAAGCTTGAGTTGTACCTGTTGGACAATTAACTGCTTCATTGTAAATGTAAGCAGCATTATCTTCCATAAAACAAGTAGTTGTATATCAACCTTTAGTTGCTTTTACCTAAAAAGTCACAGATGAAATCTGAGACCATATTTCAGAACACTGTCCCTGTAAATTACATTCTGTTTTCAATCAATGACATTTTTTTCAGGGTTTTTTTCCCTAATGTGCAACTGTTATAGCATTAGAGAAATCACAATCTATTAAAACCTCTCTGGTAGTGTTGAAATGATATTGTAGCTGCAGTCCAAGAAATGTGCGAGAGGCAAGAATTTGTGGGAGTTATTTTTTATTGGACCAATCGCATGGTTGGGACAAACTTAGACAAGCTTTCAGGTATCACAGTACCCTTTCTTGGTTCTCTACAAAGGTGGAGACCATGCATTTGGTATGACAAAAAGATATCATCCACAAAAAGTCCTGCCTCTCATAAAATTTTCATTTGGAAAAAAATCTGCTTGCCCAGATTTTTCCTTTGAAGTTGTAAAGACTGAAAACAAAAAAGACAAAAATGGTTTAAAATATTGTGTCTGGGACAAAATGAAAAAAAAAACTGTTAATGGTAATAACCTTCTGATTTGTCACTAGATTTATGCAGTCCTAAAAGTACAGCAATAATACATTTTTAAACAGAGGAATAAAATCAAGTGATTTATTAAGAAACTGTGAGTGTGTGTCATATGATTCTGTGAAACTGTGATTCATCTGTGTTCAGGAAAACCTGTCAGACAGAAATACCAAATCTGGGGCTTAGTTAAAACATTTCACCCACACTTTATGGTTTTTCTCATATCCTGGTCTCTAGTACAATGTTCCTACGCTTTGTGGTCCATATACATTACATTCTTAGTTCTGAACTGCTTTTGTCATTTGTAAGCTATTATGATCTGTTAATAATCAATTGACTGGGAAGAGTGGAAAATAAGGAGGCAATCCAGGCTTAAGCAGTTCTACTCATATGGTTCTTTCATAAATATCTCAGAACACAGAAAGACTCTGTGTTTCTATTACATGTGTGTATTAACAATCAAATCAGTTGTGTACATTGCTCTATTCACACAATAAAACACCAACACTTAGTGTGTAAAAAAAACTGCATTACCTGCTTTATGCATTCATTAAATATCTTTTGCCAAAACACTATTCCCTAAGTCTACAAAGTTCAATGGCTGTAGAAATAGCTCGATATTTTTTCAGTTATATAGAGCTATTATTTTAAAAGAGGTAACTATTGCATTATTTCCTGAACCATTTGAATAATTTTTTCAAGGAAAATAACACACTAGCTACCATACATGGACATGTTACTCATCTCTTTTAATTATATGCTAATTAATGACTCACTAGCTTTAATCATATCAGTCTGGTAATACTATTTATGCCACACAGAATAATGATCTACTTTACAAGAAATCAACGTGGCACATGTTGACATAGGAACGCATCCAGCCATAATTCACTCTGTGTAAATATATCCACCAATACTTGGATTCTGAACAATTTACCAGAGATTCGAACTTTATTGACACAGAGAAGAAAAGTAAAAGACAAATAGAGATGATAGCAGGAAAAGTTGAAGAGAAGAAATGAAGAAAATGCTAATGTCTCTCTCATAAACATCAGCATGCTCACACTCTGCATAGACTTATATCAGATTCAGAAGATATTGATTTATTTTGAATCCCAATTATAGCTTTATGTTTGATTCTGCTGGCAAGACTCAGAAAAGAGGGTTTTTTTTAAAGTTTAAATAGTATAAGAATACCTTGATATACAAACTGAATAGAAGATGATTTAACAAAGATGATCAAGATACAAAAGTTATCATTCTGTTTTTATGATTTCATGGAGAACAATGTGTCAAGCTGGCCAGAGGGAGAATTTCAGACTAAAATTGAGGTATGCATCTTGACACTAATGGTGGCATTTTCTAACAAACCTAAATATAGTCTGCTTTCATTTTTTTCCCCAAACCAAATGAGCTGGATCACTAGCTGGCATCAAATATCTTTGGTTTATTCTTGCTGAAGATCTGAAAGACTCTGAAATGTCCATTTCACTTTTATTTTTTCAAGATGGTGAACAACCTGATAGATTGTTCTTCCAGGAGTATTAGAACACAATAGCATAAATGGATCACGTTGAGGTTTCCTTTGTAGTTTCTAACATTTGCTTTGACAAAATCATTTATTGTTTGCCTTTACTGAAACTCCCTCTTTCAAAGCAACTAAGACACTTTATTTTCTATTAAGTGCATTCAGACATAATACTCTAGTTAAAGAAATAAATACATTAATAAATTCATCATCTGCCATTTTGACATGAACGGCTATGCACCAATGTTCTGTTCAGTTATGCTGGATGTTAAATTTGTTCCAAGAAACATGCCTTTCTGGTACTGCAAAAAAGGATGTGTACAGGTGTTTGAGATTTTTTTTTCCCCCCACAGAAAAGATGTTGGTTCCATGCAGAAATGTTAGCTCTTTCCAATAGCAACTTTCCACCTTGTGTGATGATTTCCAGTGCAATGAGTAATGCCTGTGCAGTTACATGGTATACCACAGGGTATGCCTCAGTCCTTCAGCATCTGAGAAGGCTGTGCTCCTTGCTCCTGCACCACTGCCCAGCTCCAGGGGGTCTGTCTGGCACCCCTAACTCTAGTGCCCCAAGGAGGCAGAGCTAGGCTCACAGATCACCTTGTGGTTGCACTGTTCAGCCCTGTTTTCCCTTTTGGACATGATCACCCCCTTTTTGCCCAAGGTCTGGGAGGAAACTACCTGCTAGACCCTCTTGCTGTTCAAAAAGCTCATGTTACATCAGCATCACTGGCATTATCTACACACCAAGCTGCAAGAAGCACACTGAGCAGGGGGCTGTTTCTGCCTTGTTTTGAGGCAGGGAACTTTTGTGTGAGGCAAACATGATAACCATTAGGCTACAGAAACCAAAATCACAAAGCAAGAACTTGGGGCTGACTGAGCTCATGTTCAGGGTCTTCCAGTGTTACGTATCAGCTTTTACAAGGGGCAAATGCTATGGCTGGGGTGAAAGGGAGACTCTTCTATGCCTCTCCTGAAAAGGAGTCAGTGGAAATACAAAGGTACAGGGGTGGTAGTATAGCCAGGAGGCTCACATGTGCTTGGTGCTTGGACTGCTTGCTGTAATTCAGAAAAGCTATAGTGGAGGGAAAAGGATTTCATAGACATTAGGGCTGGAATGGACCTCAGAAGATCATTGAGTCCAGCCCCCTGTCCAAAGGGCAGGAAATCAGCTGGGGTCATAGGATCCCAGCAAGATAAGCATCCAATTTAATCTTGAAGGTGTTCAATGTAGGTGCTTGAACCACCTCTGATGGCAGGCTATTCCAGACCTTGGGGGCTCAGACGGTAAAGAAATTCTTCCTTATGTTCAGCCTGAAATGGTTTTGCATTCGTTTATAACCATTCAACCTCGTCATCCCTTGGGGTGCTCTGGTGAACAAATGTGCCCCCAGATACTGGTGGTTACCCCGATAAACTTATAGGTGGCCATCAGATCACCCCTGAGCCTGCACTTTTCCAGGCTAAAGAGCCCCATGGCTCTCAGCCTGTTGTCGTAAGGTCTGTTTTCCTGACCTCTGATCATACACGTGGCTCTTCTCTGGACATTCTCAAGCTTCTCCGCATCCTTTTTGAATTGTGGAGCCCAAAACTGGATGCAGTACTCCAGCTGCGGCCTCACCAAGGCCAAGTACAAGGGGAGAATGATGTCCTGGGATTTGCTTGAGAAGCATCTATGGATGCAAGCCAACATTTTGCTCACTTTAC
>NW_005841896.1:3437904-3445301 GCF_000455745.1 Alligator sinensis | reverse complement strand
CAAGGTGGAGAACCTTGCATTTTTCAGTGTTAAACACCATCAGGTTCTCATCCGCCCCTTTGCTGAGCCTGTCCAGGTCAGCCTGGATCACCCGCCTGTCTTCTGGTGTGGATGCTTTGCCCCAAAGTTTGGTGTCATCCGCGAACTTGGCCAGTCCGCTTCTGACTCCAATGTCCACATCATTAATGAAGATGTTGAACAATATGGGTCCAAGGACAGAGCCTTGGGGGACCCCACTGGTCACAGGGCACCACGATGAGTGACTTCCGTCAATTACTACCCTCTGAGTCCAACCACGGAGCCAATTCCCCAGCCAGCAGAAGGTGGTGGACCCAAGGCCACAATTGGCCAGTTTCACCAAGAGGTGATCATGGGATACCAGATCAAAGGCTTTTTTGAAGTCAAGATATATGACATCAATCTCTTCTCCCATGCCCAGGTGATAGGTCACCTGGTCATAAAAGGAAATGAGATTGGTCAAGCAAGACCTACCCTTAACAAACCCGTGCTGGCTATCCCTCAGGATGTTGGCATCAGCTAGTCCATTAAGGATGGCCTCTTTAATAAACTGTTCTAAGATCTTTCCCAGGATATAAGTCAGGCTGATTGGCCTATAGTTTGCCGGATCCACTTTCCTCCCTTTCTTGAAGATAGGCACCACATTGGCCTTCTTCTGGTCTTTGGGGACGACACCAGAGCACGAGGAGATTTCAAAGATCCGTGCTAGAGGCTGGGCTATGATGCTCGCCAGCTCCTTGAGTACCCTGGGGTGTAGATTGTCAGGGCCACCTGACTTCAAGGTATCCAGCCTCTCAAGGTGTTCCTTCATGAGGTCAGCATTGATGGAGGGCAGGGGATCTCCCTCACCCGGACCTCCCTGTCCCATAGTGGGCATGGGTGTCCCATGGGACTGATGAAAGACCAACGCAAAGTACCCATTAGTAGGTTGGCTTTTTCCTGGGCGTCAGTTGTCCCATTTGGTTCGGCAGGGGTCCAGTGTTGCCCTTGCTTTTCCTCCGGCTCCCCACATATCTGAAAAAGGACTTTTTATTGCCCTTGATGCTCCAAGCTAGTTGGAGTTCAGTTGCAGCCTTGGCTTTCCTGGTTCGGTCCCTTCAGGACACCCCCCTTTTATCTACTCGATCCCTCCTGTTCAGGGTATAGCCATCTATACCCATAGTCCAGTCATGGGTGGAGTTCCACCAGGTCCCCGTTGTCCCTATGACGTCATAGTTATTTGCGTTAAGCAGGAGGATGAGTTCCTCCTGCTTATTCCCCGAGCTCCTGGCATTTGTGTACAGGCAGACAAGGGTCCCTTTGGGGGCTCTTGCCTTGCCCACAGATTGGAGAGTGCCTGCAGCTCCCCTCTCCTCCTGGAGCTCTGCCTCATTCTGCCAAGCTCTCCTGGGTTGAAGAGCTGGGTGAATCATGGTGCTAGCACTCACTGTATAGGCAAAGACTCCTCCCAAATTGCCTCTCTCACATGAACTTGCCTACAACAAATTGGTTGGCAAACCAGAGGCTTTGTGGCCAGGACCTCAGTAATGTTCACATAGCACTGAACACAAACTCATACAGGAGCTGTACAATCTTCCTGGAAAAGTGGCAGCAGACTTTGGCTCTGTTCTGGGAGAAGCACAGCATGTATTGGATCTACCAGCCCTGCATTCATTGCCCTGAATTTTTCTTTCCACATAGCTTCAGTTCCCTTAGTCTGTCAACATTTTTTTCCTTTGGGGGAAAAAAAACAAATTCCAAAACCTTAACTATACAACTTCTTTGCTTGTTGCATCCTTTATTTGAAACTGAATCATCTAGTTATTTTCTGTGGTCCTCAAAACTGCTCAAACCAAGTCTAAAAAATAGACTTGGGAGCCATGAGCCACATAGATAACTGGACTGAAAATGAAACTGAGCCTTTTAGGAGTGATTTTGGCTGCAGAAACTGTGAGCAGGTGTCCTGTGACTCTGCACAGTGCACACCTAGTGTCAGGAGGGAAAGGGGAAGCCCTGTGAATGTAGTTCCCCAGACAAAGAGCAAAGCAGCACTTTCCCCTGCACTTGACTGTCCTCAGGAACCTCCAGAGATGGGGACCCCACCTCCTGTCCCCTGGCAGCAGAGTGCTAGCAGTAAAAGCACTTCTTTATCCTTTGTGAAACTTCCAAAATCCAGCATTTCAAACAGCTGTATGCATATCTCCTACTACATTTCCATGGTGCTGCAAATTCCCCAGAAATTCTTAGTGCTTCAAATGAACATCTCTCCATACCCTCAATTATTTGACAGTTACCGGGAAAATCCCTAGCTGGATAAGATTAAGTGATTCATCGTCTTTTATCAGAGCAGATTTTAAGTGCAAATCTAAATCTATTAAAAACATAATCCAGGGGTGCTCATAAATTAATGGACAAAACATCTTTAATCTGAGTAAAATGATTAAAGAATTAACCCCAGCTCCCTTCTAAATGATGATATCTTGAACCCCTTCCAATTAAGCATCTTGGAACAGAAAGAATGACAATGAGAACTTCACAAAAAATGTTGGATGGAAGTTACATGGAGAAATGCCCATTTTGGTCAACAGAAAACATTTACAAATTTGCATTGAATTTGGTGAATTGTTTTGGCCAAAAATTTTTTTTGAAAAAAGTCTGAACTGTTCATTAGGAAATGAAACATTTGGGTTTATCCTTTGAAGGAACACTTTAATTTTGGAAAATACCTAGATTTACACATGAAAAGCAAAACAATCCCCCTATTTTTTTGCCTCAAGAACCCACCACTTTCCACAAAAAAACTGAAGAACCTACCACTTTCCACAAAGCACTGTCCTCTGATAGATCATCAAAACAGTTTGCAGTCTGAGTTAGCTTAGACAATTCATTAATTCTGCATACCCCACATAGCCACAAGATTACATTTCTTTGCGCGCTCTCTCTCTCTCTCTCTCTCTATATATATATATATGTGCATGTATGTGTGTGTGTGTGTGTGTGCGTGTGTGTATATATATATATATATATATATAGAGAGAGAGAGAGAGAGAGAGAGAGAGAGAGAATGACAAAAAGCCCCTCTAAACTCATTGCTCTGGGGTTTGGGCTTAATGACTGTAACCAACACATCTGTACCCTCCAAAACTGATTATTGAAATGTACTGTGTTTACATATGAATTCTCTGGATTTGGAAAAGCCATGCCTGCTTTAGAAAATAACAACCCATTTGTTCAGCAACTTAGACATCAAGAGAATACCACATTAGTGCTCTCTGCTTGCTTCCTTTGATCCCCACTGGATACCAGGGGAAATACCAGCTGTTTGCTTTCTTTAACTTCTATATTTCTCTCAGACAACAATATTGTCTACTAAGAGTGAAAATCTGCCAGAAAAGATATGGAGTTTCCTTGTCAACTGATCCTTGATACTAGAGCTTGCTCCTTGAAGAGACAGGGATGGCTGCAAAACTATAGTGCCTTCAGAACAAAATGGTCACTTTTTCCAGTGTAGCCCTCCAATAGAACGCCAACAATAAAAAAATAATTTTAGGAAGCATTCAGATACCAAAGCAGTGGGCATAATATAAAAATGTGGGTGTCCTCTTTGCTTCTCAATGATCAGAATTGCATTGCTAGAATAGGTATTTCTTTTACTTAACCAAAAATATTAGAAATTCACAGTTGTAAGTTTCACTCCTTCCTCTTAGTTTACAATCCCATGCTTGTATCAGTGCAAGGATCATTATCACCATATGCCTAACTGTGACAGCTTAAGACTGCACAGTTAGGTGAAGAAGATTTTTTTTAAATCTTCTTATAGAATTGTTAATAACATTTTATTTACAAACAGAGACTTCTGAAAAATAATCAACAAATGAGAGACAACACCAATAACCATATGGATAGCACCAAGAGCAAACCTTGATTTAAAAAAATCCTTTTAGAAGTGTAAAAGTAATGGGATATTTCATGCCCAAAACATAGTGAAATAGACTCAATCAGGTGCTAAAATCTCTAAAACACCAGAAAGCAACTAACAATATAGATCCACAGAGTTTCTGGTTTTCTCTGCTTAAAACTGAAAATTCTCTGATTTAAAAACCCCAAATCCATATTTCATAGACATTTCATAGACATTAGGGCTGGAAGGGACCTCGGAAGATCATCAAGTCCAGTCCCCTGCCCAAAGGGCAGGAAGTCAGCTGGGGTCATAGGATCCCAGCAAGATAAGCACCCAGTTTGCTCTTGAAGGTGTTCAATTTTTCCACAATTAAAACGAAACACCGCTGTATATATAAGTATCAGTTAAGCACAATGTTGTATTGATATATTTACCATTTTAAAGCAATTTGGAAGCCTACCAGTGCCCCAATCACTATAATAAAATTAATTCTAAATACCTATAAATGTTGGTGTTTGATTTGGGGTTTTTTATCACAGAGAAATCAGAGTTCCCCTTGGCCCTTTCACTCACCAGGACATGGGTCTAACTACAGCTGCTCCCCCATCCGCAACTGATTTGAGGCACTGAGGAGCCCTGGTATGCCAGTGCCCTGCCCATGCCATTACTCCTTACTCCCAAACCACAACCCCTCAGCCTTGCTGGTGCTCCTTACTCTTGACCCATAGCCCCCTGGCTCTGTTGGTGCCCCTTACTCCCCACCCACAGCCCCACAGTCATACCAGAGCCCATCACTCCCCACCCACAGTGCCCTGGTCCTACCAGTGCCCCTCATTACCCCCACACACAGCCCCTGCCCCTATAGCCCTGCCAGAGAGGGCCTGAAGCTGCCAGGGCTATGAGGTCAGGAACCTGGGTCTGAAACCCCCTTTCCCCCTCAACAATGCCTGAGCCCCAGCTGCCACCCATGGGAGGCAGTGTCCTCTGCACCCTGAGCAGAGCATGGAATATGGCTCCCCCTCCCCCATGGGCAACTCAGCTGGAGTGAAGTCCATGGGGAGCAGATCTGGGCTGGAGTCTGCAGGATCAGGCCTCCCTAGCCTACTGCTCTCCCCCCAGTGCCTAAAGGCTCAATGGGCAGGACCCAGAGTTGCAAGGCAGAGTAGGATGGGGAGGTTTGGCGGTGCCACTGGGAGCCCCACACCACCATGGAAAGGTGCTCCCTGCCCACCCGGCAGCAGCGGGGGACACAACTCTGCACCACCAACCCTGCTGCTGCCAGGCAGGCAGGGGGCACCTCTCCATGGTGTATGGGGCTCCTAGTGGAGACACCAAGCCTCCCACCCTGCTCTTCCCTGCCACACTGGGTCCTACCCACTGGGCTGTGAAGGTTGTTGGGGAAGGGCAGCAAGCAGGGAGCCCCAAGCCCCCAGCCTGTATCCACCCCCCACCCTGCACACATATTTGGGGGGCATATGCCCCAGACAAGCTGCCTGCAGCTCCATTCCATTCCCCACAAGGGCCCAATGGCTGCATATTCCTGTCCTGGCCCTGGATCCCAGGCCCCACTCATCACCCTGGCTGGGCAGTGGCCCCAGCCCTACCCAACATCCTTCCTCCCTATGGGGGCCTCAATTTCCCCTCCAGCCCAGACTTACCTGTGGGGAGCTGCGGGAGCTGCTATCATGCTGCCTGGCTGCCACATACATGTGTACATATGCACATGCATGTGGTGCCCCTGCCTGATCACCTTCCTCCTGCTCCCCTCAGCCCCTTGCAGGTTAGAATTCTGCCAGCCTACAAAAGGAAACACTGTTTCCCACATTTTTCTCATTTAAAGGAGAATATTTGTCTTTTTCTTCTTAAAAAGAGAAAACCCATATTGTTCTCCTTAAAATGATAAAATCCATGTTTTCCCACGTCTTTCTGTTGCAGACAGAAAACCTGGATTCCTATAGATCAGCTGCTAGGGCTTTCATCTTCAGGTCTGATTGAAGAGTCTGTATAGTTATGACGCAACTTATATGCAGCTTTTGTATCTTCTTATGAAAAGTTATTTTTATTACATTATACCATGTAATTTAATATACTCAAATGCACAAAGTGCACTGATCTTAAAAACACAGCATGTAATTTTGATTGACTATAGTTTAATAGACTTTATAGACAGAGAACACATTTGTCTTTTCTGGAAAGTGGTTCTGCTCAAAAGAAAGGGCTCAAATGTGTGAATAGGACACTTGTTTAGTTATCAAGTATGCTCTTTTTCATTGTGTTGCCTAAGCCATGGAGTGTTGGCTTTTTTCTCCACTATAAGTAAGATAAGCATTTCATACACAGAACCAATTGCTATGCAAATTGACAGAAAACACACCTTTCACACATAATTTGTCTTAAAACCAACACTCGGCTGAGCATCTTGTGAGGTTTAAATTAATTAATATAATTTTAACTAGCTAAATAAAAAGATACTTTACATCTTTAAAATATTTAAATGTGATCTATTCAGAAAACAGTGAAATACATGAGTCACATACTCTTTTTAATTTCTCTTTCAGTTAAAATGAAAGCGAGGGCATAACTGGACTATAAGAAGATATATTTTTAGATAGACAGATAGACAACTGGCTTATGTAGATACAGTATATACATTCCAAACAATTTGACCATGGTTAAAGGGTATTTATATTCTGATGCGGATAAAATTGAACATGTCAACACTAATGCATTTTTCTAGGAGAATCACTACTTTCACCATAATTTCCATGGAAAATTTGTGTGCACATGCAGTAATAGACACATTTATAACATCAAAAGGATTCAATTTTCTTTTCAATCATACTACAGTATGAATAGCTTTTCCTATTGAATTTAACAATAAGGCACATTACCAGAGTCTAAAGGATAGGGTACTTCTGCTTGCTCTTATGAAAGTATGTCAAACAATATATAATATATCTCACAATAGTTCTGGGTTAACTGCTCCTTTACATAGGTTTGTTTCTAATACACTTGTGTCAGCAGAATGCCATTTTTATTTAAATGTCTGTAAGATCAGCAGCCTTTCAAACTCTGGTTAACTCTCAATGTTATTAAAAGACTATTTTAATGGTATTTAAGGGATATGCAATGTATTTGAATCAAGAAATTACGAGAAAATAGTCTCTCAGATTTATTGCTTTGGTTTAAGAGTAACATTGATCATCTTTTTTCCTTATTTTCAGATAATTCTTATTGTAACCTACTATCCTAGGAAATAAGGAAAGTGATGCTTTCCTAAGAATAAGGAAAATAATGCACTATTTTCACTGTACGTGGAGTCCTGTCTCTCCATTGTCTGTGCACCCTAAAAGACTTCAGTACAAGGACTATCAGCTAAGTCCTACAATACAATTTTATCTGAGTTATGGCATGTATTTTGCTGCATGAAATTAAAGGTCTAGTCCAAAACACATTCAAATTGATGGAAAGATTCCAGCTTAGGAATATGATCCTGCCT
>NW_005841896.1:3400863-3437855 GCF_000455745.1 Alligator sinensis | reverse complement strand
TCAGCAGGAGGTTGAACTAGATAACCTCCTATGGTTCCTTCTAGCGCTACTTTTCTATAATTCTAGGACTCCAAGACTATACAAGGAACTGCAGCCTTTTTGCAGTTCACTGTATTAAAAGAAAACAGCAAAGAGAAGTATAACAATTTCATCTGTCAAGATAATCATTGGAATTTTTTTTCCTATTCTGTATTTAGTCTTGTGTCAGAACAAAATGTAAAATTAGTTTTGAAATAAGGCCTCCTCCCATCAGACCAGCATCTTGATACACCTAGAAAATGACTGGCATCTTCAAATCTAGATGGCTACAGATGACATCCCACTGACAAACAATAAAAAGGTGGGGAGGTACAGACTGACCTATTCTAGCTGTATGCAATTCCTCTTAGCATTTCCTATTTTTATACTTACATATGTTATATGCACATATCCTTACTTCATTTATTGCTCATAATTAAAAAATGGCCCATGAAATCTGTTGTTCTTCCCTTCTATTTCTATTTATTCTCTATTAGGGCTAAGCTCTGCTTTGATGGAATTAAAGAATGCAAAGCTGCCAAAATACTGTGGCTTTGAGAATCCCAAATTCAACTTAGACATTTAGACAAACATTCATCTTTATTAGGCATGGGGTTCTATGGAATTTTACTTTCCTTCATTTAAAACTGTTTTAGAGTTACTAGATGATCTTTGTTAGTAGCTTTTTCAGTCTTCCTTTATCACCTTCTTACAAAATGAAAACATATAATATAACTCTTTTAGTCGACAACAACAAAAATATTTTACAATCACCGCATAATTTAAAACTCCCTACTAGTCTCTCTTACTGGAGAAGCCTGCTGGCCTGAATCACCACTGCATTTCTCCAATTTTATGCTGGTCTTCATCAGTTTAGACCCATATAAAATAGAACTAGCACAGTGGTGAATCAGGTCCTTGCAACCTCTTAAGAGAAGCTGGACCCAAGAATAGCTATAAAGATCTTTTGTAAGTGATCGTCTTTGGCCAGGTACATACATTCCATATAAACTGGTCTAAATGATCAGGAATCAATCTAAACCTGTAACCATACAGAAGTTCAATGCACATAGACCAGTAAAAAAAATGGTGAAACCCAGTCTAAGATAGACCTGGTTTGATATTTGCTGTGCACTTAAATCTAATTGATGTAGGTTAAACCAGTGAATTGCATTTCTGTACCAGATCCCCTATTGATTGATGTTAGAATACTGCCCTCTGGCATCCCCAGCTCCTTTTCAGTCCCCCTCACAGGGAGGTGAGTAGGCACTCAGCCCACACTCGGCTGTTCCAGCCAAGCACCAAGTGGCCCTCAGGCCCATGCTCTATCAGATCTGAGCCAAAACAGACCCCCTCCCTAGCCTCACCACCTGCCAGCCACAAGCAAGCAGCAGTAGAGAGGGGGAAAGAGAGGCATCTGTGCCCCCTGCATAAGCCCAGGGACCAGTGCCCCTGCACCCTGTCACAAAGCACCCTAGGATATATATCACACACCTGATGCTGAGCCCAGGAGAACCCTAGCACTTTGATACACCCCACACAGAGCCCAACCCTGCCTGCACACCCAGCCAGGGAAATTCATGTCCCCATGCTTGGACACCACCCCATGGAGTCTGACCCTAGCACCCACATGCAACATGTCAGTGGCCAGAGCCAGGCACCCTGCCACTCAAACCCCAACATGGATCCCTCTCCTGTGCCCTAGCTGAACAGGAGCCAGTGTGGGCATCTCACTTCTGATATGTCAGGGAAGAGGAGCAGAACATCAGGACTGTGTCTACATGGAGGCAACCCTGTGACCTCCATGGCTCAGCCACTGCCCAAAGGTACCCAAGCCATGGGCATCTGGGGTGTTGTAAGGCTTTCTAGCCCACAGCTACAGGGTCCCAGAGTACTAGGGTGGGAGAGGTATGAGGAAGGAAGGGACATGGGGGCATGCTCACCCATGCCTGGCAGACCTGGGTGCTCAGCAGTCTGCAGCAGCCTGCTGGAAGCCTCCTGGGAGACATGCAGGAGCACCCCTAAACTGCTAGCCTCAGCCAGTGCAGGAAGCCTGTGTGCCTACCCCACCAAAGGGCAAAGGTGTGTTCTGTTTGCAACCAGTCTAACCTAGGCCACTTACAGAAACCTGCATAGGTTAAATCAATTCCTCCTTAAGCTTTTTGAACATCTCTACCAGGCCTTTGTCATAGAAAATAGGATGTAAATTTTGAACGTAGCAAATAAAAGTGAAAAACAACTAGATTTCTTTCACTAATACTTTTATTGGCATTTCCTTTCCCTGTTCAGGCTGACCTGATAACCTACCATCCATCAGACCTGTTTCTGACCACCCTCCTTTGAAAGCATTCCCTCCATAGAAGTTGTTATTAACTCTTGTATTCTGTAATTTCCACTTCTCTTTACATTCCAGATTGCATTACATCCAGCCTTGTCTATCTTACTGCCATTCATCAGGAAGAGGGACCACAGGGACATACATGAATTGTATCACACTTATTTGGGTCTGATCACTGCAGTGAACAAGAGACGGCCATTCACTCCAGTGGGAGTCAGGTTGGGTCCCAGAAGCTGCATGTTATGCATAGCGTGCTTTTGCTCAGTTGAGTGTTTTAATCTCTTTAGCTCTGGGAACCAGCTGCTGTCTCTGTGTGACGTTGGAAATTGTTAAAAGCCAGTCTGATTACTTTAAATATCTAATTCACCTTGAAGTACAAGCATAGCGCAATACACACCAGTTTACATATGGTGATATCAGGTTTACTATCAGGATGAAGTGCATTTCACAAAGAAAATGCAAAGTACATTCATTATAGTAAATGAAAACAGATAAAAATATTAATTTGTTAGAAAGGATGCTGATATTTTCCTCCATTTGGAATACATTTTTCGCATTCTTGGAATAACTCTAGCAGAATTTTTATTTGAAGATCGCTATAAAGAATGCTGCTCATTTTACAAGGTCATGTCGTCTCTGAGCTACTTGTCACTGAAGAACACCTGTGACCACAAGTCTCTGGTAGGTAGTGGTAAGTGCAGTGATTCACAAAAAGGAAAGGCAACTGACAACCTATGCATAGAAGCACGGAAATGCCGACAGATGACAGCACATAGAAACAGCAACAGTTCCCAGAGACAGAGAGCAAAAGCACAAAAGAGAACAAAGAGAGAAAACAAAAACATTATACGTGCTAGAAGCATCTTTCACATGCTTATAGCGTTTCATCCTCCCAACCAGCTAGTATGAGAAAGCTCATTCTAAGTCATCCTGAATGCAATGGAAACATGGAGTTGTGACAAAAAAAGGAAGTTTATGGATGCAGCCTCTACTGAGAGTTTCACTCTCTCAAGTCCCATAAGTTCTTCTGGTTCATCAAACAAACCTGAGGTAACAAAGCATGTTATTCCTTTCATTTCTTGATTCTTATTTTGCCTTTGTTTCTTGCCTCCTGCTTCCTCCCATCATCCAAACAAAAATAGAAAAGCCACAGGAATTCCAATGGTGTTTTGTTTCTTCCCCAATAGCAACTGAAAAGCTAGTGAACCCTGAAAGCAAGGCTGAAGAACTAGCCACATGACAGATGCAATATTGGTATTACTTGCACAGAAAATAACTGCAATACTGAACTTCCAGAAAATAACCCTCCTTTTCACTTCCTTGTGACAATGTATTTAACACAATCTGCAGATTCATGGGTATCTGACAGGCCAAGTAATCAGCACTTCTGCTATGGCCTGAAACTCTTGACCTCTGGGCTGTCAACCATGCACCTTGGCACCTGCACCTCTCTAGCAACCTTTTCCCCTAAATATAAGCAATTAAATGTGAATGAAAGAGCATATTCCTCTAAGACCATGTATGGGATACATGATGAGCAGAAGACTTTATAAAAGTACAGACTAAAGCCAATGCTCACGTTCCCTCCAGAAAGTGCTCAGACCTTGTAGAACAGGGGTGCTCAACCCCTGGCCCATGGGCTAAATGCAGTCAGCACAGCCTTGGAATCTGGCTCGTGGGGTTCCCCAAGGATTGGGAAATTTGGAAGCCAGGGAGCAGTGGCAAGTAATACTGCCCACTGTCAAATTCCCAAGCCTCACACAGTGAATCAGAGCTAGGCTGCAGCCCTTCCCTCTGCCTGGTGAGGTTGGGGCCAGCCCACACCCTTTCCCCTGTGTGGCTGGTTGAGTGCCAGGCCATGCTTGCTTTCTGCCATGCAGAGTCAGGCCCCACTCGCTTTGCTCCCACCTTGATGGGCTGGGGTCAGGCCAATCTCCCGCCCCTGAACAGCTGAATTGGGGCTGTGCTGCTGACCTCCCTCCTCCCTCCACACAGCTGGATGGAGCCCCACCACCTCTACCGCAGGTGTTGGATTATGTCCACCAGCTGAATCCATCCTGAAGAGGGACCAGGCACTACCCATCTGGCTCTGCAGGCAAAAAGGTTGAGCATCACTGTTGTAGAAGAAGTCTCTGATGTGTAAAATTTATCCTACCTGACCATACGAATCTCAAGATATTTGCTGCCTTTATAGTAAGATATGGAGCAAATAAACTAAAACTCAAGCATGTGCATACCAAATACATACATTGTCATTATGTCCTTGTATTGGCTCTTCTTCAGTATCCACCTTTTCCCTAATGACATATTCCTTTTCCTCTTTAACTGATGCTTTGCATCCACAGAGGGTTCAGGTAGACTCTGGTCTTTTACAGTGAATTATTTAAGATAATTTGAGGGCTTGATATCTAGCAAGCTACTGTGAAAACTACTTATTTTCTTGTTTCTGCCAACCAGAAGTCAGATATTCTGATTAGATTTAGCTAATTCCCACATTTCATGGCTAGGCTCACAGTACGTGTTTGCAAGTGTAACATATTCATTACAGCAGCCAAAACATTTATGAATACAAGCGTCAGCTCTACTGGGTGAGCTGAAGGGAAGTCTCCTGCTGGCTGAACAAGTAGGAGCTGTACTAACCTCTCTCAGTAGGAAGTCACTCATAGAAACATCATAACTGAAACAGATGACATAATTTCATCTAGTACTTTTAACCATTACCAACAGCAATCAAAAATCCCCACTGTATTAAGTCAGAATTGTAAACCCAGGCTGCTTGTTTATCATTCAGGAAACATCTATTAGCTCAGATTTTATAAAGTAGCAAGTGTGTACATAGACTGCACAAAAATCTTTGTAGAATTAGCATATTTGTCTGCTAATCAGCACAACAAAAATACTACAAAGAGATACTGGGCATTAATTGCATTACTTCTCCTGAGTACAGTCCTGATTTAAAGAAAAGTTTATTGGCCCAATAATTTATGCTAATGAAAACCTTCAACTTCAACCTCTCTGAAAAACTTCAACAGTCTTAATAGAAATATTGTGCAACTCATCTGGGATAACAAATAATCATAAGTCTCTCCCCTAAGACTCTGTTAAAAAGGCTGGTTTGGTGAAGAAAGTTATGGATCTCCCAAATATGTCTTTACAATATCTGTAACTCCCAATCCTTTCACTTGTTGAACAATTTTCATTGATTCAAAAAGAATACAATTTTTCTATCTAGGCACTAAAAGTACAGCTCAGTTTGGATCTTTAGAAAGTTTTTACTATTTGTAACTAAACAATTCTGCTACACAATAATCCTATATTTAACAGATTCTGACACCATACTTGCAATATCTATTGAATGTTGTTATTATACACGTTTGGATATAAAATTGTAAAGGAGTTGATTTTTTTTTTAGACCACCAACAACTTCTATCCACTTACAACATGAAAGTTATAGGATTTGGTCAACACTTCGGAAAACAATGACAAATAGACCATGCCACCGGGTGATAGAACACAAGTACAAATCCGCACCATCTCTTTGGTCTCTATCTAATGACCAGATAGAAACCATCTCATACTACTGGTTTTTGTGATAAATGAATGAAAATTCTCCTGGTTTCCATATTGTTTTGCTTTGTAAGATCACTTATATAATTAATAAAAAAGTATGTTTCCAGACTAGAATTGAAGCAGCTTCTTACCCATGAAAAATATAGAACTAATATGGTCCTAAATCTTCCTGTAGGGCACATTTAGATGAGTGTGTAAGTGTGGTATGCAGCACCACAGACCCGTCTGTGGCACTGCAAACTGCACATTCAGGCATTCATCACACTGCTAATTTGCAGTGCGGCAGGGTTTTTTGACACTGGGAGGTCCCAGTGTCAAAAAAACCTGTGCCTGAAAAAAAGAGTGGCAGCAGCGTGCACCACCTGAAACCAGAGCCTGGCCAGATGGAGCCATGCTTCAGCTACTGGTCAGGCTCCACATGCTGGATTACCACTGCTGGAGTCTCGGGAAGCCCCTAGGTAAAACTGCTGGGGTCAGCCCAGGTGGTGGCCCCAGCCTCCCCTACTCCACATGGGGCAACTTGCCATGTTCCAGAGTGCATATGCAAGAACATTCCCCAGGGAAAGTAGCAGTGGTGCAACTATGTGCCACTGCTATTTGTCCCCAGGGAAATGCACATGCATGCTCTGCTTGTCTGGATGTGCCCATAAAGGCTGACCAAAGACTAAAGCTGACTAAAGATGAGAACCATTGTCCCTCTTGGACGATGGAACTCTCCACAATAAGGCTCATATATGCAGGAGAATTTTTTGTGGGGCTGGTCTGAGACTAAAGAACTGAGGATCAGCACAACCTCACTACCTTTGACCTTTCCTTCTCTAACATATATACATCGGCATATATATTGGGGGAAACACACATCACTGAAACAACACCCTCTACAAACATATGCTTTTCCCATGGAGGAGAGAACAGAAAAACAAACACTTGGCAGATGTCAGTCATCACTTTATAAATTAATGGAAGCTACTCTGATAATATTGTGATGAATGTATACAGAATAGGCCCTTTAAGCACTCCAACCAAAGATCCAGGTGACTACAACATTGTAAATGCAACAGGAAATTAAATAGCAGTGACATCATCATGCTATACATGTGTACGTCTGTTTCTACAAAGGTTGCTGATTAACTATGTGATGTGAAAAGGCAGTATTGGTCAAATGATGGCAAATTTGGAACCCTGGGTAAATGTTGCACCTGCTTTTATACAGTAAAATTCCAAACAAAAAATTCTGGGCAGAGTTGGTTTTATTGTGAAATATAAATTACAGTTTATGTAATCCAAAGAGATAATGTCACTAGGTATTTCTTAAGAATGTCCTTCTCTTAAATATGGTAACGATCCCCATACAGTTATTCAAATTTAGGACTACTCACACATCCTTCCAGGTTCTTACATGGTACTTGTTATGATAATACCTGAGCTTACAAAATCAGAGTGCAGGGTGGTAATGCCAACAACACCATCATCACTTTAACAGGTCATAAGCTCTAAGGGAATACCAGCAAGCTAGCAGGTTGTGACAGCCAAAATTTCAGTGGCCTTCTAAAAATATTCAATAGTATTTCAAGATGCCTGTTACAGATATGTTACTAGAGACTTGTTGGAAATGCATCTCTGAGGGAGATACAGTTCACTTCTGTACTATTTGTGTAATTAAAATTAAGTACATGCATAAATGTTTGCAGAATCAGGGATCTCAACTCCCATCCCTTTGGCGGTCAAAGTTCCACTAGTTGCATAATGAATGTTGTCCATGCTGCAGAGAGGAAGGACTGAAGTTGGGAGGATAGAATGGAGCTGTATGACCCCCCTTAATGATTGATCTCCACTACAAATGGATTCTTAATCCAATGTCATTCAGGAGGTGGCTTGTCCCAGCCGCCTGCGGAGGTTCGGGATTGAGAGTATGGTCTCGGGTAGAAAGGTAAGAAAGGTTTATTGACTTAACAAAAACACAACTACGTGTAGTAACAAGACAAACAATGACAGACAAGAATAATTCACATCGGCAACTTATTGGCAGTCTCCTCCGATGCCTGATGTATGACAAGTTCCTCCTTCCACAAAGCTCAGCGCAGCCAGGCGTCTCCAATCACCGCTGTCTGAGAGCTACCAGGAAGAACCCTGGTATTCAGTCCTTGGGCTCCTTGAGATCCACGGGCCCACTGATCCAAGTCAACAGCTAATTAATCCTTTTTACAGAGCTGTATCTTCCTTCTGAATGATTTCTGGATGTTTCAGCCAATTTATAACTTCTGAACTGTGCTGATAACTTGCAGACACTCAGATTCTTTTTACTTCAACTGTCCTTAGACTGACTAATAGCAGTACAAGCCTTACATTCTTTTGATAAGGTTAATTTTAACTACGCCACAGGGCCTTACTACTTCAAGGCTTTGCTAAATTTACTAGGCCTTACTTTATACAAGGCCTTACTACATCTTAAACTTTAATAGGCTCTTAGCAACAACATATAGCTTAGTATTTAAACAAATGACAGAAAAACACTTGGTCTAATCTTCATAGAGCCTTCAGCAAGCACCTTTATCACACAGACATAATTTTCAGCTGTCACAGTGGCTATGTAAGATAAGAGTATTAACCAATGCTAGGGAATGTTCTGTTGTGCAGGCCCTTGGCTCTTCCATCTGTGAAAGAGTTTTTTGAGAGCTAGTGGCTGAAGTATTATTATTATTTTTATTATTTTATAGAGCAGCTTCAGATATGATCCATGTCTAGGGATGAGAGGGTTGACAGTGGGGCAGGTTTCAGAATTCAGTAGTCCTGAATATACAATTTTTAGTTTACAGATGTGTTGCATCAGCCTATAAAGCCCAAAAAGTTTTATCTGGGTTGAAATAAAATACTCTTTAGTTACTGTGATATTTGACAGAAAACTGTCTTCAACACTCCCAACCTTCTTATAAGAACACTTGCTTGTAAATTAGAATAAAGGTGAACCTAAGTGAAGGCCTGATTTTTTGACTGATGTGGAAATTTGGATTTATTTGTCCCACTGTCTCTCAGACTCACCATTTCAGAAAACTAGGGCAGGGATATAAGTAAGGAAAGTTTTCATGTCTGATTTATATGAATACAGAATCCTAACAAGAAACAGAATAAAATGTAAAATTATTTAAACACGTAAAGTGCAATTTGCTTTGCCACTAGAGAGTCATTTTATGGAAAATGAGAAGGAATTAAAAGAAAAAAATGGCAATTGAATGAAGAAAGTGGGTTGAGCATGTGGGAGGTGGAGGGTTATTCATTTTGAAAGTCTCACAGCATAAAAATCAGAAGCTCCTTGCTGCTAATTTGGAGGTTCTTAACATATAATCCTGAAAAGGCCAATTGCTATGTTGCTGACTCGGCAAGTCTGCCTTCAGTATTGTTGGTCAGAGAGCGATCAATGAAATTGACAAATGACACTGATGCAGCGTCAGCCCTATAGAGGTTTAGCTTCCTGAGATTTGTACACTAAAGAGTAAAAGGCTGAAAAACCAAAATAAAAACTACTGATATAGTCTCTACAGAAAGAAGCAGAGAAAGAAACATGAATGCAATGAAGGACATGAAGGGGCAAATGGATGGGTGGAAAAAAGGCCTTTCTCTGGGGCATTTTATTGTCTAAAATTTATGGAGTGTTGAAACTATTGAAGCACGTGATGGCCATGTTCAGTGCTGAGGCAGGGAGAGTTTAAGAGAAAGGAGGGAGGAAGAGTGAAGTGTAAAGAACAAAACTGCTGGCTTGCAAAGATCTCACTATAAGGAAATGAGCATGTAGGACACTGGGCACAATGGAGGTTCTTCTTTAGAAGCTTTAGTTTAGGGACACTAGTAGCGCTAGTGATTTCTTGGAACTCGTGGGAATGGAAGATCCGTGTATCAAATTTATTTCCTTTCTTTTCTTTTTTTTGTGGCTTACTAGACATCTTGAGTCCTGAGTTCTCTAAGGAACAGCTTCATTGTCTGATCCTAAATGTTTGTGCTGACTTGGTGAATAGTAGTTATGTGGTAGTTTAGAGATAGTCTAAAGGGTTGCGTCCTGACAAGCAGGGAAATATAGTTGCTGTGGGGGTGAAAACAAACAGTGGCTCAAATTCGTACTGCTGCTTTTTGCCCTAGCGCATGCCCCTGTACATGGGGTTAGCTTGTGGAAAATCCCCTGAGCCGGGTGGGGGAGGCTGGAGCTAGGACCTGGGCAAGCCCCAGCAGACTTACCTGGTATCTTGGGGGCCTCCTAGGGCTCCATTGGGCAGCTCTTGCTGGCCAGGCTCTGGTTTCAGATGGTGCACACTGCTGCCATGTGCACTGCCCCACTTTATTTCTGCATGCTTTTTTTTGATACCAGGATTTTCCAATGTCTAAATTTGGCTGCATGCTGTAAATATGTAGCACAGATAACCGAATCACATGTGCAGTATGTATTTTGTGGTGCCTCAAAAGCCTTTGAAGCAGTGGAAAATGCAAGCACACGCTTGTGTGGACATGGCAAAGGGTGCTGTTATTGGAGCTGCTAAAGAAGACAATGTGATGATGATAAAAGATTCCCATTTATCTGGTAATGATCAGGAGCCTGTTTTCATTACTTGGTATAACATAAAATCAACAAACACTAGCTTGCTTTGTTCTTTCAGCAAAACTTTTTCAAACTGATTTTTTCCCTTTGCATTTCATTCAGAATTTCTATGTTCTCTTTTCTTTCCCCATTAGTTTCTTCAAGTCTGTTACATATATACCTAACTTTCCAACTTTATGTCTTGCACCATTTTAACAGCTATTTTTCTGTGATTTGCTATTTTCTCTGTCTCTGTTATGATCACACACTAATTCTCCTATTCCAGGTGCCAGTGGCTGAAAAAAAATTTTCAATTAGCAATAATCTATTGTACTGCTTTCTGTTCTGTAAATTAGAGCTTAACAAAGTTGGAATTCTCTCAGCTGAAAGTTTGAGTTCCCACCTTTTGCCATCTGTCTTGCAGAAGATGGGCTTTTGGTAACAGTGAGCATGTCTACACGTACAATTAATTCAAAGCAATAAACTCTGGCACACATTGCACAGGAATTTATTGCTCACAGGCATGACATTTGAATGTGCACCCAGGATCACAGCATATTGAGCTGGGTCAGAGCAGCTCTCACTGGCTGGGGGCGGAGGCTCAGCCTGCCAGCTGGAAGTTGCTCCAACTGGCATCAGTATCTACAAGTACATCACTGCTTAATAAAAAACTGTCACAGGATAGTCACAGGACAGTATTTGTGTTTACTCAGTGGCCTAACAGTGTAGAAACTAATTAGGCAGCTCCATAGTAAAAGAATTGTGTAGACGTGTCCAGTTGTGCCAAGTAGCAGGAACAAATCTCCTCTACTATTTCTCTCTACATAGGAACTAAAATAACCCCACATAGAAGGAGGAAAGAACTGAAGACCCAACATTCATGTGATATCTCCAGAACATAGGTGGTATTATATAAACAGACTCAGAGGCTACGTCCCCGTGAGTGGTAATGTGTACTTTGTGGCACCTCAAAAGCTTCTGAGATGCCGCAAAATGTACATGGAGCATGTGAAAAGGTTTGCTGCGCTGCATATTTGCAGCATGGAACCAAAATTAAATACCAGGAACTTCTAGTATATAAAAAATAGTGGTCCACCCCCCCCCCCCCAAAAAAACCCAAAAAAAAAAAAAAAAATCCATATTTGCAACATGGAACCAAAATTAAAAACCAGGAACTTCTAGTATAAAAAAAAAAGTGGGCCCCCCCCCCCCCCCCAAATAAAACCCAAAACAAAAACAAAACAAAACAAAACAAGCAGGGTGGCACACACAGCTTGTAGTGTGTGCTTCCTGAAACCAGAGCCTGGCCAGCCAGACCTACACTCCAGCTGCCAGTCAGACTCTGAGTGCCTGAATCACCCCTGCTGCAGCCCCAGGAGGCCCCCAGGACACCCAGTAAAGCTGCTGAGGCCAGCCCAGATGCTGGAATCAGCATCTTCCTATTCATTTCAATGTTGCAGTTTTAATACATTTGACCTTCCGAAGGGCATCTCCTACAATTAACACTCTGCCAGCTCCATCAGTGGCCTCACGTCAGATATTGTAACTATCCCTGACAACCTACCTTTCTTAGTTTAGATTTTTTTTCAGGGTGGTCAAACACTTGCTTTTGAAGGGGAGGAGTAAAAATAATAACTGCCAATTGGCTTGGAAGGTTTGCTGTATTTCTAGAATAAACACCTCTGTGACTATGAGCTTTTGCAAAGCATGGGTTCATATGCTTACAAATGCTTAATCTTTCCTATTGACTGTTTTGTTTTGAAAAGTAACTGGCATTTCCATTTCAGCATTTTTTTTAAAGTTTAGCAATGAATTTTTCATAAACTAAACCCTAGAAGTTTGGTTTGGCTCTGCTATCAACCACTTATTATGCAGCAGTTAGCCTGAACGTTACCCACAAGCTCTGCAAAGAAAAGCACTAGCACTGTCTTTTTCGCTCAGGTCAGATACATATATTTTAAAGTTAGTTTTAGAGGCCACTTTTGTTTGTTTGTTTGCTTTAAGAAATACTGTTCTCATGGGTGCTAGCTGCTGCATCCAATATTTTGTTTTCTAAGTCCTCTAAACTGGTGACAAGTTATACAAGGAATGTTTACCTTGCTGCAGCAGGTGGTAAAGTATCCCACATCATAAGATGTGTTTAAAAAATTCTATATTCTAAAAGAATTCTACAGAATTCTAAAATTCTGTATTCTATTTGTGCCACCAGTCAAGACAAAGAAAAGGTAAAAGAATGTGACAGCGATAGTAATTGTATTCAATTCCTTGAAATCATAAGAAGTATGATGCAGAAGTTTAAAACTAAGTTTGATGTTAATGTCACTCACATCATAAAAAGCAGAGATTGACTCAAGGAGGAACATGTGCACATACTTAATAGAGTAACAAAGTAACACCTACCACAAAAATTAACATGATTTAATTTGCAATGCTCTAAGCCACATTCACTTATGACCACTGGTCATACTACTTTCTTCCTCAGATTCTGATTTTTATCCTTCTAATACCATTGAACTGCCTGAGCAATTCAGCTATAAAAACAGTTTCATTTTCAATAAAAAATAATTGCGATGATAGCAGGGACTTTGGGGTTGAAACCAAAGTTATTAGACTAGGTTGTATGGGGGATAGGAAAAGGTAATGTAGTAGAACAGAAACACATTTAAATTATAAACTCATGCAGGCAAGGGTAGCCACTTATGAATTTATATAGTTTAAGTTATGAGTTAAGTAAAGAGTTCAACGTTAATAAAAGTATCCAACACTCTCTGGTGTACATATTACAACTGCTATATTAATAGTGAACTTACACTTAAATACGACATCCATGATCTAGAACTGAAGTGACTTATCCAGGCTCTAGATCTGACATGTGGAAAAGTTGAGCTCTGGTCACTATTCTGCTGACTGAACCACACTGTTAACAAGTTGCCAATATAAGGAATTATTATTTCCAATGGACAGTTACTTACTATATGATGAAGAGGCACATTCCAATTAAACTTTCTTAAAAGTATTATAGTTGCACTTTCTTCCATGTTCAGAAGTGTTACAGGTGCACTATTCTTCATTCTAAAATACAGGAAATCTTTCAAATTGGAAGAAAGATTTAAACATTACCTTTATTAGTATATTCACAAACTAACAGTGTGTAAAGCAGGTGATAAGACCTCAGTATCTGAGTGTGCGTGCTCTCTCTCTCTCTCCTTTTTTTTTGCCTTCTACCCATATTCTTCTAGGAATCTGGAGATCATTTCTTTTATATTCTTCATATTCAGTACAGAGTCTAATTACTTATGCCAAGGAGTAATGTAAAAAAAGGAACATATGTAAAAAGTTGTGTGTCCCCAGCAATGTTGAGTCATTACTTTCTTTCGTTTTAATAGTGTTCAATCTCAGATTGGTATGTTACTGATTAATGAGGCATTTGTTCTGCATCACAAAACAATTGAAAAATACCCTGCTAATGTCAATGAATTGTGTCGAAGAGTTAATTACTATGTGACCTTCGATCATGCTCCCATTCTTTTAGAACAATATGAACCTGTTTTAAACTTGAGAAAAGTGACCTGACAGTTGCATACATCATAAACAGTGACTTCTGAAACAACTGGCCTAGCAACTCTTGCAATTCTTGAGCACCTTTCACCTGAGGAAGATGGAAGCCCTTTGACAATAATTAAAGAAGCCTCAACAATAGCCAGAACTCCTGGATGAGACTCGCCCAAGATCCCACACTGGATGGAGAAAAGATTTAAAAAAAAAAACAGATCTCGAGTGACTGTTTCAGGCATCAATCCATTCTTTCTTCTTCTGCTCTACTTTTCAAAAAACTGGCTAAGATACCACAGTATTCTTCATGTATGTGTTTGAACCTACAATAGCTAATATGCACTGAGAGAGGGGCTAGGACCATACAACTCCAGCTAAATCAGAGATGTTTAACCTCTGACCTACAGGCCAGATGCATCCCACAGAGCCATAATATCCACTGGGCTCTCCATGGGCTGGGAAATTTGGCAGCAGGGAATAAATGGCAATATCCATCACCATCTGTCACTTCCAAATTCTCAAACCCCATGTTGGGGGTCAGACCCAGATCATGCCCCATAACCCTCGTAGGGCCAGATCAGAGCCAAGCCATGCCCTCTCCCCCCATGGGGCTGGGTTGGCACTGGGACACATTCCCTTCCTTCCCATACAGGGCTGGGTTGGGGCCAGGCCATGGCCCCTCCCCCCATGTAGCTGGATAGGGGTCAGGCTGCCCCCACCTTCACAAAGCCAGAAAGGGCCCCATTATGCCCGTGCCAGGCACTGGATTGGGACCACTAGCCAGATCCAGTCCAAGGATGGGCTTGGCACTGCCTACCCAGCCCATCAGGGAAAAAAGTTGGGCACTACTGCACTAAACAGTTAATTATCCTTCAGAGCACACCCAAACATCCCCAGGCAATATGATAACTCAATCTACTTAATACTCAGAGAAGAAAGGGACTTATGTTCCATGACCCAAAATCTGATATTTTCCAAGTCCCCATTAGCAGGGACAGTGGAGAGAGGAAAGGAGTAATACAAATTAATTATCTTAACAAAATGTTCCCAATTCCCAGTTCACTTATATGCATCTAAATACCATTACTTTTGTGGAAGTAGCCTTACTGCTATTTTCATGTGATTCCAGAGCCTTGTATTAACTTTCCCTTTTGATTGGTATGTACAGTAAGGGTGTTACCTGCTGCAGTACCACAAATTGCCTGGGGATACCACCACTTTTTAAAAGAGACAGTGTATAGTAAACTCTAATAAAGTTCTGCTATGATGAGACTATACAGGAAATTCCATAAACCTACAAATCCATGTATCTCTTTAAACTAATCTTTAGTCTTGCAATCATAACCCAGGCTGTGAACACTTTTTTTCTGGGTGGGGCTCTAATGTAAGACCACTAAAGTTTTGGTTTTTTAAATGTCAATTAAAAAATAAATAAAATCACCACAAATACATTTTTCTCACCACAAGAAATAAAGATTCAAAGAAGTTTTTGACTCTGAACTTCCACTTCATGTGACAGTAAAGATCTTTAAAAAGGTATTGCTATAGTCTGGCTTTATATAAAAAACTAGAATATGATCCAGTGTATCATATGCCTGAAGAAAACCTTAGTTAGAAAACATCTAAAAAATGCTGTGTTAATTTTACCAGAAGAGTTTCAATGCACAGTTTTAATAAATAATTTTCTAAAATGATTTAACTCAGTGGTTGTCAAACGGGGATATGTGTACCCCTAGCAGTTCTTAAAAAGGTCATAGAAGGTATGGGGGGAGGGGGGAAGTTCTGCCACTACGTGCACCCCGGCAGAAGCCTGGGGGCATGTGCAATCTGTGTGTGGGGTGGAGGCAGCTGCTGCTGCACACTGGGTTTTGCGCATTGCTGCAGGTGCCCCAGGAGCAACATGACGCCATGTGCCTGCAACTGCCAGGCTGCACTGCCTGCCTGGCAACGGGATGCATGTGATGTCGTGCCACTCCCAGGGCAACTGCAACAGCGCACAACAGCATGCAGCAGCAGCCATCTCTGCCCGATGCACAGATCAGGGGGGGGTCATGCCCCCCCGGGCATCCACAAGGGTGCACGCAGAGGTTGGATCCCCCATGTGCCCCTGGATGAAGCACCCAGACTCCAATTGACCCAAGACCTGGCCCGACTGGGCCCCCATTTATCCCAGCCCCTGCCTCTGTCCGTGCCCCACTCCCTCCGTTACCACAGGGATCTCAATCTGCCCTACCCATGGCCCTTTCCTCTTCCTATCTGTAGGAGAGGGGGTGAAAAGGGTATGTGCATTCATGAGTGCACGTGCTCAGCCCCCCCAAATTATTGTAATATAAAGGGGCTCATTCTTCAGCTCAATGTGGATGGCATGCAGACTTTACTTTCACTTTTGCTTAGTAAGAAACAGAAACTGATCTTACCATAGTTCTTGGCCTGTAACACACAAACTAATATCCAGCAGCAGTATCCTCTTTTTTGGAAAAGGTATATGCAGTATGCAAGAAAATATGGTATGTCTGGTGTATTAAAAAAGCACTTGACTGTATCATTTTTAATTTTTTTTGCTTTAAAATATAAGTAAGGGAGACTCACTTTCCAGTGAAAGACTGCTGTTCTTGTATGCCATTGTTTTCCTTCATTAGCAAACAGTGCAGCAAATAAGGAAATCCCTCCTGTTTTTACATATAAATACTTTCTCCAGTTTAAAGTTACTCAAACTTTCAGCAAGTCTTTTCCTGTCACCTCCAAAATCCAGAGAATGAGCACATTGTTACTCTTCCCTCAATATACAAATATTGCAGCTGGTATTTTTTTGAGAGAGGTTATGGATGTTGAAACATAAGCAACATAGATTTGACATCTGTCACAATATCCTGTGCTGCAGCTGTCACAGAACATGTGACATATTTCAGCTGATCATTGGCTGGGAGATATAGAGCTGGTAAATCTGGAGTTTGAAGGACAATCATAGAAGATTTCAAACACAACTGTGGGCTTAATTCAGTAGATTAGAAATGAAAGGCCAGAAAACAAGTAGTGTGTACACACATTCTCTTCCTTCTGAACCTGTACTTTCAGCATGGTGTGTGGGAAAGTTGGGATGGAATGGGGAATAGCAGTTAAGGCACATAATGAAGAGATTTTAAGTATTCTATTGTTATCTCTTCCACTGACCTGCTAGGTAAATCACCTAGGGCTATATCCTGTTTCACTTTATACGCCCAAATGGCACATACATAGTAACTGCATGGAACTGCTATTTTTGGCATTTCCCACATTTTTGGGATACTATTTTGCCATGTAGTAAAACAGAATCATTCTGTGCATGTACCTACCAGAAGCAAAATAGAAGAGGAGAGCCTTCAAATGCATTAGCCCAACAACCTACTGGTTAGGGTACTTACCCAGGGAACAAGAGACCTGGATCTTAAGCCTCTGTCACCCAGAGAGATTTGAAGCTGCATCCAGTAAAGTGTTATAATCACCAGAACACAGGTTAGGCCAGTGATTCTAAACAGGGGTACATAAGAGATCCTTCTTAGGACACCATGCAATTTTAGTACGGTTAGCTCTGCAAACACCTGCATGTAATTCACAAGATAATTCCAGAGATTCCAAAAAAGGAATCCATAGCATCAAAAATATTTCTGATTTGTTGTGGTCTTTCTGAGTTCTCTGCAACAGAAGAATTACTTTATTTTTCATGGTATGCCACACTGATCCAGAAAACATATAAGAAGCAAGGATTTTTTGCAATATCTATTAATGGACCAACCCTGTAGTTGGGAAAGCTGTTGGCCTAGCTTTTGGGCATGAAGTGTCCTTCCTCAGGTCTAAGGAAGGGCTTTTTCTTTTATTTGTAAGTCTATTTATTTCATTTCAAAGGTCTTTCAAAGCATTCTTTGCTTAGACCTGAAGAAAGGCACTTGAAGAAAGGCAAATTTTTATCCTCCCAACTATCTCCCAATGTATCTCCCAACTAAATAGCTGGTCCATTAGAACTAAGTACAGTCAAAAACCCAATGCTGAATTCTTTCAATCTTTACAGGTTAGTCAAAGTTACATAGACTGAACTGATAAGCAAGTGAACACACATTTACTTTTGATTCTGGAAATGCAGCCATATACCCGCAGTGGCCCAGGCACCAGAGGCCAGGGGCACTAGAGCATATCTCCCAGGTCAGCTGGAACAGACAGCTTGGGCAAGGCTAGCCCACCAATCCTGCAAGGGGGTGTTTGCAAGGGAGCTGCAAAGCATCCTGGGATGCTGGGGGACTGCGAGTTAACTTGACTCTGGAGGGGATCTGGGACAGAAGTTCAATAAGCTGATTTAACCTAAATCAGTTAAGTCTGATACTACATCCATCCAGGTTTATCTTAAACTGGTTTCTGCCACTTTGAAAGCAGTTTGCACACACTGAACTTCTGTTATGTTACAGATTTGAACTGGTTTCTGGTTGCTTGTTCCAGTTGCATGTGATTTCTATCCCTAACCTAAAAGATTTCATTAAAAAATCCTTGTCTCTATTATTTTTCCATAACCAAAAAATGAGTGTGAAAGCTAAAAGCTGACATTTTCCATTAGATAGTCTTGACTGTAACAAGGGGTGTCCTGAATCTAAAAAGGTTTAGAACTAGTGCGTCAGGTATTTTGCAGACCTTTTTCCAACCTCCTCTTGAAGCTGGCCCATTGTACCTTGCATTTGCTAACTCTTGGATAAAATGTGTGCAGAGCAGGGGGGAAGTTTCTGCCCGTTTGGGAGCAAGAGGCCAGAGGATCTCCCACTTAAGGCAACAGACACCTCACCGAGCCATATAACTTCTGGCTAGCTTTCTTCTTCCTTTCCTAAGCATTTTCCTCCACTCCGAGGGAATGTCTAGAAAAGGGCTTTACGCAGGCTCTGGTTGCTAGTGCACTTTGCCTGGAAGCAGGAGATACACATTCAAATCTCTGCGTGAAGGGGGATTAGCATCTAGGTCTTCCTCTCTAGAGAAATACCCTAACAGAGTTTAGCCTACTGGGCTAAAACATGGAAGGGTCCTTCCTTATCCTCTCCCTGATACTCCATCTGCCCATAATGGGTTTTCACCCTGCTACAATTACTTGGGCAAATGTATGAAACAGCATACCTGCCTGGCCAGAGCAGAGTCATACTGAACAGGACTGACTGCCACTTAGGCATGTAAAGTGAAATAAGATGTAGTTTTGATTTATTGCCTGACTTTATCCACATGCAAAATAGTAATGTCATGCCCAAGGGATTTGTGTAGTTTACCTGCATTTTTGGTAAAGTTATTTCAGACTCTTATATAAAAACAATGCAAGTCTTGGCAGGATTATGTGGAGTTGTGCTGCAGACAGCACAGTATTTTTGGGAAAGTTTGCACATTACTGGGGTTCTTTGCTCTGTTTACAGCATCATAGTATTTACATTGCTATGGTATTCCTTCTTTTCAGAATAAGGCGTTCTAAAAACATCACAATAAATTGAAGTAGAATGGGGAGCTGTTCTGTCTTTAAATCTGCAGAATTAGTCTTAGTTTTAGTCTGCACAAACTATTTTGTTTTACTTATACGTCATGAATGTGAGTATACTGGCTCTATTGTTCAGTACAGAAAGTTATTCATGAATAAATCTTTGAAAAAATTAATATACAGGATTTCATGTGAGAGAACAATAAATGGTGCCTCTTGAGGGGATAATTTATTTACTTTGACATTTATCCTTTTCTTTCATTTGGCTTGAAAAACGAGTTCATAGTTTCACTGCCTCTATGACTACAAGCCGCTATAAGGAAGGATTTCAATGCACTTGGGGTAAGAGCTCAGAGATTACATTCCCATACACAGTAATTGTTCTAGCATTAAGGCAGCCTGAACTACCTATGTCTATTTGTATTTCTTTGGGGAATCCCAAGAGCAGATAAATCCCTCTAAAGCAAATAACTAAAAACTGGGGCCCAGACTTCACATCACAATGATATCTATATGTAGAATAGAACAAATACCTTCAGAAAACATAAGGAATGCAATGAAAATGTCCACTCTTACTTATTTAAAATCACAGTGTTGGTTCCTTTTGTCACTCTAGTTTGGTTCACTGTCATTATTCCTGCAAGAGTTTGGCAACTAGAATCTGACAGAAACTGACATTAATGTAGTCATCCTTTGCTTTCTTTACAGCTGCAGCTGTCAAAAGCCAGAACACATTAAGCCAAAGTACTAGTCATCATGAATCTTTTCCAACATTAAAATTTAAGAATATACCTTTGGAGAGTTTAAAGTAAGTTAGGATTGTCATTTCGTGATAGGTAGACTGTTAGGTAAATGGAAGGATGGACAGAGCTGGGAGGAGGTGTAATAAGAACAGTCCATTTTGAAACCAAAAAAACCACCCTTCACTCTTACCTTCTGAAATTCCAGAAAACAGAATAATACTGGCACCATCAAATTCAACATTTCAACTATAATTATAATAATAATAATAACCTATTTTGCCTATTCTAATAGAAATCAACTTTAGAAGGATCATTTTTAACTCGTGGGATGACTGCAAGGCCTCTTATGTGTCATTCTCCAGATTTGTTTTCCCCTCACAGAACCCCTGACTAATGCCATAGAATCAGCATACTTTGAGATACTTTTACAAACATCCTTGAAAGCACTGGATGGGATAGAAGAACAGTTAATAAGGACAATCTGTAACCACAGAATGCTGACAAGTAGGGCTGTGCAAAGCTTTGGTCCCTGATTCAATTCAGCCCAATTCGGTTGCCAAATCTCTGAATCTGAATTGAATCAGGAGACCCTTTAATCTCTCCAAATCGAATCAGAACTCTCCAAATCGATTCAGAGAGATTCAGAAAGATTCGGTGATTCAGATATAGACACAGCTTTAAATGTTTTTTCTATATACCTCAAGAATCCAGGTGACTCGTGAATGTTGAGATGCTGGGGTGGATGAAGCATCCTGCAAGAGCACAGGGGGCTCCCTAGTGCACTCGGCAGCAGACCCAGAAGTGAACCAGAAGCACTTCCGGTCCATGTCCAGGTCTGCCAGGGAGTGCACAGCGCCCCCCCCCCACGCCATGCCTGCCCCCCCATCTTGGCAACTGGTGCCTCCTGGGTCTTCTGGGGGGGCACCTGGGGTCCCTCCATGGACGATCGCTGAGCCGGGGAGAGGGCATGGGGGGGGACCCTGTGCACTCAGCAATGGAACCAGAAGTGGACCAGAAGTACTTCCAGTCCACTTCCAGGTTCACCACTGAGCACACGGGGGGGGGCTCCCCACACGCCTGTGGGATGCTCCATCCACCCCAGTATTGCAGCATTCACGAGCTGTGTCTGGTACCTTGAGGTATGTAGAAAAAACATTTAAAGCTGTGTCTATGGCCAAATTGCTGATTCTCCAAATCAGCATCAAGTCTTTAGATTTGGATTCAGTCTAATCGAATTGGGGACAGTGATCTGAATCAACAAATCAAATCACTGTCCCCAATTCAGGCCGGATCTGAATTGAATATGGCCTATTTCACACACCCCACTGACTAGAACTAATAATGTACTGCAGCTCTAAGCATCGTAAGGAAAAGACAAGAAAGAAAGTCAAGAATCAGAGTGGAAATCCAATCTCCAAATATTTAAATGTTTTATTTCAGAAAAATCAAGAGATGTCTCATAGTAAGAGCTACCAAAAGAACTAAATATGCTAAGCCTAAAAAAATAAAGGAAAGGAAAGACTTGGAGAGTGAGTCTGAAAAGCAACAATAACAATAAAGATAAAAAAAGAAAAGTAGTATAGATGAGCCCAACTATCAACATTGATTTTAACTAGACACATGGGTGCTGTGTGCATGTGTACATGCATGCATGAGTGTGCACATGCACACATGCCTGTATATAGAGGAACTGGCATGTGCATAAGGGCAACATATAGCTGAAAGTGGCCCAAAGCAAACATACACACCACTGTATGATGAGGTGCATAAATTTTTATGAGCAAGAGCTTATTTCATCAATGTCTATTTAGCTCATCTGGTTAGACCATGGTGCTAAATTATACCAAAAGTCACAGGTTCCATCCCCTGGTTGGATTAGATGATCTCTTGAGGTCCCTTCCAACCTTACTTCTCTATAATCTTCAACTGTTATGAAAGGTAGCTTTCTAGGCATGTCCTTTCATAGCATCTGCTAAAGTGAGCTCTTGTGGATGAAAACTTGTATCTTTGATTCAGTTAGTCTGTAAGATACATCTCTATCCTGACTTCAAACTGAGAAGGCTAACTCTCTCTGTCTATAGGATGAGTAAGGCAAATGTAGTCTTAGCCCACTAGTGTTCCCAAAACTTGTCCTGGAGGGGCTATATTTAGGAATGGAGGCAATCACAGTTCTTGCTTGTATAACTGCGAGCTACACTACTGATGCTGCCAGTAACAGAGTCAGTCAGTGCGAAATGAAGCTTCTGTGATTTGCTACTGGGAACTAGATTAAGACAAAGCTTATTTCTTATACACGGTGTTTATAAAGTCTGTGTGCAACTTTAAACTTTAATAACACTGGATATACACATGATAGAAGCAAATTGTAAATGGCAATTGAAAGCATAAATCATTAAGTTTTTTAGCATAGTGTAAGCTATGCATAAGGTAAAGATCACAAATGCAATTTATGAAATCACTCAGCAGCAACTGAAAAATGTTTTCTACGAGTTGGAAAATTGGATTGAACAATGTATCACGAAATATGGTGGTTATGTTGAAGTCTAAAAATTTGAGCTGTATTGTGTTAAAACTTAGTGAATTATGATTTTAATTGCCATTTACAGTTTGCTTCTATCATGTGTACATCCGAAGTTATTGAAGTTTAAAGTTGCACAAGGACTTTATAAACACCCTGGATATTGCTAAACCTCCATTTGGCAGTAATGTTTTTTTGGGTTAGCACCACAAACTTGCGTATATTAGAACTGATGCCATAGGTGTTCCAGGTTCTGTAAACCACCAACATTTGAGACATTTAGTGCAGAAAAATATTATATCTTATGACCTTTTTTCCAACTGATAAATTGCAGGAGGGAGAAGTGTAATTATTTGTGGTAATATCCTGGATAGAATCTCTCCTAACAAGACCTTTGGTGTAAATGACTGAATCCTGAATTCATCTCAAATGAAACATTTGGGGAACTTTAGTTGGTGCAGGGCAGATTTCCATCCAAAAGAGAGCACCTTCAGTAAAGACTGCAGTTATTTTAATGCAAGAGTTCAAGAAACTCTCAGCAAGTGGACATATATTTACTTACAAAATCTGCCCTCAGCTGCCATGATAAACTCTTGAGCTGTGTCCAGATGAGTGCAGAAGTATGGTATGTGGTGCTGCAGACCCATCTGCAGCGCCACATACCACATATACAGACATTCCCCACTCTGCTACCCTGCAGGGGGGAGGGGAGGTTGACTCCAGAAGATCCCAGGGTAAAAAAACCCACACACAAAGAAAAGTGAGGCAGCGCACGTGACAGCAGCACATGCTGCCCAAAACTGAAGCCTAGTTAGCTGGAGCTACACTCCAGCGGCCGGCCAGACTCTTAGCTGCAGGACCACCATGTCTGCAGCTGGCCAAGGTCCCCAGGACCAAAGGTAAGGCTGCTAGGGCCAGCACAGTTGTTGGCCCTAGCCTCCCCTACCCCAGCCAGGGTAACCTGTCACACAGCAGAATGCGCATGGCACAGGCATTCCCTGGGGACAATTAGCAGTGGCACAAGGTGTGCTGCTGCTCCTTTTCCTCAAGGAAACAAATGTCTGTGCTCATCTGGATGTGACCTCAGTGAGAAAAAAATACATATATACACATACATACACACACACACACATATATGTATGCATAATATATAAAATGTATGTATGTATTTAATACACACAATTACACTATTGTTATAACACTATATGTATGTATGTATTATATATATGTGTGTGTGTGTATATATACACACACATATATATATACACACACACATACATATACATATATTGTTATAATTTTCAACAGACTCACCACCATGTGTTAGGAATTGGCTGAAGTTGAAAAGAAGAAAAGGCAAATTAATCTATGTAGGAAATCCTTACTGAAAATAAGGTCAGTCATAAAATGGAACAGTTTATGCAAGGGTTTAGTTATAACTGAAACACTAATCTAGTGTGAGGAAAAGTTTAAATATATTTTGCTTCTGTTCTCATTCCAAAGCATTTACTTTTACATTTATATTTTTAAGTTATTTTTAATTAAATCTTCCATGCTTTTAATGCCCTAAAACTCCATATGAGGTATTTTCTTTCTTTTTGAGGCCAATCAATTAATTTATAACCTGCAATCAAACATTCTATACACACACACACACACACACACACACACACACACACACACACACACTATTCAAAAGAATAATGTAACATTGTTATAATGGACACTGTGGATATGACTTTAGTTTGTTATAGAAGTATGGTCTCTCAACTGGAAATTCCTCTGCTCCTGGCTAATTCACTGAAGCATTTTACAGTCCCTCAAGAGCTTAGATATTTGACACTTTGCAAACATGCAAGATTGACATGATACTCACCCAGAAGCATGAATATTTTAGAAAATTCCAAGCAATAATGTTTCAGATGATGTTTTCCACTTTTTAAAAACAATTATTTAAATGGCACTAGGAATTCACAAGACAGCATGCATTATCTAGGACCCAGAGAGTATTGATTGATGGAACTGAGTCATCATGGCGGAAGGTAACCAATGGCATCCCTCAGGGTTCAATACTTGGACCAGTGCTTTTCAACATGCTCATCAATGATTTGGATTCAGGTATTAAAGGCAAACTAGCAAAGTTTGCTGATGACACCAAACTATGGGGGAGCATGGTCAAGTTCAAAGACAAGCTGGCAATACAGTCTGGCCTGGTCAAGATCGTGAGGTGGGTGGACCTCAACCTGATGTCATTTAATATGGAGAAATGTAAAGAGCTCCATCTGGGGAGAAATAATCCACAACACACTTACAGGCTCAGCAGCGCTACACTTGCTAGCAGCACATCTGAATGAGACCTGAGTGTCATAATAGATAACAAAATTAACATAAGCCACCAATGCAATGCCGTAGCTGACAGAGCAAATCAAACACTGCCTGCACCTCCCAAGGCATCTCGAGTAAGCCTATGAATATCATCCTCTCTACTCAGCCTTGGTGAGATTGCAGCTGGAGTTCTGCATCCAGTTCTGGGTGCTGCACTTCAGAAAAGATCTGGAGAAGCTTGAGAGCATTCAAAGGAAGACTACATGCATGATTAAGAGCCTAGAGACCAGGCCATATGAGAAGAGGCTGAAAAACTTGGGACTGGTCAACCTGGAGAAGAGAAGACTTAGAGGGACTTGGTGGCAGCCTATAAGTATACTGAGGGTGTACAACAGGGCCTGGGGGAGCATCTGTTCACCAAGGCCCCCCAAGGGAGGACAAGAAATAATGGGTACAAGCTGAATGAGGATCGCTTCAGGCTAGACATAAGGGAAATAGTCAAGTACCAAGGGTTTGGAATAGGCTCCCACCGGAGGTGGTACAGTCATCCACCCTGGTGATGTTCAAAAAGTGTCTTGACACCCATCTTGCTGGGTTCATCTCATCCCAGCAGTCTTTCCTGGCCAAGTACAGGGAGGCTGGACCCATCCCCTAACTATGTTCTATGATCTGTTTTAATAACAAAACTTAAACTCAAGCCTTTCTATTTATATTTCAATTCTTTAGACATTTGAGGTAAAATTCTGGCCCTCCTGATTTCACTGTATGAAATAATTAATGCATAATTACCAGTTGTTGGAGACACAGTTGGAATACACACCCATGTCCATCTATCAGTTACTACAAATTAAATATATTGTTCTTCCCATCTGCTCTTAAAACAGCCTAGTATCAGAAGAGAAGGATGGGATCAGAATTACCCAACCTAGAGATTAACTGTTTTCAATCTCTGTTCCTGCCAAATGGCCCCAAAGGGCTAAACTAAGGCTCAATCAGGCATAATTAAGTTCTAGCTATTTCCGCCTTTTCTTTGGCTCAGATACCAGTAAGAAGAGTGGAGCTGTCAACACAAGTTCCTATACACTGGGCTTGGTGATATGAGTCAACACAAAGTTGTTGTACCACAGCGCAAAAAGTAGGTATGTATCCTTAGAGGAAAATAAAGCAATCGGCACTAAGGCAAAAGAGTGACAAGTTTCATGATGATGTCTTTATGTGAACATTTTCAAAAAATTGTCTGTTAAGGGTTTTTCTGGAATAATCAGAGATACCATTTAATCCACTCAAAATAATGTCTCAGAGGGTTCTAACATGACCAGTAGATGATTCAGAGGATGCTGTTGTAGAAAGAGGCACTGCTTAAATAAAAACAGCACTACCTCCTCAGATTGTGGTGTCCTCTAGATGCCAACTACCCAAAATTTCCTATATTTCTGTTGAATATTATGTCATATTTAAACATATTTTCCCACTGCCTAGACTTTGAGCCTTTAGTAAATGATATTACAAGCAGAATGATATTCAAAAGATAAATTAATCTGGATTGTGTGGAAAAGCAGCAGAGGAATTTATTATATAAAAAGATATTTTACATGTTGTTTTCATCTCATGACCTCTAACATGTGATCTCCTACACAGTGTTTCTTTCTTTGCTAAACTTAGTTTGTGATATACTTTCAGTGGCACAAGACAAGTTCTGTGCTGTGATATACTCTGTAGTATCCATGCATATCAAAAAATGGTGACAGATATAGAGGGACAGGAGGACTATTAAATATCCATCATGCCACTCTGGATCAGGCTTAATGCAATCAGAAACACATGACTACATCAACTTATCTCCTTTGATCAAATGTGATTAAGTAAGTCATTAATTTTCAAGACAAATAAAAAATGCAAGATCATTTTATTATAAATGTAAATGCCTGTCTTCTTAAATGATTTTTCTAAAGGAAACCCTTCTAATACAGAACTTTGTATACTTCAGAGAACAGTTGTTTTAACATTGGTTTTAATTTTAATGAAACATTATATATTTGTATGCATGTCTTCTTTCCTTTTTTCTCACATTGCTCATGTTGTCAAGCAAAATTTGTGCATCAGCTTGATCAAGATAATTTCATTATACCATTGTTACCATTATGACTTGGGCAATTAGTAGTTTATAAGAATAAATTTATAGCAATCAGTGATTGAGGCACATTTGCAGTAGTCAGGGTGTAATAAAGCCCAATCAATTTCTTTCATTTAATATGTAGGCTGTGACCCTAGTTTTGATGAGAACTCTTAGCTATTTCATCTTTAAATAAAAAAGAATGTCTGCAAGCAATTATAGTGGTGTGTTAATTGGATATTCCTTTTTATCTTTTATACTACAGAATGCATTGCTAACGAAATCCTTGTTTTCTCACTCATTCCCTTTCTCTCTTCCTCTCCGTAATAAACTGATATTGACTTGGTGCATTTTTGCTAAAACAATGGACCAGATTTTGATTTTCAGTTATGTTGGTGTAAATATGGAGTAAGTCCACTCAACTAAGTGGAGTTATTATGTATTTACACTGATATAAATATTAAAAATAAATAAATAAATAAATAAATAAATAATAAACAGAATCCACTTAAGCTTTTCCCCTTTCCTGTTATTTGCAAAGAGCCTGATTCCACCACCCCTCGTATTACTAGCACTTCAGTGCGTGATATGCAAAAACAAAACAAACAACCAAAAACACACACAAAAAAGTTCTGCTATATTCAAAAGTTAAATGTGTATAAGTCTTTACAGGATCAAGGCTTAAGGTCCTCTGCAGTAACTGCAGTCTGATGACAAGGCAACTATAGAACAATTTTATAGATCAAAAATTATGTTTCATGAAGAGGGCAGTAGACTCAAATCTGATAAATCAGACTCCAGTGCTTTACCCAAAACACACTTCTCCATCACTACATGAGTGGCCCCAAAAGTGACTTAAAAAGGAGCATATGTGGAATAAGCTCCTTCTCATATGAATCAGGGCATAAGAATGTGGAGCAAAATTATTTGCTTCCAGGTTATGTGCTTGCCTGGTTTGGTTGGGTTTTTTTAATAATTTGTTTTCCTGCCAGAGGGATGTGAAATGCAGGGTGACATTTGTTTTCCTGCCAAAGGAATGTGAAATGCAGTTTGAAATTTCAGCACTTTCTGTGTTAAACTCCAATATTATGAATGTAGTTCTTCATAATTCAATAAAGATGACCACAAATCATAAAAACCTATTCCAGGATTTGACCTACAGTATCAGGTAATTGTGTTCTGGAATAAAGTCCTGAACATTTAACTAATTGAGATTTTGTGTTTTAACAAGGCTATAACTTACCTTGGAAATGTCTCCATTATCTATTTTGTATCATATCAATAATTATGCAAGTAAGATATTTTACAGCCAACAAAAATGTTATCATTTTTCATTGACAAGTTTTCATGCCTTATCTCTCAAATGTGAGCAAAATTGTGTGTGTAAAATTGCTCATTCATGCCATAAAGCAAAAAGACTTTCAGAACAATCAATTGTAGCACAATCTGACAAAAGGAAAATACTGCTGGTGACTCCAGGGTTCACACAAACAACATCTAATTCTTATTTAAGCATCTCCTGATCCATTCAACTGCTTTACTGTAGTTCTGTGATTTATCAGTGCTTGTGATGGTTTATTGCTCTCCATCTATATTTCTACCATAATTACAATAAAAATTTTGCTTGATATCTTGTAAGAGGAGGGAAGGGGGAGAATTCTGAAGTCCTTCATCCTTAATCATGCAAAACTCCCATTGTAGTTAATGGGAATCATTATTGCTTACAAACTGAATGGCAAGTGCAGGATCCATACCTCAACAAACCTGCTGCCCCCACATGCATATTTTAATGAATTATGGAAGCAACAGTATAAAAAAAAAAGAAATGAAAAGCAGAGATCTCCTGAATTCAGGGCAAATTAGCAATAGCAACACACTAGCTGAGGTAATGAAGAGTAAGCAAAATACCTGCAGATTAGGTAGCATTCAAATTACCAGTCAGAGATTTTGGAAAAGGAGAATCAAACAAGGTAAACACCATGAATATTTTTTTTTAAAGAAAAGACTCCTTAAAGAAAGCATACATGAATGCAGAAAGAAAGTGAGCACAGGTATACGCAGACTCATTTTAAAAGCGGAACATTTCAGACTAGTAGCACCTGTTATATAGTGTTATGTGTAGAAAAGCCAATACAAATGTAACAAGACCACCTCCACATTAACACTTCTTCACCCAGCATTAACATGGGAGCAGTTTTGCTACTTTTGTATCACTGCCAGCTTGCCAGCTTGTCCGCACCTACAGCAGCTCCCCTTTCAAACCAGCTCCAAATGTACATGTGCCCACACCTTTAGCAAAACATGTTCTATTTCTTCCCAATATACAACTCAAAGTAGCGTTCAATTTAAATGATTAAGTACACCTTGGTTTCCTGTCAAAGGCAACAGGAAATACAAACTTTTCATGGTATCGAATGTAAACTGGAACCAGGCTCCTTCGAAACTGGACCTAAGGATTTATGACATTTAGTGGATTCTTTTCTTGAAGAGTGCCTTTGTTTATAATGCAGTATAAAGATCCGAAATTCTGGTGTTTTTATCATCAGTATTTAACATGACTCAAGCCATACTACAAAGGATTTAGAATGCCTCACTGTGGTGGCATAGTAGGTGCCAGGGATTTAGGGACGATCTGGTAGGGGGCAATGAATAGGAATTTTAATTACTAAATTGGAGACATTTCCATTGCTGAAAATCTGTTTGGAAGAGGAAAAAGCATAGGTGTTCAGCCTGCAGTTGCCACCTTTCCCCTGCTCTCCATACCTTCCTCAGACTAGGATCATCCCAGTCTGGGAAGACATGGGGAACAGCAGCTGCTTCATTCCTCCCAATCCCTTGAGGACTAGAATAGTGGAGCAAAGCTGCCCACCCATTTCCAAGGCCAGGGACACTTGGTCTGGGGAGCAGGCCTGGAGCTTCCCTGTACTCCTTGCTTCAAATTGCCACCCCTGACCCCCAGGTAGGCAGCAGGGAGAGTGACTCCATGCTTGGAGAGCCTCCATGAAGCTGATTTCTGGCCCTGCCATTGCAGCCTCTGCTGCCCAGCTGGCAGTCCTTAGTTTAGGAAAGAGGTCAGGGAGCAGGAGCTGCTGCTCTTCTCCCTGCCCCAACCAGTCCCATTCTTCAGATGGGGAAGTCCTGGGTTTCTGGAAGATAAAGAACAGCAGGTGTGTTTCCCCGTCCCTTCCTGAACCAGACTAGGAAGGGAACGTATTAGCATTTATTCTTGCAAACAGAGTTTCTTTCACAAGGGAGAGGGGACACATTTCCCCCCGGAGAAACTGAATGAATGCTTGTGGTTTCTATGGGGACAGCAGTGATTCCTACTAGAAACATAATGCCAGTAAGTAGTCAAAGTCTGAACACATTACACAGAGCCTATACCTATAATCAAAGGCACAGGTTGGCAACCTTTTTGGAGTGGCAGTCCAAAATAACATAGTTCAGTTCACGTGGCTCAGCACTTCTGACCCAGCCACTGCTTCCACCACTTCTCTGACCCAATCACTCCCAAATGCTGCAGTATTGTTACTGTTATCTGGCCATCATTGGCTGGATAAAATTGCTTGGTGGGCTGGATGCAGTCCATGATCCATAGGGGGGACCCTGGCCCCTGGTAGGCAGCAATGGCCCCTGGTAAGCCCCTGGTAGGCCCCTGATGAGCTCCAATGCTAAAATAAAGGCTACATAGTTTTATTGGATATATCTGCCATCCACCTAGACCTAAAAAAAATGTTCTAGCACATACAAGTGGAGGAAGCAGCTGTGGATGTTTCACAGAAAACACAATGCCACTAACCTACAGTCTAGAGCTATAGTTCAAGCACCTTCTCCAATTGTAAGTGGTCTAATCTCATACACAAAATGCCAAGATCTTACAGACAGGCACACCTCAACTATGCAAGATTTTGCAGGTTGATAAGTAACCTCTGCAGCTACTTCTGCCGTTCAGAAACAGGAAAAGAAGACAGCCATTTCTTCCTGCCACAATGGCAAAGCCTATAGGCTTTATAACATAGTTATAACAAAACCCAGAGGACCATTTCAAATGGTACTGACCAGTATGTTATATTGGAAAAGTGAACTATAAAAATATATTTTGCTTCTAGGACTTTATTTATTTTGTTAATTGAAGCACTACTAGGAAGTTCATAAGGCATGTTTATTGCACAGGTCTGGACTACCCAACTAGGACCACAAACATGATCTCACTGGTAACTAATAATAAAACTACAGGATCTACAAACAATGTATAGATTTATCTAGGAGTAACATCAATACTGCATGATTTATGATATCATATTCAGTTATATGGTTGTACTGATGATGTATGAAGAGAACGAAGAATGTTAGTCTTTCCTATTTTCCCTGTGGGTAAAGCTTTGCAATGCAATCATACCATTTGCAATCACAGGCAGGAAATTATCTTTATTATGACAACAACTTTGCATCCCAGATAGAAAAACTATAACTAGCTGCTTTGAAAAGAGAAATTAAAATATTCATTGGTTTGCTACTTAGGATGCTGCTAGCTGGCTAAGCTATTTCCATAGAAATTGAAGAGGACATTATGAAAACTCTTTGGTTTGTACCAAAATTCTGCATCAGTAGAAACATTTTGAGATGTACTTAAATATGGGATTTAAATAATGCCTTCTCTTGGTTGCTAGAGTTTATTGATTTGAATAATACTTGTTTCCAAGATGGAGAAAAAAACAGTTTTCCTGTTGTCACAGTTGTTTTGTGCAACTATTGATGTGATGAAACAATTTTATATGTGGAATATTGCAAAGTAGCAGCTGCCTAATGGAAATGAAATACTTTAAGAAATTGCATGTATAAAAGCTTCTAGGTGCTTAACCCTCTGGTCAAATGAGACAATTTATAATGTTAACAAACTTAATTCCAGAACAACTTGTATCACAATTGGACCTGTCACTACACTACAAGTAACTGTCCCTCATGATTCATTATGATCCACCCTGCTTGACATGTGGACCGAGTGCAAACAGAGTATGGAGAGTGAGTTGGGAGAGGAGAGATAACAGAGATAAATCTAAATTCATTCTGGAAGCAGTCACACTCAATGACATATTCACTGACTTCTTCAACAGCTCATTTGATAATGTTCTTTCTGCACTATTCATTTTTCTGAAAGATGAAAGCTGGCTGAAGATCTCATCTGCTCACTGATGCAGGGAGAGGATTTGAAATTAGCACAAAATAAAAAAAAAAAAAGAGGGGAGGGGGTGGAAAGCAAGCACTCAAGCACTTTCTGATTAACAGTTTCTTGGTCCTGACATAGAAGGCTAAACACCCTGTCTTTCCAGGTCACCTTTAATTAGATATGCATTATAATTCTACAATATGTCAATGGGCTGGCTCTGCCTGGCAGAATTGTGCTTAGGGAGAAGGGAATACATTAATCACAATAATTAATTGTCTGAAGAATGGAAACATTGTTTTCCATCTTGGCCTGTAACATGATACATATTTGTATAAATTTTTGATTACTGTTCTCCAAAAGGCTTAATCCAGAAGGTTAATAATGTAATTGTAAGAAGAGCGTAAAAAAGGTCAGTAATTGTTTGCCTTTTTTTTCTTTTGTTTTGTTTTTAAAGGGGAAGAGGTTTTAATGCTAATTGCATCAGCCTGCCAGGATGTTATATAGTTCATTACTGGAAGTGAGTGAGGATTAAAACACCAACTAACTGCTTTTCTCCAGTGGTACTGAAAATATATCACACCTGCTTCTGCTGATTTACTCTACTTGCTAATTATTCACAAAAAAACTGGGTCGGTATTTTATGACCAAATTAGTAACCAGTTAAAGATTATACCTGGCTTGCCAAAAGGAAATTAAAAAGTGTTTTGTTAGTGGGGATAAAATAAAAATATACTGCATAGGGCTTATTTTTGGACACAGCTTTTCGAAATTACATTTAAAAACATTTCCATTAAATCTCCTGCAGTTTTATACTAAAAATTAAGAGTGTATTAGTTCTGAATAATTGTCAAGAAAATTTGCCCGCTCAAGCAAAAATCTATTAGTCCATTGTTACTGTGAACACGAACACCTACAACACATGCCCCAAACCAAATACGCTGGACATCGGCATTCATCCAAACAGCCGTGGACATGTACATAAGACTTTTTCATTCTTTAATTTTTTCACACATCCACACACATGTACATGCACACACACACACATTTTTTATGTCTGTGTGAAAGAAACACTGCACGTGTGTCCTAGAGTAATTCTATTTTGAGTGACAGATGTATACATGTCTATGCATAGACACACACTTGAGCAAACGTGCAGATTCTCTTTCACAATTACTATTCAATATAATACTACTTCATTAATCCGATAACTACACAAATATTGCCAGACTGCATATACTTTTCCTCTACCTTACACACGTATATATGCCCCAGTATTCATTCATTACATAACTCCCTTGTCTCCATTTACTCATAGGCAACATCCCATGGTACCTTTCTCAGTCATTATTACCTGACTTAATTCTCCCCCCACCTCCCCATTTCATTACATTTTCCCTTTCCCCAAATAATTCTTCACTTTCCTTTTACCTTCCTCAGATGCACAACTTTTCCACCCAAAGCACGCCCCTTACTCATAGAAAAGTACCATGATTCAGAAATAAGCAGGAAAATGAAGTAGGTGAGAGGGATATGTTGTGGGAACTTAGGTAAGTGAGCCACTGATTAAATATTTGTGCTTTATTTATTCAAGCTAGCATGGGGAAGAACACTGTATCACAACTTTACACATATCTCATTTTCTCCAAAATTCAGACAAAAATGTTACCTGTATATCTTAAGGTGCATTTAAGAGTCATGTTTATAAATGTGGTGCATTGCCTTTTTTCCTTGAATCAATTATATTTTTTTAATAATTTCAGGAAATTACATGTCATTAACATCATTAATATTAGCCTGGTTTTATACCTGAAGTACAAAGATCAAGAACAACAAGCACATTTAAAAAAAAATTAAAAAGCCACTGTATTTATGCAAGTACCAAGTTTTATTTTTATGGCTTATTCCTTTGATAAGAGTTTATAAAGCAAATACACAAAACATTCCAAAAAAGAACCACAAAAAGAAGTAGAGGAAAAAAAGATAAGCCATTAACTATCAAAACACATAGCAAAATGATTCTCTTCTTAAACTCGACATAATTACTGGAATGGATGGGATAGCAGAACACTAGAGAAGCATGGAGTACTCATTATTTATTCTATATCACCCCCAAATTTATAGAGCCAAGACTAGAGGAACAGGAAACTTCTATCAAAGATATAAATCAAACAGGTTGTGCAATTTGAATCAAATTCAGATTTCTTATGAAACAGCACAGCTAAATAATTCAAGTTGCATTAAATCAATTTTTCAGCAAATAAGTCTAGAAAGGGTCTGATTCAGTACTGCTTAACACCTTGTACTGTCTATTGCTTAGCTATGCAACTCATAATGATTTTAAGTATACATGCTAGTATTTTTCAGGTTGTAAGTAATGGCTCAAATTTCAAGGTAGTAGCTAAGGAGCATCATTGTATACTCAGAAGAAAATAATCTGGAAAACTTTCCATAAATACAATAGAAAAGAATCTGCTTCAGGTCAACCCTTGTATTTTGTTAGAACAGGGCAGAAAGGTAGGACTCTGACTATACCCTGCCAGTTTGGTAATGTTACCAGCATGTACATTTAGCAAGAATGTAAAGCTGATGGAATTGGATCCTTTGCCAAATTCCTTACTGTAACAGGATCCACCTCTAGTAACAGGAGTCACACTTCCTTGTGGCCACTCTAATCCTGCTCCTTGCTCTCTGGTATCCCCAGGTATCCCTGTGTCCTCACCTTTGATATTACTATTACAGTGTGAGAGCTTGCCTCCAGGGAACCAGAGTGGGATCCTGGGCACACTGCTCAGCCTAGTGTCTTGGGGTTCTTGTCCATCCACCTCCTTTCAGGGCTCTGACAGCCTGGCCACCATTTGCTAGGCTTTGGTCAGCCCATCACTACAGCAATAGTCTAGGACTCTCTGTGGGGCATCTTCAGTGGCCTCCTCTCCTCCTCTTCAGCCACTCCAATGTCTCATGGCCTAAACAGCAAACATAAAGCCAAACACAGATACCATTAATTGCAGCCTTTTTCTAAGTTCTCCTCCAGGCTTATCTTCAGTTCTACTGGCTTCCTAGGCCTACTCATAGTTCCCTTTCCACTCTCTGATACTGCCTCTCAACTTCTTTCACAAAGACCTCTCAATTAGCACAGTCATGGTCAGTCTCCACTTATCCACAGCGAGTTCCCAGCAGTGAGCTCCTTCCTCCAGCTCTGCCCAGGTTAGGCTGCCCTCTCTGCTTTGGGTGCAAGAAACTCTCACCCACTGCCTCCCTCCTCCAGCCTCCTAAGAGCTTTTCATAAAAGGCCCAGTCCCCAGGTCCTTGCTCTCTAGTAATAGGACAGAATCCCTGTCACACACCCACATATTACATAGGGTTAGGGAAGGGTAAAGGGGGTGGCACAGAGCACAACTCTGCTCAATCAATTTATACCTGTTGCAGAGCCTCCTTAGAACCATAAAGAGATTATTTACCAGGTCAGCACCAGGTCCATCTCATCTCAGTGGCACAGAGAAGATGCTCTACATTTATGCAGGACCTGTCCAAACTGATCTGCCCTCTAACCTGCTTCCCTTACAGCTTCCATTTTAGAGGCATAGGAAACCCTAATATGGAAACAGTAGCCTTACTATTGTGTTTAATACTCACTGATGGAATTATCCTGCATGAATTTGTCTAATCCTCTTTTGAACTAGGTTAAATTTTTAGCTTTTACATCTTCTGGCAATGAGTTTCAGAAATTAACTGTGTAAAAAACGTCCTTTTGCTATTCAAACCTGCTTCCTAATAATTTAATTGTGTGTTCCCTAGTTCTAATATTGTGAGAGATGGTAAGCTATAAATCCTGTTTGCTTTCTCCACACTGTTCTCTATTTTATAGACCCAAGATGAAAGTATCACGTACAAGTTCATAGTGAGCTAGTCCCTAAATGAATCCCAGGACACTAAATTATCTCACTGACACTAAATTAGGATATCTTGCTATTCGGGGGCGTGTCTACATGTTCATTAATGTGCCATAGTTACTGTGCATTAAGTCCAGTACCTGTATTACCAGGTACTAAATCAATGTTCAGTAGTGCCAGCTCATGCCTTTTAAGTGATGCTAATGTACGGTAGACTAATACTACTGGGCAATAGAGTATTAGCACAGCTTTTGCTGTGACATGCTAATGCACAGTAGAATTAGTCTACTGTGCATTAAGTATCTCATATAGGTACACCCAGGGAGTCATAACTTGTTCTCTTACAGCCCCTCCTTCTCCTTCTCTTTGTGTGGGCTAGATCTTGCTGAAGTAATTTCCAGATGTTGTACTACAACATATTATATATTGTATGATAAGGTAAAAAAGAAAAAAGGTAATCTTCTGAAATCCCCTTCTTTTACAGTCTGAACCACATATAACAGACTCATTTGACAATTATAAAACTAATCACCATACTGGTCAAGTAATCCCTCTAATTTATCAAATCTGCTGTCAATGCTGTGTTATTGTCACAAGGAATCTGACTACGTCCTTTTAATTTAAACTCTGCTATAAGTGGCAATGCCTTAACAGCATTTTGAGTGATGCTGTAAAGGGCCTTAATGAGGTGCAAACAGTTGAGAACAAGCTGTTCTTGCA
>NW_005841896.1:3358600-3400832 GCF_000455745.1 Alligator sinensis | reverse complement strand
CAGGAATGATTCAGTCAATTTAAATTGTGCCTTCAATATTGGTCAGTGGCACTTGGTCAAAGGCTATTTGCAAGATTTCACTTGTTACTTTATCCACAGGCTCTTGAGTTCTTTGTTTCCTCATCAAATCTGCTTCCATTATTTTGGAAACAAATATTTAATTGCAAAATGTTGCAATATAAATGCAAACATGTTTTGGCATATGCTATATTACCTGGTCTATATTATTAAATGTCTATGGAATAAGAATGAGAAAACAAACAATAGTCAGAGACTATAAAGCAAATATAAAACAAGACAATGTAGGAAATAACATTTCTGCAGGATTAGTCTTATTAGATATAGAAAAGGTAATTGACCGGGTTGAATAAATTGTTCCAAAAAATGTTCTTATTAAAACTAGGAATAAATCCCAAATTTGTTGGATTGATAGTGTCATTAACTTCCCTATCAGTAGATTTAGAGCTATTTGTACTAGAAATATGAACTAAAATTATGAGATTAAAAATCATCTTTGTAAACTCACGGTATCATTGCAACAATAACTAAGCCACCGATCTCCCTGCAGAATATTCAAGTAACTAAAGAATATGCAGTAGTTGTTGTATTAAAGACTAGCTATGTAGAATTAGCTTCTAGAAAATAGAAAAAATAAAGACATCTCTTTAATTTAATTTTTAACGAGCATATAATTTCCCAGTATTATTATATAAAAAATAGTCATGCAACAATTTAATCATATGGACACACAAGAAAAGGATGCTATAAATGTGACTTCTAGGAAGATTTGCTTTCTTGTTTCAAACATTCCCTGTACTTGTGCAAGACAAAATACTAAAAGATCTAAAAGTTCATTTAGTTTAAACAGAGCACAAAGGAAGACTAAGAAAATTATATATAGGTTAGTTCTGGCAAAAGGTTGGGGTTCCTAAAATCTGTAAATATTATTAGGTGAGTCACTTAGAACCTTTTTTCAGCTGCTGTGTAGCACAGATCAAATATTTCAACTTAAAAATCTTGTTATTGGTTCAGTACACATGGTTGGAGAAAAAGACCAAGAAGGATCATTAAAAACTGGAATTTTCAAACTTAACTTGGGGAATTAGACACCTAAGTTCCATTGACTCATTTACAAAGGGAATTTAAGGAATTAGATACCCAATTTCCATTGACTATTTGTGGGAGGGGAGACAGAAGCCCCTCTCCCAACATGTCCCGGGATCCCGCCTGACAAGCCCCAATGCTAACTGCAGGGACCGGGACAAGTGGCAGCTGTGAGAATGCACCAATGCAGGCTCAGCAGTTCCACAGCTGCCTGAGCCTGCGGATCGGTGAGCCCTGGGGGCGGGGACAAAAAGCAGTGTGGGCTGCTCAAAAAGCAGCTGGAGAAACACCCAGCTGGCTGGAGGGAGTGGAGAATGCCACCAGTGAGGGACGGGCAGCAGAGCCAAGCGGGGAGAAGCAAGACGCCAGTGGGGAGAGGCAGAGTGCCAGCAGGAACACACAGGCGGCGGAGCCAAGCGGGGAGAAGCAGGATGCTGGTGGGGAGAGGCAGAGCACGGGCAGGGATACACAGGTGGTGGAGCCAGGTAGGAGCCGTGGAGCTGGGCACGGGGCAAGAAGCCCTAGTGTCCTCCAGGGAACCCTGGTGGGGAGGACCACAGGTCAGGGCTCAGGGAGCTGAAGTTGGCTGGAGGGGCAGGGCAGGGAGAATGAGACCGTCCCCACAATCAAGAGGAAAGACCCGACTGCACTGGAGCGTTCAGGTACCCCAGTGGGGAAGGGCGGCAAGTGACGGCCAGACCCAAAGGGCAGCTGGGTGAAGAGGGAGGAACAGGCGGTGACTGGCCCACAGCCCAGTAGGGAAGGGGAGACTCTCACCAGGTGGTGGGAACAGGAGTGATTAACTCCTAGCTTGCTGGTCCCTGGGAAAAGTAACCAGAGGGACATACAAAGATTCATTCTCCCATCCCAGGGAGGCAGAGGGGACCTGGGGATACTTCATCGGCAGATGCCGAACGTCTTCACCTTGATCGAAGAGACTTCTAAGTTATCGTTACCCCAGGCATTTTAGTTATCCAGAGTGACTGACAGCCAAACATACCCAACCCCACTCAGGGCGGGCCTCGTGGGTGAAAAGAGATCATCCTGGGGAAGATTAGAGGGAGCAGAGCCCTCCCAGGCTGTGGACGTGGTAAGGTTGAAGTAAAGGAAAGGTTTGGAGCCCCACGAAGAAAGACCAGGGCCACGACCTCTCTGGGACCACTGGCAGGGAACTGCCTCCCCATCTATCAACATCAAAGTCATAGCAGGTGAGTAGGGACAACGCTCAGAACCATCTAGGTGGCCCCAGGGTGCAGTCTCACCCTGATGTCACTAGGGAGGAAGGCGCCAACCAGAAAGAGGCCGAAGCCTTACAACACCTACCAGTGACACTATCCTACTCTTTATCACTCTTTCTACTCTAATTTTTTTTCTGGAAACTTGAAAAAGACTCATCCAGATTATGTTCTGCAGTTTAGTTTTTTAGAATTTCAGAAATGTCTGGTGCAAAATTTAGTAAAGCATATGAAATTGATAACCTACCATCCACCATCAAATGTTTTGGCAGAACTTTGGTGTTATTAGGAAGGACAGAACATTTCTTCTTAGAGTGATTCTAATGCTAACTATAAAGGACAAGGGAAAAAGGAAGAAGTGTCAATTTTTCCCACTGATGAGGTACATCAACCACAGTGAACTCATAGACTGGCCCAAAGATTAAACCTTTGATTTTTTTATATATATATATATTTATTGAGGGAATTCATGTGAGAGGAAAAACAGTTTGCTATCGCTTTGCACTTTTAGAGGTGTTCTGTTCCTTCTTGTAAGATAGGAGGTTTTAGAAAGTCCATAACCTTGATTTAGTATTAGTTTAAGGTTTCTGGAAAAAAAGTGGGCTCTCTATATTAACTGCTGGTTTTCTGGTTCTATTTTGAGAGGAAGGAGGGGGAAGGAGGGTATTGGGTAGTTTTGGGGTTGGGTGAAATAATGTTCTGGATTCTGTGAAAGTAAAGTACTGTTCTATCACCACTTCTTCAGAAAGAGCACTGGCATTTAAAAAAAAAAAATGTGTAAACCAAAAGCAACATTTTCTCTTTCAACCTAAGAAAGAAAGAAGCACATGATTTAAATATGATGCACATTTTTCCATGTACAATATAACCCACTTGTACTCATCCTCCCCATCCTGCCCCCAAGTATAAGTATAGAAATGAGTAAAAAACAACAACACGTTTCGAAAACAATACTAGCATTAATGATTATTACCCCCTTTTGGTTGCTAGTAAAAGGATTGCTGAACAGGTTACACACTGCGAAGGTTCTTCAGTTTTCTTCATTTTAAACCATTTAAGAAACATGTTATAGATCTCTATTAAGCCACTTCCAGGGTATTAAATTACTAGGGATGAATGGAAAGATTCACTTATTCCATTACAATTTAGGAATTCTAAGGAAAAAAACAGGTTTTGATGGCCCCATTTCTATAATAGATCTGCTTTCCCCCATTTCCATACATTTGACTCTTCTAATCTTTAAAATACAAGAGAATAAAATTCAATTTCCATGTTGCTCACTAGTACAGATACTGCTGCTATGGAAACTCCCCTTCATGTGCCAGAAATAAAGACATACTGTCGATGTACAGTAACTGCAATGCAAAGCAGCATTACTTTTTAATTTTTCCATTAAAAATCTAATATAAATGCCTAAAACACTACTTCAATGCATTATACATTTTTATACTTCTACAGAACTCTATAACATTTTTGTCTACTGAACGCTGCAAAATATTTTCATGGAGCTGTCAGGTTATTGTTTGAGAAGTACAAAGAACATTGTGTAATGGAAGTTGGAAAACACAACATTCTGTAATAAGCTGCATGTTTATAAAACAGAAATGACATTCATCTAATAACAGCTCTGTCCAGAATCCACGCATCCTTGAAATCTAGAGTAAAAAATATTATGTTTCAATGAGAAGATGGATGCAAGATAACCAGACCCAGTGTGTGGGCACCAACTCTAAAGAAGTGCTGCCCACTCCCCATCAAATTATCTCCCTTAACAAGCTTTATTTTTTGTGATGAATTTATTTTTCCGGTGCTCTCCCCTTGTCCGACCTTGTTTTTTGTATTAATTCACCTTTCACATTATTTGCTTTTCAAATATTTGAATATTTTTCTTACTTCAAAATTAAAAAAATAATTATAAATTAATTTCCTAAATGGCTAACTGAGGTCTCAAGTACTACTATCTATTGATTAGGTGTGGCTTCAAGTAGCAGGCCTATTTTGAATATTGCTTGTGGTAATAAACAATTATATGATGCTCTACTTCTATTTAGACTGTAAATTGCTTGGGGCAGGAACCATCAGGTTTTTTTTTTGGTTCCACTTCTCTGCTAGGAGACAAAGGCAAGGACTGAAGTCTTCACCTGATATCATCTGGTTTTAAGAAGGTTTAGATTTGATTCAGTTTGGACATGGACAAATTCTAGGAAAGTTTTCATGAGATACCAATTCTGATTTCTCACAAATGCCATGGGTTAGAAAAATGAAAATATGCCTATTTTAAATACCATCAAACATCAGGTCACAGGATAGCACAACATAGAAACAATTTAGTGTGTATTTGCTGCACCTGGTATATGATCACAGGACTTACTTTAAGTCACATGTTCAAAGATCAAGAGAGACATGTACAGGTATTGACCAGTGCCAGGAGCCAAACTGGAACCTGGTTCAAGTAACTTTGGGTGGGGGGCTGGGGCTAGGGGGATAAAAATAGCACAGTCAATGTTGGTCAGGTTTGGACAGGAAGAGTTCAGCCCTGGGTCTGCACTTTGAATGTCTACATATTTGGGATAGGGACAGACATTACACATAAATCAGTTTAAGTGATCTGAAACTGGTTTAAACCAGACAGAACAGACATTCAGTACACAGAAACCAGTTTGAAAATGGCCTAAACTGGTTTGAGATAAACCTGGTTGAATGTAGTATCAGACTTAACTGATATGGCTCAAACCAGTTTATGCAATGTCTGTCCCAGACCCCTTGCTGGTTTAGAATAAATCAGAGACCCCCAGCATTCCAGCATGCTCTCTGGTTTGGGCTCTGCTCCAGAGAGATGGGCTGGCCCCTCTCGTCTGCTCTCCATCTGGAACAGGGGTGGGGTGTGGCCAGCCTGCCATGGCCCCTGCGGCAAATTCTTCCCCTGTGTTCCTCCCAGCTGGCAAATCCTGCGGACCGCAGCTGGGGTTTGTGCGCTCCAGCCGTACCTCCACAGCTTTCCTGCAGCCAGGCAGAGATGGAGTTAATTCCTCCCTCTGTCCAGCTTGCCTGCAGCCAGGGAGGGGATTAATTCCACAGCTGTCCTACAGCAGGGGAGAGAGGCAAGCGAGTCCCCCGTGTACAGATCCAAAACCTGTACTTGTGAGCCCAGAGCTAAGACCTGCAGACCAGACTGAGAGGTTGGAAGTGTTGGCCAAGACCTGACAATTATCATACACCTATGTTGGAGTTGGAGTTAAGGGAAGTTGCAGAAAGCTCCTGGCTGGAAGTTGCAGACCAAAAAATGCAGAGAACTACATTTACATTGTAAACCACAACCTGTAAAACCTAAACAAAGCCTTTCTGAAGGCCTGGCTGTAAGGAGACACTCTGCTCTCAGGATTAGTAAGACTAATGCAAGGTTTTCTCTTGTCTTCCTGCTTTACATTTTAAGTTAAACTAAGTTGTGTATGCTGCATTTTACTGGGCTCTATCTTAGCTTAGGCAAAGATTTTTGGTCATTCCCTGTTGTGTGCTTTGCAAAGTGCTGTGTTCAGTACATGCTTGCTTCAGAGAAAGGACTTTTTTTCCCCATCCCCACTCCTCAGTCTGGCAGCAGCTACCCACCCCGGCCTTTCCCACCCCGCAAGCTGGTGGCTGGCATCCTGTGTGTCCTGATAGCCCCTGCTAGTGCCTGGCCAAGCCCCCTCTGCTTCAGCAGGGAGGGTGAGAGCTTTAGAGGGCACCTATCTTCACTCCCCTTTGGCAGTGGCTGGAAGGCATGCTTTAGCACCCCCCAGCTTCAGGCTTGAGCTACTGCAGGCATGTGCTTGCATTTCTTGATTTAACAAAAAATGTCTGTTCAGTTATTAATCAGTTGAAGCTGTGCAGCTTACACTAACCAGCAAAGAGTGAATCAATTTAGGCTCTGGCTTTTTAATGTCTGCCCCTAGCCTTGTTGGATCAAGTTAACTTCCTCAGATGAATTAACATAAATCAAGCCCACAGTTTTGGCTCAATTTAAATCCCCTGAATGTCTGCTCAGATGGGCATTGAGGTTAAACCTAGTTAGGGTTAACCCTAGGTAGGTTAACCCTTAAAGAAAATCTGCATGTCTCCATAGAAAGAACTGTGATATACAACATTAAATGGAAATGGGGCCTTTCCCACTGATGGATGAATTGTCATGGGATTGTCATTTAGTAATAGTGCTGGCTAAATACTGCATATAAACTTTCAATAAAACTAGGAACAACAACAACAAAAGAGCTACAGCAAGAAGAGAATAGATGGGGTAGTCCATGAAAAGTATCAATTCTGATGGTCCCCATTTATGGCTATTTCCAGATTACGGTTGGTCACAGAGGTGAGGAATCTAAATGCCATGCTAAATACATGGCAACCTCCCAGCCAGACTCCATGAGAAAACCCTTTGTTATATAGGAAGCAGAAGATGAAATGACACCTCTGGAAATGATGGCTTTGTAATCCAAAAGGGAAATCCAACAAAAGCCAAGAAGTACTGAGGGCACTGACAAGAGGAAGTTACAGCTTTTAGCACTAGGATATTTAGCAACAGTCAAGTAACTATCTGATCAACTAAGTGGGGAATCTGGAAGCAGCACAGTGGCAAAGCTCATTTCTCTTGAGAGGAAGTGTCAAAGAGTGCCTATAGACATGCGGGGAGGCTATTCCGATACATTTGAATTACAGCATGTCAGCACAGACTTGATTAATCGAGTCTACTTGATCATGCTAATTAGGACATTCTAGCAGCCTCCACATCTTGTGTGTCATCATCCCTGTGCTTCAAAATGGTGGCAGGGGCACTTTAATTAATCCTCATTTGACCAGCTTTTGTTAAAGCACCCCAGCTGTCATTTTGAAGTACAGGGATGCTGATACATAAGTTGCTGCAGGATCTTTAAGTAGAGGGGCTCTAAGAGCCACTCTAATTAAAGAACCTGCCCCCCTCCATCCCCAGAGCATGTGTAAAAACACCCAATATTTGCATCAGGTCTAACAGATAGAAGGGATAAGTTAGAACCTTGTTACACCTTATACCGTGAGCCACACAAACGTTGCTCAGTCTTAGTGGTAGCTAGAAGCAATCATACTTAGGCTAGTAACGGCCTGAAGGATTGAAAGTTAATAATACCTCCCCTGGTCCCCCATTCTGGGCTTCCCCTGCCACCCTTGGGGCTCCCCTTTTCTCCCTCAGGGTTCCCCACATATTCCACATAGTAGTTTATGGGCTATTGTAAAATGTCTCCAGGGCTGGGGTTCTATTCCATGATGGAATTTCCCCCAGCACTGAGCAGTGTATTTACACTGATCTCTTCAGAACTGCATTTAGCCCCATCATGTGATATATTTAAGAATAGTCTTCTTATAATCCTTCTATCTGTCCCACTCAGGTAACTAGACAGCATAAATGTAAAGAGGGTTTGCCAGAGTCCTAAATACCAGGGTGAGTTTTCTCCATACTGGACAAAAGCATTTGTCTGCACTCAGTTCAGATTTTATATTCATGACACTGCTTGTTCGCAGTTGGGTACCAACCAAAGGGTGAAGGTATCCGTAGCAGTTTAACCCATTTTTAATAGAGAGCAAAACATTAATACTTGGAACACTTAAAATCAATATTTAGACATTTAATTATTTTGTTCATTTTACTTGAATGCATTAGTAAAGCCTGATAGAACTATTAGGACTCCCTGTGATTAACATACTTGAATCAGCAAAAGGTGGCAATTAGATAAAAAATCTACTTGTTTTTCTGGTCTACCATTAAATTTGCATAATTTAGCAATTATTTTATCATTTTGAATATATATTAAACGTGGTTTTCTGCTTTTTTAATTGTAAGCTATATTCTAATGATTTTAATGCTAGCTGATTTCTGAATATACTTTTAGTCAAATATAAAAAATATTTTTGGCTAGCTCAAATTTGTAAAAATTGTATCATCCATCACCAAAGGTGCTTGTGTATCAAAGATCATTAAGTGTGATTTTCTCATTAAAAACATATTTACAGATAATATTATAAATTAGAGGTTTGTGGGGATGATTATTTTTCCAGTAGTTTTTTTTTTAATATTTAGCTAACTTCACACTCCATAGTATAATGAGACTTCTTTCTACAGATAATTTTACAGCTCCTTTACAAAGAGCAAAGTCATGCAAATGACTTAGCTTCCAATGAATATGGATTAGCAGCTGATCCAAACCCCAAAGAAATAATTCACAGTGTTTCCACTGAGTTCAGTGGACTTTGGATCAGAACCATCCAACATCTAATATGAACTTTACCAGCATTATTCAGAGCCTGAAATATATGATTAGTATTAACTCTCCTAAATGTCACTCTTCATTTCCTCGTTATTTAAGATTTCAGAGTCATGTCATGAAACTTTAACTTAATCTGTTTCTTGCAAAGAATTTATTTCTCTAAAACAAGAAAGCTGTATATGGTAAAAGATAGAAAACTAGACAGCTGAGGTTGTTATTAATAAGGAGGCTTTTCTCTTCTATGTGCATTAGCTTCCATGCAGCACAGATAACTAGTGACTAAACATTAATTGCATTAAGGAGGTGTCTAGAAGCCAACCTGAAGTAATGATTTGTGGGTGTAAGTCTCATTCTTGAGCTTCGTTCCTACTGGATAGGTGCCCACATCAAATACCTCCACCAAAGAGGTGGAGACCGCTAAACTGCAGAAAAAAAATCAATTAATATACTATCCCCTCATGCCTAGAAAGTTTCTATAGGTCATAGATGGTGAACATGGGGGTATCTGGTGCTCCAAGTTTAAACAGAGATCTTTATTTTACAGGTTTGTCAATCAAACACCATTCCTGAGCTATGCATTTAAACAAAGAGTATACGATTCAAATAATCCATCTGCCAATATGAACACAGGATATTTATAACAATTTGGCTTGTTTGTTTTTATTTTAGTTTCACTGGGCTTTCTTTTTAATGTATATTTTCAAAGCATCACTATAATAATCCATACAAAAAATACAGCACATAGCACTAGAGTGGCTCAAATATCAAACTACAGTATCCATAACTGACCCAATACATTTTAAGGGAAGCCAGTCTCCTTTGCTGTGGTGATCATTGTAAAATAATAAGTCATCTAAGTGATAAAATAAAGAATTATAACAAATTATATAAAGAATTCCAGAAACATAAACACCTTATTATTTGAAACTTCCAAGATCCATATTGGAATTATTGTATTATGGGAATAATAACTATGCTCTTTAAAGAATGTTAGAAAAGAGCACAAAAGGGAAAAATCCATAAACCATCTCTCTTCCCCCAGGTTTAATTATGATTCTTATCTGTAGTGAACCACTGTGTTAGGAAGTGCTGACTTAATTTAAGGAAGAACTGATGATCAGGATATATCTACCTCTCCTAACTATTTTAATGTGCCCATCTCTATAGTGTGGTCACCAAATCCTGGTTTCAGTTCATTATAGCTTCCTTTGTAGAGGAAAAATCCTGCAAATCTCTATGGATTATTCACTGGAACAGGCCCTTTGCCTCTCTATGTGGGAGACCCTTCAGAGCAAAGATCTATGGTTTTAAGCAGTTTTGCCTGAATTCAGGCATTCTAAGCCCTTTATCTCTGCAGCATTGCAACCTTTTTCTTTTTGATGGATTAGGGGAGAGCAAGAAGGTGGGAAAGCAAATCTCTATCATTCTCATCTGATTCATAAGAATGGGTTTTATCATCACAGATGCACCTACTGAGCTTACGAATTTAACTATGTTCTTTTAACGAATGGGGTTTAAATCCATACCACGCTGTTGTTACAAAACCAATTACATATTTATATTACACTGAACTAAAAGCCTATATTCCAAATATAAATAGAGTATAGTGTTCATAAGAAAAGTAAAACTGAAGGCTTCCATGATACAACTATAAAAATACAAGAGTGAACTCTTAGAATAGCCCAAACGAACATAGTTCCTGCAGCCAGAAGTTGTGAAAAGGGAAGTGCTGTCTACTGTGCACATAAACAGCAGAGACTAATCAAGAGCTGTAAATTCAGTTCAAGTATGCATGTCTACATGGGCAGATCCAGGATTATGGCAATGGGGGGGGGGAGGGACAGACGATGGGTGCAGCAGTATGGCAATGCACAGTGAAGAAAGCTTACTGTGTATGCACCACACAGCCAAAGGAGGTGAGGTCATATCCCCTTTATAACCATTCTGGATGCTACTATGCTCAGAGAGCTCTGAGCTCTCAGATGGTCAGTGCAGCAATTTGGCTGGAGCTTCTGCTCTCATGCTCCAGAGCCCAGGGGGTAAGCTCCATCACTATTCTTACTCCAGCCTTTTCCTTCCTTCCTTCCTCCTTCCCCCCCCCCCCCAAATTCCTGAGAATACAGCAGCAGCTGGGGAAAAGAGGGGAGAAGCAGTGGCAGATAAAAGGTTGGAGAAGGGCAAACAGGAGAAAGGCTTACCCCTGGGCTCTGGAGCTGCGTGAAAGCAAGGCCTCCCTGTGCCAAGCAGCAGGTGAGCTCAGAGCTCACAGCACATTCAGAGTTCCTGGAAGCAGCTGCCCTGACATGCCAGTGAGCTTGCAGGATAGTGAGAGGATAGTGAGTGAGGGAGGACAGCACCCTCCTTTCCCATGCAGGTCTCCACTTTACTCTTGTAAGTTGTCATCTTTACTCTTGTAAGTTGTCATCAGGGCTAGGACCAGACATTCAAAAAGCCTGAGTCTGAATTGATTCAATCTTTGCAGGTTAGTCTAACCTGGCTAGGCTGAACTGGTTTGTAACTGCACAGACATCCCAGTCATGCAGGCACTTGCTTGCAGTGGCTCAGGTTAGAAGCTGGGGGATACTAGAGTAGCCCTCCTGTCCCTTCCACAGCACTGAGCTGAGGGTGGGCATGACCAGACCCCAGCAAGATGCTCTGATTATCCCAGCAGGGAATTGGTAACAGTGTTTATCACCCCATTCAGAAAACAGAGGGACATTACCAGCTACCTGTTGATTCTTCCTGTTGCTTCAGTAGAGACCATAGCCAGCATGTGGTCTGCTAGCTAATACACAGACACCCCCTCAGCAAGGTAGAGGGGAGAATTCCTGTTTATCATGGAGTGGTGAGGGGGAGGGGATTGCAGCCTGCAGTCTGTGCTGGAGCTGTAGCCAGGAAGCAGAGTGGAGGGGCCAGCCCTGCTGTGGAGCAGAGAGCCCCACCCAGCCCAGAGAGCATGCCAGGAAGCTGGGGGTGTCTGGTTTATCTTAAACCAGCAAGTGGTCTGGGACAGACATTGCATAAACTGATTTGACCCAAATCAGTTAAGTCTGATTCTACATTCACCCAGGTTTATCTCACACTGGTTTCAGCCATTTTCAAAATGGTTTATGTGTACTGAACATTAGGGGTGTACAAAACAGTCTGTATTTGATTTGGATTTCTATTTGGCCCGGATCAGGGACAGTGATTTAATTCGTTGGTTCAGATCACTGTCCTGATTTGATGTGGCCAGCTGAGATACTTCCAGCTTGTAAATGCTATATTTAAAGTCTTCTAACAAGCTGGAAGTATCTCAGCTTAAAAAATGTTCTATGGAAATATATAGTAAACTTTTTCAAGGAATAAAGGTAACTCGGTTTTATCTTTGCAGTGGAATGTAGGAACTATTCCAGCATGTGAGGGAAATTAAATAATGTGGAGCATAACTGAATGTCAATTGTGAAGAATCATGCCAGCAAAAGCTTTGCAGGATTTGTCATCACAGATAAAAAAACAGTTAAAAATGTTGCACCATAATGAAACTTGTTATACCACAGGTTGGTGTGTCTAAATATGAAACTGATGTGTTATAGCCTTGGCACATGTAACGGCCTTTGCTTTGTAAAATGTTTAAACTGAGATTGGGACTCCTGGAATGAGGCTGGCTGTACACAATTTTACCACTATATCCACAGTAAGGAAACTGAGGTTAAAATGTCATGGACCTTTGAAAGTTACTAGAGCTAGACTGCTACTAAGTATGATAACAGATGAATTTAACAGTTTTTTAAGGGCCAAAAGGCCAAAGTAGGAAAAAATGTTAGATATAAGCCCTATGAAGAAGGAACTGTAGGAAAATATAGTGGGATTAGCGATGACCAAATGACTCCATAGAAAAGCAAGCATTTAGAACTCAGAGGACTATGGGGGCGAGAATACCATTCATTTTAAATAAATAAATAAATAAATAATGAGATTTCATTAGCTTAGACTGAAGCAGAGAAAGTTAAAAGTCTCCTGCAAGTTAAAAGCTGTGACAAAGGAAGCACAGTCTGCAGAGGAAATATAAGAATGTCTTGTGAAATTAAACAGTGTTTTTTTCCTATATCCTTGACAAGAGAGGAAGCCAATGAAAATGATAGACTGATGTTCAAGGGACACAACTTGATTATTCTAGCAGCAGTGAAGAGGAAATGCTGCAAATAATTCATCAGAATACTGGAGAATCAAAAAGTGTAAAAAAAAAAATATGCCCATGACAATATACTGTATATTCTGGCATGATAAGTCACTTCAGATAGCAGATAATTTATCCAAGCTGCGTGATACATCTCATTAAAGGAGCAACCAGCAAAAGTAACTTCTGATTTGCTCTGTGCTGCTCTATCAAAGAGCAACCTTTCCTTCTCCATAGATGGTAGAATTGTGAAGGCCACTGAAAAAGATATCAACTTATTTTGAAATACCTTGTAGCAAATTAATACACACTATATCACAAAATGCACTGTTTACCGAAGTACAGTATCTCACCATAGTCAGTACAATACACTGATGTAAACAAGGATGCTTCCCATTGATTTTTAGTGCAGGATATGGTGGGTGTGCATTAGTCTAATGTTTCTTGTCAGACATGATAGGTAATTTGACATGACAGACTTTGAGATGCCTGATTAATATGATGGATTAGGAGGTACTGCACAATGGAGAAATGAGATGCAACAATTTAATTGTGCTGGGTTTTAAAGATTGAGAGAAAGAGGAAAAATAATGTATTAACATGCCACCAAGAACATAACACTTAATGCATCTTTTTCACATTTAAACAATGATGTTATAAGGGAAGAAAAGCACTGTACATATTGTTTACTAATCTGGTAATGTGAATTTCTTGGAATGAAATAGGCCATGCCATATGACTGCTACTGTTTGTTCTTATGGCTTATGGCTTTGATGAGTTCTGATGTAACTCAGGATACTGAGGCAAGTTATAATAATTCTGAAATTATTATAAAAAAGATAATATGAGAATTCAAAAATTAAGACCTATGAGTCCATGGACCTTTAAGGACCCACAAAGGATTTTACAAAGAAACTAATTAATTTCCAAAAATTCAATACTAAAAGTTTAAATTTAATGCAAATGCAATTCAGTATTTTCCTCTATTTGTAATTCACATAAAATGGATCCAAATTATTTTTAAAAGTTACAGTGTCTTCAATTAAACGCTATATCTACACTTGAGTCAAAGCATGGCTTCAGCTTCCATGGATATACCTGAGCTAATTTGGGTACTCATAAAAAAATAACTGCTGCAGTAGAGTTTAGCATAAGCTGCAGAAACTGAGTAAATGTTCAGGGAAAGCCTGGTGATGACCTTAGTGTCGTTGTAACTGCATTGGTGCTAGAACACAAGTTAGCTGATTTAAAGCTAATGTACATCTTCAGAAGCTGCAATCATACACTGTAGACATACCCTAAAAAGAAACTATGCAGGGTTACACTTTATTGTAATAAGGGTGCTTGTTGCATTAATATTATAAAACCCCCACTGAACAGAAGACACCAAGTGTAAGCAAAGAAGAACACGGGGTAAGGAATGCATTTCTCAGAAATTTGCTTGCCAGTTTACAAAAAAACTTGCTGCTTTTTCTTCTTTACACTTTAGTCATCGTAACATGAATTTGTACTTGTAAGACAAAAAGGAGATGTGTGTAATATTTCACTACATTAAAGCAAAATATATGCAATGAGTACCAATTATTGCAAAAGAAAATCGACAAAATACAATGCAACATCCCCATCTCATGACTCTACTTCCCTTCCCCCTCTATAATTCTCACCTCTCTCCCCAGTCAGACACATCTGCTGTTCTCTTCTAACCCCTCCACTTATCCCAGTGACCCTAATCCATCAACCCTCACACACCCATTCATTCCCTCCTTTTCTCTCTTGCTTAACCCCTCTTTTAGTTCTTTTCCCTTATAACATAAATGTACTTTAATCTTTTCCATCTTTCAAATGCCATTTGCCTCTTCAACTACACCCCATCTCCCTTATCGCTTTCATCTCTAAGCTAACTGAATATATTGTTTACAATTGCTGCCTGCAGTTTCTTTTCTTCGGTTCCATTCTAGGAACCCCTCTAATCTAGCTTCTACCTCCTGCACTGAGCTGAAACCAGTACTGTAGCAAGGGAAAGGTGAGTGGGGCGACTGCCATGGGCACCAAAGCAAAGGGGCGCCAACAGGCACTGCCCAGTCAGGACAGAGCATGGGATGGAGCCGCGAGCAGCTCGTTTGAGAGGCTATGGGAACAAGGAGGGTCCTGCCACTGGGTGCACCCCCAGACAAGCATGGGGGGGCTTGTGCCCCCAAGATCTGTGCGTGTGGTGAGGGTGGGCTGGTGCTGTGGCCTTGCCCTGGGCACCAAACTTCCTTGCTACAGCATTGGCTAAAACTCTTTTCACCAAAGACTGCACAGTTTTCTTATCCAGAGCTTTCTTATCAGAGGACTGCATCAGAGAAGTGCATCAGGAGCTCAGTGAACAACCGTTCACTAGGGCACCCCCAGCAAAGACCAGAACCAGTGGATATTAACTCCTAGAAGGCAGCTTCAGGCTTAATACCAGGAAAACCTCCTTCCCAATCAGGGTGTCCAGACTATGGAATAAACTCCTTCCAGAGGTGGTACATTCACCTACCCTGGAGGTTTTCAATAGGAGACTAGACAGTCACCTCACTGGGGTCACCTAACCCCAGTTCTCTTCCTGCCAAGAGCAGGGGGGCTGGACCCGATGATCTTCAAGGTCCCTTCCAGCCCCTAACGATCTATGAGTCTATAAGCTCAGAACCAGTATTCCATGCTCTTGATCCTCCCTTTCAGATATGTTTAACAAGCGTCTTGTGTCTTCTTTTGGCTTCCATTACTCTAGTCTATTCTGAATCTTCCTCTGCTTTTCTAGTTGCTTCTTCAGCCTGTCTTTCAGAGGATCCTTTTTACCCTCCCTCCAGATTTCTGTGGGGTCTGGGTTCCATAGGGTTCTTCTGTCCTTGTTCTCTTTCTCTTCTCCCTTTATTTTTTACCTTTGGGTAATCTCAATCACAAATACAAATTCAACTACTGTCTCTGTGCAGATGATTCACAGATCTACCACTTCATTCCAGATTTATTTCCTTTTGACCAAATTACAATCTCAGTCTGTCCAATATCCTTCAGTATATCTAGCCATCAGCACAGCTCAACATAGATTAGGGAGGAAGATTAAAAGATTTTACCTATCTGGACTATCTCCTTTCTTAGTCACTGTGCAAAAACATCAAGAGCTTGCCTGTTACTGAGGCCTGTAAACTAGGTATCATCTTTTACTTGTTTCTCTTCTTCTAAACTCTTCATCTAGACTATGTCTGAATCTTGCAAGATCTTCCCTTGGTAACTTCTCTAAAATATAACGATGTATCAATACAGTGAAAACTTGACTAGGCTCTTGTCACCTTGCCTTTCAGTTGTTGCAACATCCTCTCCTGCAGCCTTAGCAAATGCAAACTCTAAATGCTGGTATCTATTTATTTGCAATGCTACTGCCAAGATCATTTTCCAAGCCCATAGCTTTGGCAATGTCACTGACCTCTTTGAATCTCTCCTCTGACTCCCTCTTCTCAGGCATCAAGCGTGAACTACTTCTTGCATACAAGGCCCTTCATGTCCTATCCCCACATATTCTCTCATTATTATATTCTGCTTAGCTTCCATTATGGAGTCGTTTAATTTGTCAAACAATTATATTTGTGCTTTTTCTCATGCTGTCCTCCCAAGTGGAAGAACAAACATCTGATAAAAATGATTCATTATCTTTCTTCCAACATGTCCTTAAAATCCTTTTCCATAATGCATATCAATAACAGGTCACTAGAGTGCTAAGACCATTGTCTATCATGCTGGCCATTATAGTCTCATTGATTCCTTGTTCTGTTCTATTTCTCTGTCTCTATGTGTTGCCTTTTAAACTGTAAGGTTTTGAGGTCAAGAGCTGTCTTTGTGGTCCACATTTTTACAGCACCTATCAAAATAGAGTCCATTACTCTGACTCCTAGTCACAATGGTAATACATGCTAGACAACAACAGACAGACAAAGGAATATTGGTGTGGAGTAAGGTAGAAAGGCCGAAATTCAGTTGCCCGGAGAATGAATAATGCAGAAGGATATCAAAGAATTATACAAAGCCTACAAAATGGCTAAAGATGCAAAACTGAATATAGGAGAGTTGTTCGGTGAAGATTTGGGAATTAATTATACAAAAGATGAAATAGTGGAATCAAAGTCATGAAAAAGGTGTGAAAAAAAGGAAGAGAGAAATGACCTGTGATTTAAGAAAAAGATATTGTTCTTAGATAAAGGTAGCTGTGACATAGTGAAAAAGGGGAAACAGGACTGGAATAGATCATTGAGAATTAGAAGGACAGAAAGTCAAATGCAGTATGAGAAGAATGCATGTTCTATGATTTGGGGTTCAATCAGAGGTAGCAGATTAGTGGCAAGCAGATATAATGGAATCCAATGATGGAAATTTTAAAGACACAAGAACCCAGAGAGATCATAAAAGAAGCTGGAGAGAAGGGAAATTAGACAGACCAAGAGAATGCTAGGGAATAATGAAGGACTGAATTCAAGAAAATCTTCTACAAAAACATAAGGTACCAAAAATATTTACAAACAAACAGTGATTCCTGCTTTCCCACATAAGCTCTTGCCTACCCACATACATACACAAACACACTGGAGATGAACACTTAGGTTTTTCAAGCAGTTAAATGACCCCAGATCTGATATTGTGGCATATACCATGTAATGACCATATAAAATGTTACATGCTCACAGGGTATAAAAATTACTTGTAGCCAGGGATCCAGATTTTCTCTGTTAAAAATCCAAAATTCTCTGGGAAAAAAAACCTAATTCTCCCATTAAAACCCACCAAATCATGTTTTTCTGCAATTAAAATGAAACACCACTATATATGTAGGTATCAGTTGGATACCAGGTTTCACTGATATATTTACAGTTTCAAAGCAATTTGGAAGCATACCAGTGCCTCAATCATTCAAATAAAATAAATTCTAAATACCTATATATTTTGGCATTTGATTTCAGTTTTTTATCATGGAAAATTAGAGCTCCCCTTGCAGTGTGGGAGGAAGTGCTGTGCCACCATGGCCGCCAAGGTGAGGCACCCCCTGCCTACCCAGCAGCTGTGGGGGGGGCACAAAATTCCATGCCACCATTAGGAGCCCCACACCAGCCGTGCTGCCATGGCCACCAAGCTGAGGTGCCGCTGCCGTGGTGGTATGGAGTTGTGCCCCACTGCTACTGCAGGGCAGGCAGGGGGCACCTCACCTTGGTGGCCATGGTAGCACAGGTACAGCACTTTCAGCAGTAGCAGCAGTACCAAACCTCCCTACCCCACTCCACCCTCCCACTCCAGGTCCCACCCGCTGGGCCACACAGGCAGCTCCTGCCCAGTGCCAATCTCAGCAGGGGGCACCTCACCTTGGTGGCCATGGTAGCACAGGTACAGCACTTTCAGCAGTAGCAGCAGTACCAAACCTCCCTACCCCACTCCACCCTCCCACTCCAGGTCCCACCCGCTGGGCCACACAGGCAGCTCCTGCCCAGTGCCAATCTCACCAGGCTGCAGCTCCCACAGTGGGTGCAGAAATCTGGGGGGGCCATGTCCCCCATACCCCTCCACATGCTGACTATGGCCCCCCACATAGACTTACCTGTAGAGTGCTGTGAGAGCTACTCTCCACTATGCTGCCTGGCTGCATTACCAGTCATGTGCATGTGTTCATGAGCACATGCATGTGGCCCCCTGCCTCTGATCACTCTCTTCCCACTCCCTCAGCAGTCCCTTGCAGGCTGGAACTCTGCTGGCCATTAAGGGAAAATCCGTGGCTTCCTGGGTTTTTTTCCTTTAAATGGGAAAATCTGCATTTTTTCCATGAGAAACAAAAAACCTTTATCCCTGCTTATAACAGTCATCTGACAAGTGTATCGTTCCATAAAAGGTATTTTTTTTTAAAAAAAAATAAAAGAAACTACCAGGATCTGCTATCAAATAATTTGAAAATAAAAATAGGTCTTTTCTTGTACAACTTGTTTGCAAATTGAAAGTCTAACAACTTTACCACTCAACTGCTTGATGATTAGTAGGCAGTAATTTAAACTATACACATTATGCTAAGTATCCTTATATTAATTCAGTTTGAGTGAGTTTTTATAAAATGCTTTGTTCTGCTCAATAAAGTTAATTATATGTTCTATGTTTCATAACTGAGTGTCTTGATTTTTTTAAACATAATGGCAGCTTCAATTGCATTCTCCCTATAAAGTCTGATGTGTAACAAAAAGCAATCCATAAAAGGAAGGAAATCTGTACACCACATGCACGCAAAGAGGAGTAAAATGTCCTATTTAGTAACAGTGTATTGGGTGCTCAATGTATACCATGGCCACCAAAGGAAAATACAATACATCAAAAATGTCTTTGTATATAGAGTGCAGTATTCAGTGAAGGTTTCCATTGCCAAATTACTTAACTAGATGATAGTAGAAAACAGTTAATTATCATCTTACATGTATATAAAAAAAGAACAGCCAAAATATTGGTTTAATTGACATCAATAGCAAAATTCCCATTAACTTAAATGAGAGCAGGATTCGGTACCAGACCACCCAAGACAATCTAACTTTCAGCACCTATCAGTTTTAGTTCATTAGAAGACACAAGGCTGAAGCTGAGTGACTATAAGAAGTATCACACTTGGCCTGAAATTCATGAATTTCACCAAGTTATGTTCTGCTATTTAGAACTGGACAAATGCATAAAACTACCTAGATGGGTAGGCCAATGTTTTAGTGTGTTCACTGTGCATTAGAGGGATGGGTATGACAATAGGGCAAATTTGTCTGAGGTTCTAAAGTAATTTCACAATTCAAATTATGAATTTTAAAATAGGAATTATACTTTTCACAAAGTGATATAGCTGTTTTTCAATTCCAAGCCATCTGAAAATTGAGGAGGAAATTTGTTTACAGCTAAAACAGCATATATGATCCTTTCTCTAAGAACCCCAAGGGAGCCCTAGGGTACATTGTTACTTAAAACTCTGTCTTTAAAATTCAGTAAGATTGCTGTGTTTTATGATAGACTCTGGCATTTGAACCAGCATACAATGGACGTGGTTGTAATTTCTGCAGTCACAGGGCAATGAATGTCCCATGTTATTTTGCTTGTTGCCTATATGTAAGAAGCAATTTACATGGAGAACATTACTGTATCTGTCATGTTCCATCTAGAAGCACTGATGCAGAACTTCTTGGAGACAGCAGCACTGTAGTATTGATGCTCATGGCAGAAGAGATTTAGATACCATGAAAACCTAATGGTGTTAACTAAAGAACTCCTCAATTTAAATCAGCAGAAAGGGAGCATTTAAAAGGGGATTAGTTTAAGAATAAATGACAAAAATTCAACACACTGAAATTGTGCAAAGTGCGTATTGTAGCAATTATGGTGGTGTTTTGATGCAGTACTGAAGAGCCAAATTAAGTCCATCCTATATATTTCTGTTTAGACTAGACAATTGCTTTTAAGTAAGAGATTTTTAATAGTCTCATAAAATTACCCTTATGCTAAAAACAAATAGACTGAAACTTAAAGAAGGCACATACACTAGAAAGATGCTGCTTGCCTCTACTTCTCATTCTACCTGCTTCACACCACTGCATTTGCTAGTCTGTTCAAAATACTGTTAACTAAAATAGTCTTCCAGGCTTCCATTCTTCCCTTCTCTGTAAAGTGGACTTTTGCCTGTGTTACAGCTTGAGGATTTTGTTATCATCCTTTGCCTAGGGAAGGAGTAGTCAAGAGGATGGGATTCACAAGAACCATACTGGATAAGGGCAAGAAAACATTCATGCCAGGAAATGGGATGAAGCTGTCTTTTTACAGCAACATCTGTCAGCAGTAAAGAGCATAGAGAGTGATCCCTCAATATGAAGGGAATAAAAAGGCAGAGAGAAAATACCAGATCTGGACAACCCTGGAATCTTGGATCTGAGGCAGTGAAGACACAGGCTGTGGTTTGAGCAGCCAAGCCAGCAAAAGCTTGGCCTGGATATTTTGTCATCTTAGAGTTATATTTCTGTCTATTAATTAAATCAGACCCTAAGAAGGACATGAGTCTTGATTCTGTTTTAAATGGGCAAGTCACCTGCTCACGAATCATTACAGCCTAGCAAAACAGAGTTATTGGGGGAAAATCTTTATAAATAAAACATTTTACCTCTTAGCAAAAACAACGTAAAGTGGCCTTTCCACTCCACTTCTAACTGGAAGCAATGATGAAGTTTCACAAATAACTAGCTAACCAAACTTCAGGATATCAAAAGGACAGAATAAGTAAATGCCATTCACAGGTGGCAGCAGCAGCCTCCTGTCATGTGGCACAGATCTGGGGGCCCACACCCCCAGAAAGTCTGGCACAGCCCTGCAGGCATCCCGGAGGTGCAGACCTCTGGATCTGCATGCTGGGAGACAGGAGGCTGCCGCTGTTGGCAAGTGTCACAAGATTTGCTTTCAAGTCTTTGAGGTGCAGTTTCTGATAAACCTCTACATCTACCTCCTTGAAACATGGCAGGCTTCATGCCCTCAGAAGGGGCTACGATTCCTACAATTTGCATCTGAATCAAGCAACAAATGACAATGTTTTAGGCATTTTCACGACTCCCCATTATAGCCTATGGGCGAAGCATTGAAACGCATTGAAACAGCAAAACAGTTTCAACGAACTGAAATGGGACAGTGCTTCAAAACAAAATGAAATGATGAAATGAAATGAAACACTGTCCCTTTGAAATGGTAAAACAGACATCAAAATGAAACGATGGTGTTTCTCACAACCCTAGTTTCTACATAGGTATCCTTCAACTCATGACATCCCTTCCAGCCCTAACGTCTATGAAATCTATGAATTGCAGCCAGTATCCTAACCATCTTCACATAGACTAACTTCCTCATGCCTCCTCCAAACTATTCTTTCCTGCAAACATTATTCCTTCCCTGAAGCTCCATACAGGTTGCTACAAATAGTATCTATTTCTGCCTAACTTTTTTTTATTCTTTTCCTCTCATCAATATGCTAACATCTTAAGATTCTTAGAACAGTGACTGTATTCTTATTACATGTACGCAATGCCTATTTCAATGGAGCCCTCATTCCCAATTACTCAGCAAAGCAAAATTGTGACAGGAAAAAATATTTGTATAAATGGAGAACATACTTCTGGAAAAAGATGTTGAGGCAAAGATGTAATGATACGACGATGCAGTTGCTTCTGGTAATTACCTACATGGAAGTGGTGAATAAAACAAACAATTTAATTTTTATAATCAACCTGTATGAATATGTTAACTTGCAAACATTTTAATGCCTTTACCCTGGGTGTTCTATGACATGAGCTGCATGTGTCCTTGTTTTGATACTCTGGGTGTTTTATATTAATTAAGAATCCCATTTAATATTTTATATTTCTTTCCAATTCTTGATTTCTTTGAATATATTTTTAGATATTTATCTATTCACTTATATGTCTTATCAAGCCACTACATCCAATAATCAACACGTTATGAACTTAACGGAGAAAAATGTGCTCAACCCACTTACGTTTCCTATGAAAAACTATTTCCTGAACATTTTTTTTAAGTTGTAGTTTTAACCACTAATCACCACTAATGGAAGATGCACTCTGCTACTTCCAACTACAATGAAATGAAAAAATTTCAAGGAAGTCAATATTAGATCAATTTAAGAAAGGCACTCAGGAGGGGGTAAAAGGCACCCAACAGGAGCTGACTGTGTAGTACTTTAAGTACTATAGTTGACTAGGGAGCATTTAAATCTATTTTCTTTTGACCTATGAAGACTTTTAAGTGAAGGAGGGGAGGGGGAAAAATAAACCAAAAAAAAAAAAATTTTGCAACAGGTAGTCTTTCTACATTAATTTTCTGATGTACCGAGTCTTTCCAGAGGACATCAGGGCAAATGCTTCAAGTTAATGGAGGGCATACTGCGGTGATTTGTATCATCTGTCACACACTGAGGACAAGTAGCCATGGGTTAACGTTTCCTAGAAACTACTGTAGTTAGGCAGAAATATTCAATTTAGCTCTTTTGAAATCCATCATAAAGATGCACAGTAGAATGTATAAAGAGTCAGCTTAATAAACAGGCTGGCATGGAAATATTTGTACCAAAGACCGTGTTCCATTTAACATTAATTTGTCAAGATAATTGTGTCAAATGCTGTATAGTCACACAAGAAGTCAATTTTAATAAGACCACCATCATTGTTATCAAAATATTATTAGTGAGGCCTAAGATCATTATTTCCTTTTTGATTTTGGATATAGAAAAGAAAGTTTGTTTTGTTCTGTCTTAAGTATTTTTCTTAAAGCCAAAAGAATGGACTAATGATTGAACATTTTGCCTGACAGTTCTTTGTCAGAAAATTGAAGCCATTCACAGATAGCATAATGAACGTTTATTTAAAAAGTAAAAGAAGATAAACCAATGGAAATCCATTAGCTTACTTTTGATTTTTATTGTCCAAGAATTTTAAATAGACCTTCAGTTTTAGAGGACTACAGGCATCTTTTCACAACCCTAGCAAAATTCTAGGTGGTGCTACTTGTTTGTGCTATTAAAGAAAATGAACACTGCCATTATTAAACAATGGAGTGACAACACTGAAGTAACAACTCCTTTCCAATCTTTATATCAACATCTATCCAGATAAGTTAGTAAAGCAAGAAATTATATCTCTATATACCTGATGTTGTAACATAGAACCATATATATATTTCTATAGTAGTGTTGAAGTGATGTTGTAGCTGTGAAGGTCCCAATTTAGCAGTTCATCCCGAAACAGAAAAGCATTTATATACATGCTTATATACTCTATATACTCACCTTTACATGCTAAAGACATTTGTAGTAGGATTGTGCGAAGCTTTGGTCCCAAATTTGTTTTGGTGGAGATTTGGCCCAATTTGGTGGCCAAATCTCCAAATCTGAATCAAATAAGAGGACCCTTTAATTTCTCTGAATCTGATCAGAACCCTCCAAATCAATTCATACAGATTCAGAAGGATTCAGCAAATTGGACATAGACACAGCTTTAAATTTTTTTTCTACATACCTCTAGGTAGCAGGCAGCTCATGAGTGCTGCAATTCTGGGGCGCATGGAGCATCCCACAAAAGCATGGGGAGCTCCCCAGTGTGCTCAGCAGCAGACCCGTAAGTGGACCAGAAGCACTTCCATTCCACTTCCGGGTCTGCTGGGGAGTGCACTGGGGGCCCCTCTGCACCCCCCCAGCTCAGCAGCTGGTGCCTACTGGGTTGGGGGGAGGGCACCTGAGGTCCCCCCATGGCCAATTGCCAAGCCAGGGGGACATGGGGGCGGGGTGCACATGCTCCCTGGAGGACCCGGAAGTGGACCAGAAGTACTTCTGGTACACTTCTGAGTTCACCACTGAGCACATGGAGGCCCTCCCCCCCCCGCCCCCTGCACTTCTGTGGGATGCTCCATGTACCCCAGCATCAAAGTATTCACAAGTCACACTGGTACCTTGAGGTATGTAGAAAAAACATTGAAAGCTGTGTCTATGTCTGAATCAGCATCGAATCTTCAGATACAAATTCGGATGAATCAAATCAGCGACAGTGATCTGAATCAACTAATCGAATTACTGTCCCTGATTCAGGCTGAATCCAAATCAAATAGGGCCCACTTCACACACTTCTAATTCATAGGTATCTGAAGACAAGCATGTGCTTATATGTTCCCTGGATGTGGACAGACTTATGCATGTGCTTAAATGACTGGCTGAATTGGGATGCACAGCAGTGTAGCTTAAGCATATCTTTTTCCATTTTTGCTATATGTTTGATCACATGCATTTCTAGATACAGCTGATTAATGGAAATATGCATTTATTGAAACACTATTCCGACACTTGCAATGTATATTTGTTACATGGCATAATTGTACAGTGCTCATTTTTTACTTCATGTTATATCCAAATTCATGCATTGGACACCCCAAACAGTGCTTAGGCACATACAATGAGCTTAAGTGGTATTTTGAGAACCTAAATAAGAGATGAATGTATTTTTTCACCTGCTAAACTATGTATCATATTTCACATAATGTATTTCATAATGTCAAATTTGGCAGGTAGAAAGAAAGACTAAGTATTCCATCAATCTATTATGACATGATGCATATTGGCTGAACATTCATTCATCAACAAGAATGCATTATGTATTGTGCCTGCTTCTGTTGAACAATATAGAAAAACAATATATGTTAGAATTGGAGTAAAAAAATCAAGCAAAGCCTAACCTAACCTAAAGAATGAGCTTACTGAACCATATGCAGGAGTTATGGGGTTGGCTAGGAATGTACATTGTATTTTCTGTAACCTAGCAGCGTTCCCCTTCTCACCCCCATCCCTCTTATGTTAGTCCCTCACTCGGGCAATCTATTTCCTTATAGCTTTGTAATTTTTTGTCTCATGACTCACAACATTTTCTAATAAAATTAAATCAGCTTTTTGAAGTCTGTGCCTGATATTTGGTGATCACATCATTTAATATTACAATTGAATCAATACCCTACCAGAAAACTTAACATTCAACCAGATCCTACCTCAGCTGGAGCCCGTTTCTAAAAAAAAACCAGAATGGAGAATTAGCAACATGGATGGATGGAAATGGATGGTCTATAGCAACTTGTCCCAGAATAAAGTTAGGACAAAATCTGAGTTGTCAGACTTTGTAAACTGTGAAACCTTAACTTTCTGGGTTCATCCAACCACAGCTCCACAGGGAACTTTTTGGTACATTCTCACTGGCAGCTACATATTAATATTCTGCCAAAGAAACATTAATTTATGCCAGGAGCAACCATTAATCAGCTGAAAAAATAAAATATGCTAAAGTCAGGTTGAGAAGTGATATAAAGTAGTTGGAATTTGTTCATAATCATACTTCTGATTCTGTTTGTTTAACATGTGTAAGTAAAGGACATTGGTTGCTGCAAAAAAATTCTTCAAGGCCATAGGAAATCATATGTTAAAAGTAGAGAAGATGTAAAGGGAGAGTTTTCTTTAATTCTCTTTGTTATGCAACTCCCCAAAAGAATAAATTTATCAAATGATTCCCCTGGATTTCAATTAACTGAATATTTTGATAAGGCATGCTATTAGCTGCTTATTATTAGAGACCAATTCCAGAATATTTCAAGCAAATTCCCACCTTACTTTCAACAGCAAGAGAACTGCAAACCTGTTGAAATAAAGGAGTTTTCCAAACTTGGTTAAGTTCATCTATTGGGCAATGAGGCTATGGAAGATAAAATGAAATAATAAAATACAAATCAGAACATCAACATTATTATAGTGCACTGCTGTAGCTGAACGCCAACTACTAGAAGCAAACTAGAAGTACTAACATGATTTATCAGTCATGTTCTTTATGGTACTTCCTACTGCCCAGCCAAAAAACAAGGCTCTAGTTTGCTAGGTACTGCTCAAAGCTACTAGCAGTCTACTGTCAGAACCCATTAATTAGATGCCTATAGCACAGAGGAGCATTGGTATAGCACAGAAGAGAATTCCATTGGGTTGATACATATGGCACAGTATTGCTGTCAATCATTCTGGTGGCAGTGACTGGGTCACGGTGGAAAATTCCGCTATGCCTGAACCCAGTAACCAAATGCTACAGTAGAGGAAAATTACAGCTTAGAAAAAAGTTCCCGCCAACCTTATGCAAATTCGCACACACTCATTGGCCAGTTCTAAATTATTCACACGTAGTGACTAGTGATTGGCTTGCTAGCCATATAAAAGTTAAGAGCAGTTTCCGCCCAAGTTGGAGAGCTCTGAGCACGTGGGAAAGTAAGGAGAACTCCGAGCACGTGAGAGAGTGAGAACTCTGTATACATCTCGGAGACCTCAGAGAACACCTCAGAAGCAACTTGGAGGACTGATCAACCACCAAGAACAACTCCCTGTCACCGACCCAAATTTAGACGTAAACCGACGACTGCCGGCCCCAACACTTCTGCCCGAACACCTCTGCAGACTGACCTAATGAATCCTGTACCTGTTTGCAACTGTAATCTAAGTCAGTTTTCATCCTGCACTGTGACCATCAGCGGTGTGAGTAAAGCAATCTTTTTGTTCAACCAATACGCTCCGGTGCCTAATTCCACTCCAAGCGTCACTAGTACCCACCTGCCGTTTCGGGCTACTGGCCACAGCCCAGCCTTCCGACCTTGCCACTTGACCGCCACATCTATAATGTAAATAAGATAGGGAGATGGAAACAGATACAATGTACAATAACAAGAAACAATGTAACAATATTATTTCTATAGGGGTTTTTAAGAGACATTTACTTGGGCATGGTTAAGGTAAAAGGGGGAGGGAATTAAAAGCAGAAGAATGAGAGAGACAGGAAGGCCAGAGGAACATCAGGTTAAAAGGAGAAGAAACTGCCAGTCAGTTTAGGACAGAAAATCCAGGCAAAACTATAGAATGTTCTCCCTATCTTAGCTGCTTCTTTAGCTCCTCCTAATAGCTGGAATAACTGAAAAGCACAACTCACTGGCAGTATTCTGTAATACTTCACAACATTACCAACAACTGATTGCAAAGCTAGAACATTAGAACATTATAGAACTTTGCACCATTACCTGAAGATGATTAATTTACACATTAACTTAGCAGCAAATCAGAAAGAGAAGATTTCTGATGGAAAGATTGTATGCATATAGACAAGCACCCGCTTCATTCTTCTTCGGTGTTCAGTATTCCTAAGAGTAGGAATGGATGTCATTTATTTAACCCACTATTAAATATTAAGATTTTTGGTAAGACTTGGATGGAAATTCAGAAATATAGAAAACATACTTATATGATTGAGATCCATCATACAAGTGTAATTTTTAAACGAGCTTTAAAATACTGTGTTTACTAATCACCATAAAACTAATGCATCTTGAAAACACAACTTATTTAAAAAGTAAACAAAGATCCTACTAATAAAAGCAAGCAAAAAAAACCCCAATGGTTTCCTTATAACATCAATTATTCTACCATACTCATTTTGGCCTGCCATACTCAGTCATGACTTATTGCTATTTCTGTCTCTATCTGAATATGCCACATAACCTTTACAGGTCCATAGAATATATTAATTTTCCCCTTGGGTACTTTTGATTTGCATTAAGTGAAACAATGCTTACTTTGCTTTCTCTCATGCTTCTAATAAATGTGAATACAGAAATATTTGTGGATGCCCATGAAATGTCAAAGAAACAGTTTGATGCATGTGGAATTTAAGCAGACCTGCAGTGAGGGGAATGCCCGAATTAGGACAGTAGCCTTTTAACTGTGAAAATAAGGCAGGTCATTCACTCAGTATTTGTGGAATGGACCACTCACCTGAGAGCATTAAAGAGAACATGCTTTAAACTCCAGGACTGTCAATTGCTACAGATTGGTATTACAATCATGGTGACAAAGGATTTCTGTACACTAGCACATCAGCAAAAGGCAGCATTTGCCCCAAGAGGTATGAATGAACCATGCAAGTTTTTATTCTAACTAGGACTGTCAAATGATTAAATAATTTGATTGCAATTAGTTGCACGATTGAAAACTATAGCTGCAATTAATCAGAATTTTAATCCATAGCTAAAAACTCAAAATGATGCAGGAACTTTGTATGGTTGGGGTGGGTGTGGGGGGGTGTGGGGAAATTTTGGAAGGTGTGGGGGGCTGTGGGTATGTGCATGGGGATTGGAGGCTGGGGAGGGGGGATCCCCACATGCCCTGGCAGGATGCGGGGTACTGTGGGCTGTGAGTCAGGAATGAGGGGCAGCAGCAGGGCTTGTGAAGAGGGGGTCTGTGGCTTGGAAGTGAGGAGCAAATGCAAACACACACACAGATAATGCGCAGTGGGTAAGTCTATGGAGGGGAAGGGGTGGGGAGAGAGGGAAGAGGAGGAGGGTAGATTGAGTGCCCCATGCTAAGGGAGGGAGTAGAGCAGGGGCAGGCTTGGGGTGAATAGGACCCTGGGGCAGTGCAGGTCATGGGATGGAGCTGAGGGCAGCTAGTCCAGTGGCAGGGGGTTGTGGCTCCCTACCACTGCATACACCCCTGGGGAGGCATGGGATGGGGGCACATGGTCCCCTGGCTTTGTGTGTGGGATGAAAGCTGTCTGCCTGCTGTGGGCTGTGGATCTGTGCCCTGCTGCCTTTGCCCCAGGAGCCACACACTGGCCACGCCGTGACCCCTGCCCACATGGTGGCAGGAGACACAACATGGCATCACATGACTCCCAGGGCAAAGGCAGCAAGATGCAGAGCCCCAGGTGTGGGCAGCCCACCTCAGCCTTGTGCACAAATCTGGGGGGATACATGGTATCCATGCCTCCACTGGTGGTGTCCACAGTGACAGGGAGCCACACACGCCACCCACCCGCACCCCTGGACAAGCCTCCCATGGCTCCATCCCATGACCCACCCCACCCCAGTGCCCCATTCACCCCAGTGCCTGCCCCTGCCTCACTCTCTCCCTCACCACGGGGGCCTTGATCTGACCCTCCCCCCACTTCCCTCCATAGACTTACCAGCACAGCACTGCTCTACATGTGGCATGCAGACTTATCGTGCATCCACAGGTGCATCTCAAGTAGGGCCAAGGAGGTGATCCTCCCCCTCTACGTGACACTGGTCAGGCCACAGCTGGAGTACTGTGTCCAGTTCTGGGCACCCCACTTCAAGAGGGATGTGGACAACATTGAGAGGGTCCAGAGGAGGGCCACCCACATGATCTGGGGACAGCAGGGCAGACCCTACAATGAGAGGTTACAGGACCTGAACCTGTTCAGCCTTCACAAGAGAAGGCTGAGGGGGGACCTGATGACTGTCTATAAACTCACTAGGGGGGACCAGAAGGGTTTGGGGGTGACCTTGTTTCCCCTAGTGCCCCCCAGGATAACAAGAAATAACGGCCACAAGTTGTTGGAGAGTAGGTTTAGATTAGACATCCATAAGAACTACTTCACAGTTAGGGCAGTTAGGATCTGGAACTAACTTCCAAGGGAAGTGGTGCTGTGTCCTACCCTGGGGGTCTTTAAGAAGAGGCTTGATGCCTACCTGGCTGGGGTCATTTGAGCCCAGTTTTCCTCCTGCCCAGGCAGGGGGTCGGACTTGAAGATCTACAAGGTCCCTTCTGACCCTACTTCTATGATTCTAAGAAACCTGGATAATTAGACTGCACTTGTTCAAAAGATGACCTACTCTATGTCATGAGATCTCCTCATCTTCACTACTTCCTAACTGAAAAGGGTGGCCACTATGGTCACTGGTTAAAAGGAGAACTAAGGAAAAAAAATCCTGTAGAAAAGTAATATAGTAGAAAAATACATTCTGAAGTCATATCTAATGTCCTTATACTGAACATTCCTCAAAAAGCAGGAAAAGGCTAATGAAGGAACCTGTTTCATTTTGCTTTCTATATTCCAGTAGTTGTCAACTGGGGGTACGCATACCCCCAGGGGGTACTTGAGAAGGCCCTAGTGGGTACACATGGGTGGGAGGAGACAGAGTGCTACCAAGCACCATTCTGCGCTGCCATGCAGGCACTGCCTGCCTGGCCAGACATGGGGGGTAGGAGAAGCTCGCACGCAGCAGCTGCTGCCACTCCACGCTCAGCCATGCACCAATCCCCCCTCCCACTATGCATCTGGCCACGCACCACCCCTGCCCTGTTCCATTCCACATCTGGCCATCGGGGGGTACACTGATCCAAAAAGGTTGAAAACCCCTGCTCTATTCCCATATCTGTTATTTCTAAATGCAAAATTGGTATACCCAGTCATAACAGTAACATTTAATTCACTTTGTACATATATAAATTACCGTATCAGGCATAAATCAATGATGGATTAAGACCCTTAATACTACATCCATCTCTTTGCATTTTTCTATGAAAAACCTTTTGTAACTTGTTTTTATTATTGGACCCAGCCCTAATAAGACGAGGGCCAGTATTTGGCAAACCATTCTGCAGGGGTGGCTGCATTCCCACACTCAGCCTCCTCCCCACACCCACCAACTAATGAGGAAGACCATTTGGGAACCTCCAGAACCTTTTAAAATATCCCCAAAGCTCAGAATTCCTCCTCCCTTCCCCTCCATGCTCAGACGTACAGCCCCACTCCTCCCCTAACCCTGCTCATCTCTCCTGCTTTCCCTGCTGTCCTGGGCAGGGGAAGCATCAGAGATCAGCCTCTGCACAGCTCAGCTAGAGTGAACAGGATTGGTTCTTAAGTTTTCTCTACCCCCAGCAGGCAGGAGAGGGGAGAAAGGAAAGGGAAGAGGAGGGGATGTGCCTCTGAGTACAAAAGGAAAGGGAAGGGGTAGTTTCACCTACTTTGAGGACTTTAAAAATGTCCTCAGAGTTTCTCCAGGGGTGTTCTAGACCAAAAGAGAGGTGCAGAAGTGGAGCTGCCCTGACTGGGTTGGATGTTCATATTTTGGTTGAATAGCACTTCATTCTAAATCAGTGGTCACCAACCAGTGAATCTCGATCCACCGGTAGATCTCGGAGCCTCTTGGAGTCAATCTGAGGCTGGCATGGGGGACTGAGTGCCCATGTGCATGCCTGCATGTGCCCAAACTCATGTGGTCAGTTCATGGGGGACAGAAGGGGCAGGGCCTAAATTGAGGCCCCCACAGTAAGGGACAGTCCCACAGAGGCAGGAGCAGGGGTAAGTCAAGTGGGGCCCTGGCCGGGTGGGACTTACCTGCTGAGAAGGCGCACCCCCAAGTAATTTTTTCTACCTCTGCCTTGATCTGCCTAAGACTTACCTGCTGGATTGGGGGGGAGGGAGGGGGGAGTGGCAGTGGCACAAGGTAGATCTTGAGTTGCTTTTAAATGCCTAAGGTGATCTCCTACTTTAAAAAGTTGGAGATCGTTGTTCTAAATCTTGAAGTAAGCAGGTTAAGATTTAACCAGTCAAAAAGGTCTCAGAAACCAGCCCATTTACTTTGATGGGACACAGGTTGTATTTTGTGTGTGTAACCTTTTAAGTAGTGGGGCTGTGCGAAACAGCATAATTCTGCTTCGACTTCAGTTTCAACGTTTTGACAGAACAGCGTTTCATTTCAAGTTTTGTTTCATTTCAAAAGCCCTGGTCCATTTTGTTTTGTCAAAACTGTTTTCCTGTTTCAACATTTCTCCCACCCGGTGCCAGGGAGATCGGTGCTGCCGCTGGCCCCAGCTGGCAGCACCAGCCTCCTGACATCTCGGAGGCAGATTGAGGCCCTCACCCCCAGAAGCAGTCCAGCACAGCCCCCACAGCCCTCCTGGAGGTGCGGGTGGCCCTGATCTGCCTGCCGGATGACAGGAGGCTGCTGCTGTTGTCTGGGACCTGCACTGAAGCCACTAAGCCTGGCTTTGAAACTCGAAACATTTCAAAACTTTTGAAATGTTTTTAGTGCCTTTGTTTCATTTTGAATCTGTTTCAAAGGCTTTTGTTTCATTTTGATTTCGCTGTTTCAAGCTCGAAACACATCAAAACAGCTTCAAAATGAAACATTGGCTGAAATTTCGCGCAGCCCTATTAAGTAGTTGTCCCCCTCTTCATTTCGTAAAAACAGTATGGTTTTTCAGGTGTTTGTAAGCTTTGAGGAAAGAAACATACAACAATAAAGATGAAGCTCTCTTCAGTCAGTAGGTTAACTGAGGAATTACAATAATGTCACATCCATACAAAGAATGGTTTTCCTATCAATCCTATGTGCAGGACCAGAATAGATTTTTACAATAGAACTCAGACATCTTAAATCAAATACACTGCATATAAGATCATTCAGTTCTATCAGCACGATACCACTGGGGCTCTTACTAACCATTTCCCTATTTCCAGCCTTTATTTCTTGGGGAAAAATTAACAAACCAGTTATTTTTAAACTGTTCTTGAAATATTAGCTCTTCTGTAAGCCCAGTATTTATCTGTTGACTATGAAAAATAATTGGAAAATAGGAAACCGAATACATCTGGATAGCTACCAAAAATTGTAACATAGACCTTCCAGATTACTTACAGGATCATAAGTACATTGATCTTTTATGAAAAGTTTCACATAGAATAAGTAGTAGCAAAAAATAAATGCATTGAACATCATGTAATTCCCAAGATAAACATACGTCAGTCATGAGAAATATTATGGTACAGGTATTTCAGTTTTGTTTTCTTTTTGGGAGTTGCGAGGTAAATAGACTAAGCTATTGGATTGATTATAGAACACATCAAATTTATGATGTCAGGGTAACTGTGATTTACATTGCAAGATACTAATTTTCCAGTGCCTTTAACTTATGTGATTAGCTCTTTGTTTTCTATGTAGAGGTCTGAAATGAAGGTACTTTTTAAGACTGGAATGTATTCTGATCAGCCCTTCAGCATGTAATGCAACAAAAAGGATATTTTTATAATCTGGAGGTTGTTCTAGGACCATCATTTTTCTGTTCTGGTACAATCCACCATTTTTCTTAATTAATGTGAACATTTCATATACTATACTGCACACAGCATTCTAAAAGGAAATTGTCTGAATATTTGTTAAAAGAAAACAGCCATTTCTATCATACCAAGTCAAAGGTCCACCCATTGGGCTAGCATGGGTAAGGCACATCAGTTTCTGAAGCTCACAGTACACGAAAGAGTCCTATGGTCCACATCACATCCTGCCACTTTGCACTCTTCAGCCTGAATGACCAATTAGAGCTGGATTAATTGGTGGCAGCCTTTAGCACAAATGCAGAGCATGCCTTTAACTCATGCTTCTGGAGACATAGCAAGAGACTTTAACTGTTATGCCTTGTACCATGTATATCCTAATATAAAATATGCCAGGCCCAGTTTTTCAATGCATACCTGCACCTGCTGTATTTACCAATGCACTTGGTCAGTGGGGCTAATCATATCTTTAAGTACAGTGACTATGAACTTGGGATTTCAAAGAATTTAAAGGCCCTCTCCAGCTTCAGCTAAAGCACTAAATCTTATGCTTGTGAGTTGTGATAGGTTGTTAGCCGTGCTAATCTGAAGTCAGACAGAAGGCAGGGCAGGATTATACCTTAAAAACTTAATTGTTTCAGGGAGGTATGAGCTTTTGTTGGGGATTAGCCTACCTCATCAGAAGCTATGAATAGATTTTCAGAAAACAGGCATTGTAAATAGAAAGGAATTTAAATACAAAGTATAGGGAAGGGGGAGAAAAGGATAGGTGGAGAGTATATCCCTACGTCCCTCAGTTGGTTAACTGCCTTATTCATCCCAATTAATATATTCAATCCACCTTCGCCTCTAAGTAGTACCACCACTTCTCTCCCTGCTCTTCCCCTCCTTTCTCTTGCTGCCACTAGTGTACCCACTCTCTAGCTAGAAAGTTCATTACCTCTCCATATCTCACTCATATCTCCTAGTACTTGGCTCTCAGCAGGCACATCTGCATGTGCAATTAGCACAGCTGAATAAATTCCAGTACAGTTTGTGCTGGAGTTTATTGCTCCCCGGTGCAGCATTTATATGTTTGCCCAGGACCATAGTACATTGATTTGGGGCAGTGCATCTCTGACTGGCAGGGGACCAAGGAGGTCAGCCTACCAGACTGGAGCTGCTCCACCCTACCTCAACATGCTGTGGAGGGGCTGGCTGAGGCACAAGAGTGCTATGGTGCAGGGCTAGCCAGCAGGCATCCCCACCTGTAGCACCCTCATGCCTCAGCCAGCCCTAGTCACCATCTACATGTGCATTGTGGTACAATAAACTGAACCATAGGTTGTGATGGGCAGAACTATCCTGCAGCGGAGTTAATTAGCTCACTGCGGCATAATAGCACCACATTTGTAGACAATGATGATTTACTGTGGAGTTAATTAGTCAACTCCACTGTAAAGCACGCATGTAGATGCTCCCAGGGGATGTGTCCATACATGCAGGCATGCGTGCTTGCAGCAGCTCAAATAGGAGTGGCACAAATTTGAGCCAGGGATTTTTGCCTCAGCGCACGTGCCCAGACATGCACTTTGGTGTAGGACAAGTTGTGCCACTTGGGGCAAAATAACCCGCCCAGCTCCACCCAGATCTGCAGCCGGGGGAGTTAGACCCAGGGGCCAGCACCTGTGCTGACCCCAACAGTATAAAAATGTGCCCTTGTGATCATCTCAAGGCTACTTGCCTCAGGAGCTTCTGAGCCCCAACCAGCTGGTATTGGGGGACACTACCCCTTGTGCTAGCTGCACTGCGGAAGCAGCCCTGACAAGGAGTGCCCCCCTTCTACCCACTGCAGCAATCTGGCAATGCGGGTAGCTGCCTGGCTGTGACATGCTGCCACCTGCAACAGCATCCGCCTCCTTGGACCTGTGGCCCCATGGCTGCACACCTGCCAGACCTGGATGGGGTGTCCCTGCTCTGCCATCTGGGCAACTATCACCCAGTAGATGTGTTCCTTGTGGTGACCTGCTCTGAACTGTCCAAGTGTGTCCTCTTGGCCCCACCTGGGCCCCCACACCCTCACAGCCCCTCCCTCCAGCTCCACCCTCCCCCCCCCGCTTACCTGGGACGGAGCCCGCATCCAGGTCCCTGCAGCCTGCAATGCTGTTTACCCTGCATGGGCAACTAGTGTGCTTCAGCACTGGGGCAAGGGGCAGACATAGAGACGCTCTGGCTGGCTACCAGACTGTCTCTTTGGAGGGCACGAACCTCTGGTTGCCTCAGGGCATTGTCCTGGGCTGTGTCCTGCCCAGCTTCCCCCCCCCCCCCCCCATGTTTTATTTTGATCCCTGCATATCCAGGTATTGAATTTTGAGCCCCCACTTCAAATATGCAGCTCAGGGAACATTTTTTGTTCCCAAAGTGCCTCTTGCTGTGTCTCAAACTGCTTTGAGATGTGGCAAGAAGCATGTGCAGGCTCATATGGATGTGCCCAGGGTGTCCTAGATACTTTTATCTGATAATAACCCTGAAAGCTTTTTTATGGTGAACTCTATTTCTCTCACATTTCCTGTCGTGTATCCAACTTGTCTGACATTCCAAGGATTTTTGCTTTCCTCCTAATTACAAGAGAAATTCTATTTTAAATTGAAGATATGATATAGCTTTGTATTCACAGGAGACTGATTTGTCTAAATAGAAAATTTTCAGTAAAAGGTCAGAATCAGTAATTACTTGTGGACAATTCCAAATCAACCATATTTATTAAGTAGAATGTATTAAATTAACTTGAACTAAAGCTTCCTTTGTTTAATTACCAAATTAAAAACAACAGTTTAGAATTGCACCTTTTTAAACTTAAATTTATGAAAATCAAGATTCCTTTCAAATAACACAATCACTGCTTTGTTCTCCTGTCATTTTTATCCCTAGAAGGACAGCTATACATTCCTTCAAATAGACAGTCCTTCAATGAAATTAATGTTTGAAATATGTCACAATATAAATTTAAAATATGAATGGAGGTAGTTCTCTTCTTGTAAGAATTTGAACTATATCAAAACCCAACAAATTCTAATTCTAACTAAAATAGGTCAAGCATTCAAAATCAAGATGTTCAGCAGACACTTACTTTACTACAGCATTTATTGGGGCAAAGGCTATTTATTGGGTCTCCGCCAGAAATCCTCCGCTTCCAAAGGTTTAAGCAGTTCCTCTGTCCTCAGTCCTGTCCACACAGACCAGATCACCCCCAAAGATGCTCAACTATTCCCTTTGTCTCTCCTGCTTCCCAAAGCAGAAAAGCTCTCAAGCTTGTCTCTGACCCCAGACTCTCTTGAAAGGAGCTTCCTTCTTTTTTCAAGCCCTTGTGCCAAGGTATTTAGCAGAATTTGCAGATTTGTTGGAATCTGACAGGGTCATGCCATGAGTGCTTCTGCTGCAGCCTTAAACTCATGACCTCTGGGCTGTCAATTCTGCACCTTAGCACCCATGCCACTGCTTGCAAAGAGCTTAGAACCATTAACACATGCTCCCCTCTCCATTGTTATGCTTCTCTCCTTCTCCACACCCCCTGCCATCACCTGCCAACCAGGTTGTTTGCTTCCCCACTTTTGGAGGGCTTTTAAAAGCCCTGGTCAGAGTGGAGCTGGTAAGTACCACCTGCCCTAGGGGCTGTGAGCACAGGCATGCTGGGTACCTTCCCCATAGCCAGGTGTGGGGTGCAAGGTGACCCCACTATAGAGGCTTCCCTGCACTTGGCACAGCTCTCACACTTTGGTTTTCTGCTACACAGTAACGGAGAGGAATTTCCCCCTCCTTTTTTCTGCATGGTGAAGCAAAGTAGAAACCTGTTCTCAGCAAGGGGGGCCTCAACAGTGGGGGCATCCTGGTCCCCATGCCCAGCTGTGGGGGCAGGCACTCAGTATGGGTCTCCTGAGCCCTGCTACACAGAGAAGTGAAGGGGGGAATTCCCCTCCTTTCCCATGGGGCAGCAGAGCAAAGCAGGATTCAGGAGACGCCATGCTAGGTCAGAGGAAGCCCCCGCCCCATATCTGGCTGTAGGGGCAGGTATCCAACAGGGGGAACCCCTGTGTTCCCTCCCAGCCTCACCCCACTCACATCCACCCAACTAAGTAAAGCTTTGGCTAGGGTGATATAATTGAGAGTCATCCTGCTTTAAGTAGAGGGCTGGACTAGATGACCTTCTGAGGTCCCTTCCACCCTAAAGTTCTTACTCTAAGTTTATTTATTATGCTTTCATTAAAAATTCTAAGTGGTGTGTTTTACTTAAAAGCTGTTGTTTAATAAGTGGTGAGCTTTACTTTCTTAAAACAGCTGAAAAACAGCCTGTGCACTGCTGTTCAGTGGTAACCAGTCCCATGGCAGGCTCACTCTGCTGATTGGAGGTGTGGGAGAGCCCACCCTGAAAAACACCTGAAACTGGCTCCAGTGAGCCTGCAGGGAGCCCGCTTTTCCCCCCACTGGAGGCTGAATTACAGTGGTCCCTAATTATAGATATACTGAGCCACACAACATTATAACAAGGGGAACACAATTAACACAGAAATATGCAATAAACTCCATAGTCCATCACACCTAGTAATATGTCTGTTAAGTAGTAAAAAAGGATAGTAGATGTATGTGTCCTGTTGTAGAATGTTCCATCACAAAAAAATATTTCAGTCCCAAACTGGAACCACATACTGATCATGTCAGTCAATCCTTGCCCCAAAGTCCTCTCCACTGTCACTGCATTTAGGATACGGTCCACCATATTGTAAGTATAACCTACATGCTTTGTTCCTGGGTGAATGACTCTTCATTTTCTTGCATTAAAACTTGCAGTTCAAATGAACCCAGCTTACCAACGAATCCATATAGGTCTGTGAACTGTCCCTGTAACTGTCTACATCCTTATTTACCATTCCACTATTCAAGCATTACGAATAAGGGTTTCATGATTTCTTTAGTATCATTGATTTAGAGATATCAAACACCACTGAGTTCAGAATTGGATCTGGGCAGGATATTACTATAAATGCTGCCATAGAATGATGTTTCCTTATTTACTATTACTTTTTGAGAACTTTCACTTCAATCATTTGTAAATGGCATTATACTCTTTTTAAAATAAAAAATGTTATATAAGGTAAAGCAAAATGCCTTTCAGAAATCTAAGTGTATAATGTTAACGCACCTACCTTCACCATCCAAGCTTACAATCTCATAAAAAATCCTGAGTTTGAATGATAAGATATACTTTTCTTAAAACCAAGGTGCTTGCCTAGTAAGCTACTATCCTATAATTCATTCCTGACTGTATTCCATCTCAATCTTTTTGGCTTTTTGCCCAGTATACATTCGGCTAACTAACTTATCACTACCCGAGTCACCTCCTTTAATCACCATCTCTCTTAGGGTTATACTCCATACTATTGGTTTCCTTCTGGTTGTTTGCATTTGGAGGACATCTGTTTGCTACAAATTGTCTCTTTAACCTTGTCATTTATTCAGACAGATTTTGTTTCACAAAAAGCATATCTTTGACATAGGGATGGTATGTTTATATAGGCAAATGCTAAGGATTGTACATTTCCTTAGGTTTTGATTTTAAAGTCTCTCTGAATATCATCCTCATTTTTTAAAATCCCCCTTCCAAAGTATAGTCACCAGCTTTAGCAGTGTAGCTCCTCTGACTTCATTGCTTACTCTTCTTGTCAGCTTAACAGCCAGTGCCACACCAGTGTGGCAATTAAGCACCGGTATTTTTTCTAGCATGCATAATATAGCACCGGGCAACGGACCTGAAGTGTACTATTGGGGAGTATCTGCTCTTGGGTTTTACTATAATTCTGATTTTTTCCTTTAAAAGAAATTCCTTAACATACCCCAAAGGAAGTTAGGCAAGCAATGAAAACGCACTAGCAGGCACTAGTTGGCTACAAACTAAAAATGAAGATGCTACCACACTTTTCAGGATTTTTTCCCCCTATCACAATTTCTGCTTAAAAATAATCTCTTTCCAAAAGCCCAGGATGAAACAGACTACTTGTTACACATTTTCAAGCACTAACTTTATTCCTGGTTAGCTTTTTTATAGCTGGATAGTCATTTTTATCATGTGGTAATTACTTTGCACGTGCAGTTAGTCTAAATGTATTGAGCGATTGACCAGTTAATTGTGTGATATTTACTTTGCACTTGTGGCCGGTCTTACTTTGCACTTGTGGCCATGCTAAATTTATTGTGCAATTCACCAGTTAACTGTGTAATATATGTAACATGTAACAGGGGCCTAGTAGCTAATTTTATAAAATATCCTAGGCTCCACAGCGAAAGGCAGATCTGATGTCTGAGAAGACAGTTATCCCTGTGCATTCTCTTAAGTTCACATAGAAGATATCGAATTCAGCCGTCTGAAATGGAAACTGTACAACATGAAAAAGAAAGAAGCCAAACTCAACAGCGACATATATTTTCTAAGCCTTTGCAAGAAACACAACATCATTCCCCGAGGACTGAACATCTACAATCCCCTGACTACTACACACAACTCCAAATATGCTTCACAGCTATGCAGAAGAACTTCAGAGAAAATTAGAAATCATCTAGTTCACCTACTCTACTCCAAAAGAGACCAACTCAGGAAGGAAATCGTCATACACTACAACAACTTAAAAGATAGAAATCCATGCATGTTCCCTGACAATATACAGCAGATACAAAGAGACTACGAAAAACTTTCTACAGCATTCATCCTACATAAAAAGAAGAAATGGAACACACGCTTACCAAAACTGAAAAATCTGTCCTTTCTAAAGGCCTAAATTTCTGTCCAGAAAAACACCCTAATAAAAACTTCAATGTAGAGAACTAGAAGAATTCTTCCGACACCTGTGCCTCAAAGAATATTTCCACGACCAAACTGAACCCACTCCCAACAACAACTCATCCTCTGACAACATTCAGGAAAGGATCAATGCCAAAAAGCCCAAAAAAACATTAGATTGCACACCTCGCAGTGGATGAAACCCTAACCTTGACCACTACTTTCCCTGAAGCAGTCAATGAAATAATCAGCAACACACACCACCATAACAACCTCTCTCTACCAGAGAAAAAGGCCATAGAATCTCTAAGATCTAACCACCAAATAGTAATAAAACCAGCAGATAAAGGAGGAGCCATAGTCATCCTTGTGATAAAGAAAAGAAAGAAAAATGACCAAACGCCAGACGTAGGAGCAAGTCAGGCTCATGGCATGGGGAAGGTGATGGGCACGGCCTGACAGCAGTGGTCCCAGCCCGCGCTGATTGGCAGGGGGCATGCAGATGCAGCCCGTTTAAAAGGCGAGCGCGCCAAAAGAAAGGGGGACCCACGCAATATCGGAGAGGCCTGATCACCCACACCGGAGGTCCTGTGTCCACGAAATCCCTTCCCCCTGGACGCCCCCATCACGACTGGGTATACCATCCAAACGTGTTTAAGAGCTCTCAAGTTATCAGCGAGTTTAATCTTGAAACAGCTGTTAAGAAGTTTTTTTTTCTGCCTAAACTGTGAGTAAAGCATTTACTTATCTCATTGCCTCCTTGGTGTTTTTCTGTCGACGAAAGGAGAGACAGAAGAGGGAGGAATAAGGCCCCAAAACCCTTTTGTCCCCGGCCTGGTCACATAATAATCGCAACCACCCATTCTCAGGTTGAACATGGCGTCACGAACAGGATCCCCGGGGCAAAGGGGGAACGAAGGAGATGTTGACGAGTTAGTCAGACATTGCCCGTGGGGAAACCGTCACCGACCCCTGACCACGAACGCCGATGATTTATGGGCCCACGTGGTGTTTCATCAAGCTGGGGAGGACGGAAAGATGGGAGGCTATGTTTCCATCCGCCCGACCGAGGGCAGCGAGGAGCCGCTTAAAGAATGGGTCGTGTCTGGCCTCAGCCCCACAGCCTTAGGATGCCTCCTTTCCAGTCCTGTGGTTCTTTACCACCCGCCCGACAAAAAACCAGAGGCGTTACTTAGCCACGTCAAGCCCACAGGCACAGATGACCGTACTCCCACAAAAGAGTACACTAGGTGCATCCAGTACCTAAAAGAGAGGAGCGGCTGCGAAATCCCTCCCGATAAATTCAAATGCCCCGATCTCAATCCCGGAGGCACTGAAGATGAAATTCTAACGGCATTCCGTGAGAGTCTTGAGACCGATGGACGGGATGCCACAGGGTGGACAGGGCAAAAGTGGAATAAGGGAAAAATGATTAATATCCTGTTTCACTCGGTGACCACCCTGCTACGACATGCGGCGAACCAAGCCAGCGTGATAGATATGCTGACTAGAACGGCCGCGCAGCAGAGTGCCGCACAGCCCGAGCCACCGCTTAAAAATGGCGCCGCGGGTAAAGAAGAGGGCGTGGCCGAAGAGTCCCGGGCGGGAAACCCCGACGTTAGAGAAAGCCTGTCGGCCCCGCCCGAGGAACCGCCTCCGTACAACATCCTGCCGGAGCTATGTTCCGCCCTCCCCGCCGACGCAGGCGCACCCGTTCTGCATGCAAACCCTGTAGCCTTAGTGAAAACTGTCATCGATGGCGCGGGAACCCGCACCCTCACTACCTTCCGTACACGCACCAGAGGGGAAATCCAAGAGCTGACAAGAGATACCTGACTAAATCCGGGTGAAACACTGGCAATATGGCTAGGACGACTGATATTAGACCACGGGTCAGATTTAGTAGATCCGGAGGAGTGTGCTATCCTAATGCGCCAACCCTCATGGAGTGGAGGAGCGTGTAGCGACACGACTCAAGTACTGCGCAACCAGGTTTGGCCAATCCCTCTGTGTGCTGCCACGGTCCCAGCACTGTTGAACCGAGCTCACGCTTGGCATGCGGATCCGCCCAATGATCCATCGCCCGCACAGCTCCTGTATGCAATAGCGGGAGCCAGTTACTTAACCTGGGATGCCGGACGGGATCCACTGACCCTGACTTCATG
>NW_005841896.1:3356744-3358507 GCF_000455745.1 Alligator sinensis | reverse complement strand
TACACCCATGTTCCGCTTGTTATTACACCCACTGGTAAGGGGACTGATAGGGAACATTTTAAGTAGTCTGGGAAAGCTCACCACAGCGCACAAAGTAGAATCCAAGCCCACCCCACCAGCGGCGGTACAGGCGGTAGGAGTGTGGAAAGCAACACCTAGAAAACCCCGAACTGATCGCTCACCGCGTGGATGACCACCGGACCGCACACTTAGGGAGCGTGCTATGTTTGGCTTTCTGCTAAGCAAAAGCGGTCTGACAAAGAATCAGTGTCATGGGTTAGGGGATGAGGGGCAAAAAATACTGGCACTGAACCTAGGCTTTAAGCTTAAAGAGCAGGACGCAGACAAAGAAAAAAACGAGTAGCGGCCGTTGATACGGGCGACGACGGCCGACCCACTAATGACAAACGCCCGTACGCAACTTATGATGTGAGCGCAACTGCAGACTCTACCCCTATACCTACATGCTTTTTGCTAGACACAGGAGCTCAAGTAAATGTGTTGATAACTGAAACGCCCCATGTTAAGACATCCAAAGTCATCTTTGTACAAGGGCTAAACGCCATGACATCTGCGCCCACAGACAAGTTTTGGATCAACAAAAGGGTACTGCATGGAGTCTTAGGGGGCATAAATATCTTGGGTATCCCTGCAATAAAGGCGTTAGCTTTAAAGAACACCATATACCTAGCACTCCCATTGACTGTGACATCAGGCGAAAAACACCAGCCAGCGCTAGCAAACCCTACACCCTGGCGGTACCAGCCAATCCCGACGCGCGCTGACCTGCAGTCCCAAATCCAAAACCTCTCAGCTGACTTTTGAAAGCAAGAGTGCATTCAGCCCGTAAAATCCTCCACCACCTTTCGGCCGGATGGGGAATCCCTAAACCAGGAAAGCCGATGGAAGCTCATCTAGTGGTGGACTACCGACAAGCGAATCATCGCTGTAAACCGCGCCAAATGCCCACTGCACAAACCATCTCAGACATCCTCGATGGCATGACCGAAATACAGAGGGGCGGAGAATGGTTTGCCACCACATTAGACTTAAAGGACATGTTTTATTCAATCCCTATACACGACCCACAAGGGATCCTTAATATGTGTGTAGGCGGACAAATGTTTTCCTGGAAGTTTTGTCCACCAGGTTATCGCAACGCACCAGCCCTAGCAGTCACAGCAATGAATGGGATGATCGACAGCTTTGTTCATCCCCGCCCAAAGACGGCAGACGTTCATATCTGGACCTATGTCGACAATATTGTCATCATGGGACACGACCGTGCCGCGGTCCGCGCCACCACTGCGGACCTAAAGGACCACTTGAGCAATCAAGGATGGACAGTAAATCTGGCTAAGTCCATGAGCCAGCCATCCTCGGACATTAAGTTTTTGGGGACACGATTCACAGGACAATGGCGATTGGGGACGGCACACAATGCTACCCCTGAGTTGTCCTCACTTTGGCTGACCACGCAGGCGGACTTTCAAGGCCTGCTAGGCCAGCTAAATTGGTTCCGCAATTTTATGACGCCATCACATTTAAAAGTTATCCAGCGTCTGCAACACCAAATTCGCAAGAAAACACGACGCAGAGTCCCATGGAGTGAGCATGACCAAGCCGCATTGGAAAAGGTTATGACAGAGGTTAAAAGGATGCGTCTGATCGCATCCCCTGCCGGCAGTCTCCTGACAATTCATGTAGGCTACACCATGGAGCATATCTGGTTTACAGCCAATGACACCGAAACGGGGGAACGC
>NW_005841896.1:3354395-3355631 GCF_000455745.1 Alligator sinensis | reverse complement strand
CGGTAGAGCATAACGTTCAGTGGCATCACCATCTACCCTATCACCCGCAGTCCAATGGCATCGTGGAGCGCCAAATAGGATTATACAAGGAACAGTTAAGGCTGAGGGAAAACGGATTGTTCAAGAACTGGACCAAGTACAACAATGATGTGCTGATTGCCATGAACGCCACTAAAGCTTTATGGGATGAACGCACTCCAGTGCCACGTCCGCCTTGGAAGCCATGTTACTCATCCCAAGAAACAGTGTGGCTAACCATTCCCACAGCTACCAGCAAACGCCCAACTCCAGCTCCCGGTGTTGTACTTAAACACGGCGAGTACCCGAACACCTATTTTGTCTCCCTTGAAACAGTCTCACCCGTACGCACTGTCTTGGCCCATCATAATTGGCTAAGTCGACATAGCACAGTTTAGTACATATTACTAATGAACCCCAAGTTTTGTTTTTCAGCCCGAAACAGCATGAAGTCGCTGATGCATGACGTGGTGCGAAACTCGTCGCCGCAAGTGAATCTATTGGCAACGGCCCCGGCAAAAACATCGTGCTGCATCTGGACAGACACAGTTGGACTTACCCTTAATATCATTGTTTAATGTTTTATTATGTATTTGTATTAGATGTTGTATTTTGGCTTTGTGTGTATATATATATATATATATATATATATATAGGGAAACTGGCCGTGGCCTGACAGTGGCGGTCCCAGCCCGTGCTGATTGGCAGGGGGCGTGCAGATGCAGCCCGTTTAAAAGGCGAGCGGGCCAAAAGAAAGGGGGACCCGCGCAATATCGGAGAGGCCTGATCACCCTCACCGGAGGTCCTGCGTCCAAGAAATCCCTTCCCCCCGGACACCCCCATCACGACTGGGTATACCTTCCAAACGTGTTTAAGAGCTCTTGTGTTATCAGCGAGTTTAATCTTGAAACAGCTGTTAAGAAGTTTTTTTCTGCCTAAACTGTGAGTAAAGCATTTACTTATCTCACCGCTTCCTTGGTGTTTTTCTGTTGATGGAAGGAGAGACAGAAGAGGGAGGAATAAGGCCCCGAAACCCTTTTGTCCCCGGCCTGCTCGCATAATCTGGGTCCAAACACCCATTGTCAGGTTGAACAATCCTAAACCATGAGGATTACATAAAGGAAGCCAAGAGACAGCTCTTTGACACCACCTACTACAAAGAACTACAAGAAGATCCTACTCCCCTTTTCACCAAAAAACTCAACAATACCATCAAAT
>NW_005841896.1:3348166-3353621 GCF_000455745.1 Alligator sinensis | reverse complement strand
CATGTGAAGAACTGCTGCAGTACAGAAGAAAAACACCCACAAATTGCACACCGCTGGTTATGACCTATCACCCATCCCTTGAACCTGTACGGAAAATCCTCAAAAAATTGCAACCCATATTAGACAGAGACCCTATTCTTAAAAAGATCTTCCCAGAGCCACCCATCCTAGCCTTCAGACAAGCACCGAACCTCGCCAGCCTCATCACCAGAAGCAAACTTCCTCAAGCCCGGAACACACCAAAAGGATCCAGACCATGCCAGGACAAGAAATGCAAAACCTGCCAACACATCACCACCCCCACTATTACTACACCCCACAACAGAGCCATCAGCATCCCAGGATCTTACAGCTGCACCTCCAGAAATGTGATATACCTCATCCAATGCACCAAATGCCCTGATGGAAGATATGTAGGAGAGACCAGACGCACCAGAATGAACGCACACCGGAAATCTATCAAAGACAGAAACCCTCAATTACCGGTGGGGGCACATTTCTCACAGGAGGGCCACTCTCTCTCCAATCTCTCAGTCCTGATCCTCAAGGGAAACTTACACAGCACTTCCCAGAGATGAGCCTATGAGCTCCATTTCATCAACCTGCTGGATACTAGAGATCATGGACTAAACATAGACATTGGATTTTTGACACATTATAATCTGCCTGGCAACTGACTCCCCAGCCCAGCCCAGCCCCTGGCTTCTTTACTTTTCATTCCATCCAGGAAGAGCACACACCAACTGCTGAAGCTTCCTTAGCCTGACGAAGGGTTTTTGAACCCGAAAGCTTGCTTAATAACTATTCTCCAACCATTTGGGTTGGTCTAATAAAAGATATCAAATTCACCCAAGGAACCTTGTCTGCCTATGTCCTTAGACCAACACGGCTACAACCCAAACCCCTGCATAGCTTGCTAAACACTCATGGGAGAACTGCATGCACATTTTGGCAACCCTCAAATTGAAAGTTAATTTAAAGACAGCTACAGCATATTATCTTAGATATATTACTTCATACTATAAAAAGCAGAGAGAAATTCCTGCTAAACATCTAAACGCATGTCAGAAATGCAAAACTCTAGAATTCTTGGTTCAGAGATGCTACCTTTTATTAGACCAACTAAGAAACTGCAGAAAAAGTATCTTATTAAACACATTTCATGTACTTACAAGGGTGAGGTCTACTCAGTAGCGGGAAACTTCCTAAGGGAATGACTTTGCAAGAACTGCTATTGCTGAGGCCATCAGTGGCACTATGCTTTGTTAGGCAGGACCAAAGTCAAGCCCTACAATAGTAATAATGGGCAATGCCTCGCTAGTAATGCCCTGATCTGAATGGGATATGAGCAAAACAAGTGGCAATGACAGAGACAGTGACTGTGTCCATTTCAAAGATACTGTTCCATTCCTGAAGAAGAAGAGATCTTGCCCTGTTGCACTGGTTAAATTCTAATGACATAATTACTATCCATTTGTCCTTGTTACACACTCCTCTAATTTCTATGGGATCAGGCATTGATTTTAACTTCATGTAGTGCTTTTAAAGGCCACTTTTCATTTCAACTGCATTTTTGTGACAGATGCTTATAATTCACACATACACACACACACACACACACACTTTCCTGGGAAGCAACTAAAGGTAATACACACACTCACACAATATAAACACACAAAATGTAAAACTAATCCTCCAAACAATCTTTTAGCTCCTATACCTCCTACAAACTTAAACACAACCTTTACAACAGTTACCACAACCAAGGTCTGCACACCTTAACTTTGTCCTATTTGTGTCTCTGCATATCAGTCTTTGCAGATCTTTTGCACCTTCAATAGAAGTTGATATAGAAATTAGTTGGCCAGAAAAAGATAGTTCAACAAAGAGCTGTGTGCGAAGACTGATTAAATTTGGTGACAGAAGGCTGGCATATTTAATGAAAGGATATTACAGATGCAGTGCATGGTCTGTTACATTTGGTGGCTATGGTAATGTTAAGTTGTGTGGTTGTTCACAGAGAAATAGAGGGTATGTACAGTCAGGTGACTTAACTGTTGCCCTGCTTTTGAAGGTTCATGCTGGCTATGTTGCATGTTGGCAATCCAAATTACTACACCTTTAGCTCTGCTAAACAGCAAAGTATATGGTATATTAATACCCAAGGCATTTTTTTAATATTTAATTGTGGGGTGGGATGGGCCTGTCAGATGGAGAATAAGCGGACCAGAGAGCGTTGTAATTCCATTATTGACAGGAATTACTTCGGCTATCAGCACTAAATCCAAACCCCTCGCTGCTGTAGGTTACTATCTAACGAAAGGCTGAAGGTAGTGTTGTTGATAGGGTCTAGACTTTCATAAACCTGAAAACCTATAAACACAATGCATAAACTGCAACTATGAGAAAAGCACTGTGGGAAGACCCTAAATTCAACATGTTATATTAACTAATTACACCATAGTTGCATGCCCTTCTTCTCTGTGAATGTTTGTGTAGACAAGCAATGATTCCACAGAGATATCAGACAACACTGAAAGGTTTGGCTTCCATGGGAACACCCAAGGGCCCAAATTTGAACCCTACCTATTTATTGTCCGATTTAAAAAGAAAAAATAAACAAAAAGGAACCCTACTTTAAAAATTCAAAGGATATAAATACTAACCCCAAGTTAAATGTTCACACTGGATTAGCCTACATAAATAATATTTATGCCCATTTTAGATTTATATCACTGACTGCAGACATGTTCCTAGGCACTTCCATACTTTTTATAACAAATATACTCCAAATTATATGTAAATAGTGTTAGCCCCATAGGTGGTGGAAGGCTTAGCTCCCTCAAACACAGGCAGCACAGACACAGGCTCTGGGCAGCTGCAGCAGGGAGGGGGGATGGGTGTGCACAGATGGAGCCTGCAGGCAGCTGGGAACTCAGCCTGGCCTAGCTGTGTGTGGAGCAGCACCCAGCAGGTAAATGTATTGACAGGAAGGGGCGCGGGGGAAGAAAGGAGAGTGGGGGGCCAGATTGAGACTCCTGTGGGGGAGGGTGAATAGGGCCCCAGGGTGGTTTGTGGAATGCTTGGAGCGGAGCATGGGCAGCTCATTCGTGGCAGAGGGGCTCCCACTGCTGCATGCACCCCTGAGGCAGGCACAGGTGGCATGTGTCCCCGAGATCTGTGTGTCGGGTGGAGACAGCTGCCACTATGGGCTGGGCTCTGCACCCCACTGCCAGTGCCCCAGCAGCTGCACAAAGCCATGTGCCTCTCGCCGTCAGGCAAGCGGCACAGCCACCATGCAGAAGGCACATGGGATTGCACCACTCCCCGGGCACCGGCAGTTCCATGCACAGATGAGGGGGGTGCATACCCCCTGTGCCTGCCCCTGGGGTGCATGCAGCAATGGGAGCCCCCACCCCATATACCTGTATGAGCTGCCTGGGCTCCAAGCATCCCATGACCTGTCCTGGACCCAGGTCCCCATTCATTCCAGCCTCTGCCCCTGTCTCTGTGCCACTCCCCCCCTCACCACAGGGGTCCTCGATCTGCCCCACACTCCTTTCCCACAACAGACCTACCTGCTGGGGAGTGGTGGTGCATGTACACACAAGCACATATGCACTCAGTCCCTCCCAATCATAGTTTCTTCCTCCATCTATGGTTAGTCCCATAGGCTAGAGACAGAAAATATACATACGCTGGTTTAAGTGATCAGAAACTGATTTAAACCTGTAACAGAACATAAATTCAGTGCACATAAACCAGTTTGAAAATGGTTGAAATTGGTTTGATATAAACCTGGTTGAATGTAGTATCAGACTTAATTGATATGAGACAAACCAGTTTATGAAACTTCTGTCCCAGACCCCCTTCCTGGTTCAAGTTAAATAAGAGTCCCCCAGCATGCTTTCCAGCCTTAGGCTGGGATGTGCTGTCTGCTCCAGGGAGCAGGGCTGGCCCGATATGCCTGCTCCCTCACTGGAGCAGTGAGGGCTGACTGGCAAGTGGATTGAGAGGGGCAAGCCCAACTGGGGATGCAGCCCATCTGCAGTGGGGGGACTGCCCCCCCCAAGCAAACCCTGGCTGGGGGCTGGGGCTGGAGGGTGGCGGGGTAAAGACCTCTTCCCCCACTCAAACTTACTGCTAGCTGCAACTGTAGACTACAAATCCCAGAGGCACCTGGAAGTAGGAAGAGGAAGTAATGAGCAACCCTGCAGAGTCCTGCTGCTGTAATTCTGGACTTCAAATCCCAGAGACCTCAGGGCAGCAGGAAGAGGAAGTGAACAAAGCACAGCTAGATGCTCTAGAGCCCCTTGCCTTCTGGCCTGAGTCACTGCAGGCATGCAGCTGCATTTCCTGAATCAAAGGATCACTTTTGTTTCAATTTAACCTGTGCAGTTTAAACTAACCTGCAAAGACTGAATTGATTCAGCATTGGGCTTTTTGACCATCTTTACCTAGCCATAGAATCTAAAAGTGGATTGCCAACTTGAGACCTCTTCAACCAGGCTTTTGCTCCCCAAGGCCACGTCCAGCTGTGCAGGAGCATGTGCTTGCAATAGCAAAAATAGTAGCAGCACAAATTTGTGCCACTACTTTTCACCACAGCACACAACCTGCACATGTTCTTCAGTTAAGGTCAAATTGTCCCGCTTCAGGCAAACTGCCCTTGCCCAGCTCCTCCCAGCTCCTGGTATGCTAGAGGAGCTGGGGCAAAACTGCAGGAATGGAAACGCTCTGGCCTGCAGCCAGGTTATCTCCCTAGAGAACCTTAGCCTCCATGTCTTCTGGCACATGCTCCTGTCATGTGTGCTACACTGCTTTTTTCCCCCTGTGCTTGTTTTTGCTACCAGGATCTACCAGTAGCACAGTTTGACTCCACATGTGGTTTGTAGCTTTGCAGCACCAGAAACTGCAAGTGTCTGCTTGTCTGGACATGGCCCAAGTGTCTATCAGTGAGCCCCAGTATTTTAAACAGGCTGGCTTTTGCTTCCTGGGATATCTCTCAGCACACCTCAGTGATATACAGTCTTTTAACTCATAAAGCAAGTAAATAAAAACAAACAAAAAAAATCTTTGTTGTCCTAGACATTGGGAGAGTTCCCCTGTGGCTCCAGTCTTCCCAAAGCAGGCTTGTCCTCCCTTGTAACCCAGCAGTTTTCTGTCCTGGTTATTTCCTCTATATCTCACTTTGGTTCTGCTTGCTTGGGTTTTTAATTCCCACTGAGGCACTCCCTCATTGCCCTTGACATATCTGCAGCCCCTCATCGGGCCATCTGCCTCCTTAGGGGGGCAGGCTACCCTGTTACAGGTCCATTTCTTTTATTAGTATAAGTCATTGTAGTACATCACTGGTCTTAGAGTGCTTTGAAATGACTGCATGAAGTAAGTATATAAATATCCATTAGCATCATCAACAATAACTATTGTCAAAATACTGAAAAACTAGATAAAA
>NW_005841896.1:3343629-3348156 GCF_000455745.1 Alligator sinensis | reverse complement strand
GTAGGGAAATGGAGAATTGGGTGGACGGCATGAAGAGGACTCATCTTATGTCTACCATTAAAATGATCATAGGGCAAAATTTGATTGACCCTAGTCAAAGTTGGCAGACTTCTGAATAACTGATATGCATCTATTAATCTTAAAATACCAAATGTAGTATGAAATGTTGTGCCATGATGAATATTTTTAGTTTTGTTTTTCAAAGGTGGAAATTAACTATGTATTATGCACTGCATTAATGTATTTACAGCAAGAAAATCATGTCAATTTTCTCTAAGTATGGGTGCATTTAGAAAACGAAATATTGGCAGCAACATTAAAATGCATTTGTTTCAACACCACATAAAACAAAAGTCTTCTTTCCACACTTAAGGCCTGATCACCCATTAGGCACAAAAGAAGAGGTAAGAAAGGTGCAAAGGGGAAATGCACACCTGAGTAAGTAGTTGCTTTATTTCCACCTCATTATCACTGTTACTATGAAAAGTTACTATACTGCTGCTGGCATATTAGTGTAAACATTTTTCAACCAAATGGTCATTACAGAACTAAGAATGGAATTAGGAAATACCATTAAACCCACCACAATCCCTTTACACCACTAGCAAATTGTTTCTCAACTCAGACCACCTATATATTTGCTGGGATTTGGATAGTCAACATTCCTTATGTTCTCTAGTTAAAATCCAGTCAACAGGAAATCAATGTCTATCACAGAATTATACCTTGAGATGCTTTGGTGGATTGGGCTATTTTCTGAGATCTTTTTGAACCAACAAATTGCTTGCAGGTTAGACATTTTCTATAATGAGTTCTCCATTCCTAGTTCAAAGTAAATTCATTGCTCAAAATTAGGGAGGTTGGTTTTTTTTTGGCGGGGGGGGGGCTAATGTGTGTGCAAGGTAATTATTTCTTTTCTAAAAGTTTAACCTCAAGCTTTACATTTAAAATTATTCAGATTAAACCATCAGCATTAAATGTATGAATATTATACATATTGGTGAATCCTAGAAAATGTAATTTTAATACTGAAAAAATATACTCTACTCAATTAGTCATGTTTTGGACTTGTTTTACTAGCACCTTGCAGTTTGAGAAGGACTGAAAAGTGTTGTTTGACAACAAAGGCAGAAGCTCTCTATATGCAAGCCAGGACCAAGAGAAAGTGTAAACAGACAATTCTTGAAATTATCATGGTATTCTGCCAAAGAGCATATGTACAACATGGGTAGGCTGGCTGTTGTGTAATCCTCTGTGTTTTCCACCCTCAGGGGAATATTGCAAGTTTCATTAAATCTCTGCTTTCATCCAATTTGATACATTGGGTTATAGAATGTCAGTTAATGTAATCTAACAGGTTGTAACCAAATATTAAATGACACATAGAGAAGGCATTTCATTCATACAGGTAATATAAAGGCAGTAAAGGCCTAGATTCAATAGAGTGGGGGGGGGATACAAAGGAAAGGAATAGCCTTATGGCTACCTAAAGCACTGCAGAAATTAACATTTTAGGCATACTAAAATACTGAGCAATGATCACAGAAAACAAATATTAAGAAACTTGAATACCTGTGCATCCAAATTTAAGTGATACATGTTGCAGCAGACAAGACCTAAGGGTGCTGTTACATGTTACCCTTAGACCACACTAAAGGCATTCAAAACACAAGAATCTGCCTGTTACAGTGGGAAAATTCAAGCTAAATGTCCTCCAATAATCTCCAATAATCTCAGATATACTCTTCATTGGGCAAGGAGTATCTGTTCTAGGGGGTCAATATCAGCATGCAGCTGATGTATTTTCTAGGGGTGTGCAATTCAGATTCGACCCGATTCAGGGTACAGAGATTCGATTCGCTAATTTTGATCACTGTTCCAATTCAATTCAGCCAAATCTGAATTGGAAGATTTGATTCTGATTCAGAGAATCATCAATTCAGCCAGAGACACAGCTTTATATGTTTTTTCTACATACCTCAAGGTACCAGGCGCAGCTCATGAATACTGAGATGGTGAGGTGGATAGAGTGTCCCACAGGAGCATGGGGGCCCCCCCATATGCTTGGTTACAGAACCCTCCCATGCCTCCCTAGCTTGTTGATTGGCCACAGGGGGACCCCAGGTGCCCTCCTCCCCCCCAGACCCAGGAGGCACCAGTTGCCAAGCCGAGGGGGAAAAGGGGTTCCCTGCACACTCCGTGGTGAACCTGGAAGTGGACCGGAAGTACTTCTGGTCCACTTCTAGGTCTGCTGCCAAGCACATGGGGGACCTCCCTGTGTTCCCGTGGGATGCTCCTTCCACCCCACTATCTCATCATTCATAAGCCACACCTGGTACCTTGAGGTATGTTGAAAAAACACATAAAGCTGTGTCTATGACCAAATTGTTGAATCTCCCCAAATCGATTTGGAGGATTCCGATTCAATTCAAGAGATAAATGGGTCTCTTGATTTGATTCAGATTTGGAGATTCAGTCGCTAAAACAGGCCGAATCTCCTCCGAATCGAATCAGCAGCCGAAGCTTCATGCAGCCCTGGTATTTTCCCAAACTCTTCTGCCCCAGAGTGACAGAGAGCTGGGTAGCGGCAGGTGAGTGGGGAGCTAGGACGAGGGGGAGAGGGATATGCAGGGAGGAGGGCAGGGGAGTGGAGATCTGCATAGAGAGGTGGGATAACAGGGAACTATCAGGAAGCATGTGAATGAGTCACAGGCAGGTGAGCCAAGAGCTGCTGGGAGGGCTTTGAGGGGTGGGAGGGTATGATGCAGGGTGGGGCAAGCAGGGGCAATGCAGGGCCAATCCAGGTGTTCAAGGTGCAGGGGCATGGCGCTGGCCAGATCCAGGTGTGTGGGGGGCATGACCCGGGCCCAATTCTGAAGCAGAAGAGCCTATAATGTCACTAGAGAGCTGGGCTGGCATGGAGCAGACTTAGCTGCTTCTAGCCATGTCACTGCTTGCCAACCCTCTACCAGCAGGTCAGAGCTGTGCGCATTAGAGATGGTATTAACCCTTAATGTTCAACTGGTCATAGTAGCAGTAACTGCTAACTTTAATACTGCCAAATATTCCTTAGAGTTAGCATGTGTGAATTGTAATGTCACCTTTAAGATGAAAAACCCATCACCGGAGTGCCAACATGGAAGTCAATAGAGTAAAACTAATATTTGTCCTTCCATTAACAATCAGGAGCACCTATGCTTAATTTTCTCTCATTGTATCTACCAAAAGTAATTTTGAACGTTGCACTGAACCAAGAGTCTTAGGGTACATACAGATGTTCACTGTGCTGGGTCTAGGTATGGTAGCTTACTTTAAGATGCCTAAATCTAGACCAGAAGTGGCAAATGAAGCCATTCACTGCTGCTGGGACCAATGTGGGCAGCCTGAAATAAGTAATTCCAAGTGGGGAGAGAGGCTGGCAGGATTGAGAGCAGGGTGGGGAAGGCTGGAGGGTTTTCCAGGGTTTGGGTTGCCCAGTCTGGGGAACCACGGTTGAGGGCAAAAAGTAGCCCAGTCAGGGTTCTGTAGAAACAACCCAGCCGTGGGACTGGGGTGAGTGGCTGGCTTTTCCCAGCTTGGGACTGTGCTGCAAACACATGCAGGGGATTACTAGACTAGGTTAACCCCTTTGTAGATTGGTTTAACACTGTCTTGATCTCAGTTAGTTTACCTCCTGAAGTAAACTAACTTTGACCAGGCATGCCACTTTTAGCCAACAGAAGCCCTGTAATTGCCTGCACAAGCAAGCATTTAGAATGACCTAGCCTTGATTAGGTCCATCTAAATATAACACATATACATACCCCTAGAGTATCCAAAATGTCCAATAATTTCTTGAGCAATCTTTGTGTGTGTAACCCAGAAAGGAGAACTTCAACATTTTCTAAATACCTCTACCCTAATTATCTGCTACCTCTTCTCCCCATTTTTCTCTTTTCCTCAGCAATCTATTTATGTGCAATGATTTCTTTAATTTCTTCTGTATCAGGGAAGAGAAACCATACACTGTGGTAATTGAAACAGGTTGAACATCGAACTCTTGATAACTTGAAGGGACTGAATACAAATTGTAATCAGTGTTTAAGGTATTTTTCAAGAAATTTGGAAAAGGGAGATGGTTCAGAAGATAGTAAAGTAGCAGTAATCATTATACTTCAATATTTGAATATATGTTGTACAACTACATGGTCTTGGAGATGCCATCTAAATATATGATATGCCATGTGGTATGTGCATAAGCTAGTAAAATTTACTTATGGATCAATGAACAAGCCCTAGCTTACAAAACATTTATTAGGCTGGTACAAAAGCAAGATATATGATTATTGTTGTACTCTCTGAGAAAAAAAATTTAAATATATTTTGATTCAGTTAAAATCAATGGTACTTTGTCATTGACTTAAATGCTATTGATCTTGGCCACTAGATTTATTTGCTTTGGCAGTAGTATATATTATGATTTTATAAGCCTGAGTTTAAAAAGTTCTTTTTGCCTAGAATTGTGACATCTACAGGGTATTATGCTAT
>NW_005841896.1:3336065-3343619 GCF_000455745.1 Alligator sinensis | reverse complement strand
AAATAAAAGTACTGTCTTGAAAATTATTTACTGGTATATCAGAAGACTTAGTGATGCTTACATTTATATTCAAAACATATAGTCCAGCACTGAAAACAAAAATTCCAGTTCAATATTAAGCAACCAGCTTCTTAACAATGGGCATATCTACACATTCATTAATGCGCTTTTGCTACTAGTGCATTAAATTTAGTATGTTTAATGAAAGGTACTAAATAAATGTGCATTAGTCTGCCATAATGCACAGAAGCAAAAGGGTATGCTTTTTAGTGATGCTTAATTTGCAGTAGTCTAATTTTACTGCACATTAGAGTATTAGCACGGTTTTTGATGTGACAATCTAATGAATAGTAAAATAAGCTACTGCACATTAAAACACACATGTAGATGCACCCAGTAAAACTAACAATGGTAAAATTGACTTCACAGGAGTGAAGTGAGGCCAAAGCTGGCAAAACAATCAAGGATGCATTTTTATTCTGATTTCAGCCATTATTTGTTTTTTGCAGTATTGTAACAAACTTTAATTTAAAAAAGGCATATATATACATTTCCTTGACTCTATTCTTTAGATAAACATATATACATGCAGGTTTTCCAGGATCAGAGCCATAATTTTTGCAATCTTTCATGTATGTCTTTATCTAAATAATAAAGTCAGACAAATGTATATATGTTTTTTTAGATCTAGGGCCTGAACACATGTATTGTGCTTACTTTGGCATTCCCTATAACCAACAAGGAACACAGAATTAACTCTTTTCATCAGCACATACTAGTTGGTTTTAGCAATGCAGTACACGTGCATCAAAGATGATAAATAAAATTACTTGTAAAAGGATTATTATTAGTAACTGTGTAAGAGGCAGAAGGAACCATGCTGCACTCCCAGGCTCTAGGGTTAGTTCATAGGGCTGATAGACAGTGATGCGAACTAAGAATATTTTATATAAAATGGTATTTCTACATGGTATAATGCAGTGCCATAACCCCAGCCAGGCTAGGATGTCCTACTTTTAACATAGCCTTCTTTGCAGCCTAAGCAAATTACCACACTATTTTGCCAATATTGCTTCTCATACCGAAACTAGCTTATTCACATCTATCTTAGCTATTATGCCAAGTAGATGTAGCCTTGGGGTGTGGACACACATCATAACTGAACTTTTGCAAAATGTCATGGATTGGGAATCAGTTCACAATTGTTAAGGAACAGGATGCAGACATACATAACAATGGAACCATTGCAAAATATCACTGATTGGGAACAGGATCACAATTGTATGAAGGGTTGTGACTTTAATACCAGGGCATCATAGTGAGCATCCAGCCTAAAATGCCTCACAGTGAGTCACTGGGGTGGAGGGGTGTTTGGACGTATGCTTTGGGAGTCCTAGAGGCTGGGAACATATGATGATGGTGCCTTTTGAAGCTTGGATTGAATCCCAGGCTTGAAATCTTGGTGTTTTGATTGGTGGAGCTCAATCCCCAATCAGAAGGCAGCAAGAGGAGTTCAGTCACACCCCTTTCCTGAGGGGAGGGGGAGAGTAGTGCCCCCTCCCCCCAGACCTGATTGAAGACTGCAACACTCAGGTCTGGAAGACTTCAGGGGCGAAGCCCTGGAGCATATAAAAGGAGCTTCATGCCTAGCATAAGGGAACATATCCAGGACAGAGAAGAGAGAAGAGCGGGGCTTAGAAGAGCTGAGGAGAGCTGCTCAGCAGGGTGAAGCAGCAGCCCAGAAGCACCCCTGAAGACTTCCATCAGCAGGGAACGGCAGACAGCTCCAGCAGCTAGGCTCTCAGTGTGCAGCATGGCACATGGCATCCAGACCCTGGGAGCTGTGTGAGGTGGATCAGGTCTGCAACCTCTGATGTGCAGCCAGAGACATGGTGCACAGGCCAGTGCATGGAGTAGGGCCTTTGAAGTGCTTGGGCAGCTCAGGTCCTTAACCCCCAGAACAAGGCTGGGAGCTCGGGGCAGGAGGCACTGCACAGAGGGTCCAGGAGTGGACCGAGCCTGGTGCTGCATGAGGCAGTCCAGGCCTTTGACCCATAGCAAAAGGTTGATTCCAGAGAGCCAGATGGTGATCGGGTTACTGAGCCAGAAGACAGAGCCAAGCCAGAGGCCCCAGAAGCCCTGCATAGCGAAGTCCTGTTGGAGGGGACAGCGACCCCCCCCCAAAGTCCACCGCAGGCAAGAGAGCAGCCTGGCGCAAAGGACGAGGGGCACCTTCCAGGCCTGGGAGCCGTGAGTTGCAGGGAAAAGAGGATTCCCACAGGAAAGGGGAGTCCCCCCGGGTTAACTAAGGGCTCCTGAAAGGGGAGGTCCCACTGGGAGGGCCCCCCTAAAGTTACCAGTTTCTTTGTAGGGCTTGGGAAAAGCTGAAGGGCATTGGGGTTTCCCGTTGGGATTGAGTTTATCTTTGGGGTTTATCTGTTTCAGATCAGATACTTACTTGTGACTTACCTATATCTGGAGCACTGGTATAAGGTTTTATGTCATTTACCTAGAGGGTATTGTTTATGTTACTGGTTTAGATATCTTATATATATTGTACATATGTTTATATCCATGTTCCTTTCCCTTGTGGTAAGGCAATGTAAATAACTTTGTATATAGTTAAGTCCCCTGACTGTCCTGGCCTGGTTCTACAGGAATGGAGGGAAACTGAGTGGTCTGCAGTTCCCCCACAGCACACCTGCCAGCTAACAATCCCCTTCAATTGGAGAAGTGGAGTATATACCCAAATTACCTGGGCTACAATGGAATGAAATCAAGTAGGGAGTGAGGACTCAGCTGGTTGTTAGAAAGATAGCTTTTATATAGTGAAAAGGAGCTCTTTGATAAAAAGTGCCAACAAAAGGGGAGAAAAGGAAGACAAGTTCTGGCTGAGAACCAGAGCAGCTAGCTGCAGCAGTGAGAGGATGAGAAATTATTATACAGTTTGGGATGCCTGGAGGACTGATCAGACCTGTGTCATAAAACCCATAAGGCTCGTTCCCATGAGCAAGAACACGTGCTCCCTGGGAACAAATAGCAGTGGCACATCTTTGTCCCTGCACATATGTTCTTGTGAGGATCAAGCTGCCCTGGGTAGAGTAGTGGGGCCTGGAGCCAATACCTAGGCTGGCCCCAGCACCCTTACCTGGGGTCGTGGGGGTGTCCTGAGGCTCAAACAGCAGTAATCTGGGCACGCAGCACCTGGTTGGCAGTTAGAGCATAGCTTTGGCCAGCCAGGCTCTGGTTTGAGGCATCTCACGCTGGCACCACATGCACCACCCCACTTTTTTCTGGTGTGGGTTTTATCCCACCACCACCACCACCATACTGCAAATTAGCAGGCCTAATACTCAGCACCTTGGAGGACTCTAGCTTCAAAGATATTTTAAGAGCATAGGTGCTCCTGATTGTTAATGGGAGGACAAATAGTAGATGGTGGAAAAAGATTGAAATTCTTGGTCATTCAATTGAACCTAGGACTTTCCTTTGCCTAACCAATTGCCTCCAAAGCATTATATCTACTTAACATCTTCTTCTCTGATTAGATATACACTTTAGTATCATCATTATTATCACAAGCAGTATCATTTAAAAAAAAAAAGATACCAGGTAATCCAGGGCAAGAGATTAAATTTTACTACAATACTGGAAAAACCAAATAATGGCTAAAATTGGAAAAAAAACGTACAAACAAACTGGATTATTTTGCCAGTCTGTACTACTTTGGCTTCACTTTGCTCCTGTGAAGTCAATTTTACCATTGTTAGTTTTACTGGGTGCATCTACATGTGTGCTTTAATGTGCAGTAATCTATTTTACAGTGCATTACAGTGTCACATCAAAAACCATGCTAATACGCTAATGTGCAATAAAATTAGGCTACTGCAAATTAAGTATCACTAAAAAGTATGCGCTTTCACTACTGCACGTTAGGGTAGTCTAATGCACATTTATTTAGTACTTCACACTGGAGGTACTAAATTTAATGCACAGTAGCAGAAGCATATTACTGAACGTGTAGATGTGCTCACTGTTAACTTCCGTGGGAGCAGGAACAAGCGCTTTTATGTATAAATGATACCAATGAGGTTAGCCAAGACAGGCCTGCACACAAAAATAGTTGTTGAAGATGTTAAATAATGCAGTAGTAACTCCATCACATATTGATTTGGCATAAAAATTCTTGCTAGGGAAAAAAAAACCTTATTTGAAAAATGCAATGAAACAAAAAAGGAGGATGATATGCATTCTAAAAATATGTATTTTGCCATTCACTTTTCTAAATGTAAGCCCAAATGCTTTGTCTTCAGGCTTAATTTTAGCTACATTCTACTGCAGGTAAGTCTTCTGCAAATTCTAGCCTGGGGGTATACTTTTTTGCTTTGTGTTTAATGCTGTTTGAAGCTGCCTGAGTGGAACTTGTGAAATTCCCAGCATCACAGGAGAGGTTTGTGTTTTCCATTTAACCCCTGAGTTCTAACTTCTGCTCACAAATTGTCTAAGCAATACACTACATGCGGCTTTTTCCACATGCTGCTAAGGATCTTGGGTTTCATTCTAATGAAATCTGGCTTTGTATATTCCAATACTGCTTCTGCCCTGATATTAATATTTTTGACCAATGCAGACTTAAGCTGTGTCTGAATGTCATGGAAAGTAGTGAGGATCGAGATAGTATCTTAATTATTTGTTTCCACTAAGAATATAAGCTTTGACACAAGTAAGAAAACAGACTAATAACAATGGGCCAACAATCACAAAAGGAAAAAGATTAACATTACATTGGTAGATATTTGTCAGAAAGCAGAATGGTTTATTTTGACAGACAACGTGAAAGCTTCTATAAACAAAGGAAGAACAGGATGTACTTGCTCTAAGGCTTTCTTCAAAGAACTTGCACCTGAAGTTAATATATTTTTAGGCCTGATAAAACAAATGTAATTTAGAGTGCTCAGTGTGCTAAATCCACTTGGCATGCTCTACAGCTTCCTCTTTGCTGCTGTAAGATTCGCTGCCTATAGCTTTTGGCATTCCCAACAGAGTTAGCTCTTTCCACTAACAAAATACAAAATGCAAAATTAATAAAAGGATCCTTTGAAACTGACAAATGTGCCTCAGGCAAACTATCTGCCCAGCAGCTGGTTAAAATTTAATCAGTTATTTTTTTCCAGTCCTGTGTATCTTTTGTATAGAGCTCCCTAGACTGAGTGTGGTCAAAGTTTGTTAAAAAGACATAATGTGTAAGTCTTTCTTTCTTTCAGTAAATTAGCAGCAGAGACCTTTATCTACCTATATTTTATTTTGCAACATTAAACAAGTAATTGCTCTGGTCTCTTCAAAAATCATAGGAATTAGTTATTAATTATTTGATTTAACTGTAATAAAATTAACACCCGAAAACTATTTTGAGCGGCTAGAAAGTGATATGATTTCTTCTTTTTTTTTTGGTGAGCTATGACTTTAAATTTCTAAACAACTTCTCTGTAGGTGGAGTTTAACAGATGACTTTATGAGTTAATGCAAGCTATGAACAAGAAAACGACCCATACTTATAGCACTTGTAGATACAGAATTTATTCTTGTTCTTTCTTGTGGTTTTCCTTGGACTGCGTACTAGGCCTCTCTTCCTGAATGAAATAAGTGAAAGAGGTATGTTCTCAAACTGTAGATTTCTTTTTTGTGGACATGAGTAGTAAAGGCAATTTTCTTTGTATCGTCTCTGTCTCTCTGAAGTCTTGGAATCTAATAAGCACAATAATTTCTAAGGACCTCTGAAAGGTTGCTCCGATTACTGGAACATTTTTTTTATTATTATTACTGAAAGTAGATTGATACAAATCTCACCTTTTTTGGTCTCTTAGATGAAATAACTTTCAACTACCCGGGTTGGTTATATGCAAATATCTAAAAGAACTTGTAATACTTTCCACTTAAACCATCTAAGACTATTTTATTTTATTATAATTTGTATTATCTTGCTACCTGGACATCATAAACCAGTAACCCATTATATTAGGCACAGTACAAAAATAGTACTGCATGCTTCAAAGAATTAGCAATCGCTAAGGCAACAGAGGGATACAGACAGACAGATGGATCAGTACTAGGAAACAATGAAACAATTTGGTGACAATGTTAGGCAGCAGTCTGGGCAGACTGACTCACTGCCATTTAGTCATCATGGTAAAGTTTTAAGGAAGTATTTGAAAAATTCTAAGAAGGCTGGAATATGTCTTCAAGAAATTTGAATGTCCCTTTTTTTGCAATAGTATTTGCGTTTTTTACAGAAGTACAGCCTTCTGCAGACAATTTAAACAGTTCTTCTTCACAGTGCCTACACTTTTTTGTGAGTTGATAGGTGTTTATAATCTCATCCTCAAATTTCTTGCTGAGAGCTCCTGTATCCACCAGAAAGAGGACACCTATAGTTCTTTGGTGGGGGAGGAATGTTTATTCATGACTGTTTAACGTTATACAACTTCATATAATACGATGTGTCCCAGTCTTTCTGTCAGACTAGTTACTTGGGCCTGAAATTCATTCCTGTGTAAGGGACTGCCAAAGGTATAGGATTTCAACAAACCCCTTCAAATGACTGCTTTAAGACATAAAGAAGGTAAGTAAAGAGGAGTTCTATAGAGATAATATTTTTAAAAATCTATCCATATTGTTCATAAACTTTGTGCTCTATGTGTATTAAGTGCATTTGTGAAAGGATGAGATGGCTATAAACTCCTGTTATTCAGAAAAAAGCTATTGTGAATTGACACTTCCATAATTAACAACTCAGTGGTCTTACTGACATAAATAAGTGTCTGCAAGAGTCTATAATTTTTGCACTCCATTAAATTATCATTTCAACCCAGACTCAAATATGGACCTCTTCTAACTTTTGTTTGGTACAGTATTGGGTTGTCAAGCAGACAAGGTCCTGTATTAAGGATCTGTAATAACATATTGCAGCCCCATCATTTCTACAGAGCAGAAGAAAATTAAAATGAGTATTCTGACCTATAGGTTCAGTGTGAAATTTATTCTTAAAATGTTTCAGTGGATATGTCTCTGATTCCATGGTCTGAACTATGGGCAACTGCAAAGGTCCCTGTTAATGTCCAGAGGGCTCCATATGCGTATAAAGGTCTATACCCCATGCAAATCAGCTTGTGGGAGTAGTTGCACATTGCTTAATAGACAACCTGCTCTCTGTGTTCTCTAACTTTTTATTTATGTTGAAATTTGGATTTAAAGGACCAAACTTTATGTGTTTACAAGAATTTTCACTTTTTTAATTGTTAAATGTTTTAGATATATCACCTGACATTTAGTAAGTTCATGGTAAAAGTAACTGGCTTATTATGAACACCTAAACAACATATGTTTACCCTAATGTTCTCAGCATGGTAATGAATAACTCTATTTGGTAATATTATATTTTATATAATACAGTGCCTGAGGCTCCATAACAAGCTCAGAGAGCCCCAGGCAGGCCCCAACTATACCGACACATAAACAGATTCAGTTTCAGGTGGAAATGCTTTCAAGCTATTTACC
>NW_005841896.1:3327623-3336034 GCF_000455745.1 Alligator sinensis | reverse complement strand
TTCCCTAAACAACCAAGATAATATGGCCCATAAAACCTCCAAGCATAGCTTACTCACAAAGATTTTGACATATTATTTTCCTCGTAATCTTAATGTCTATTCTTTATAGTTGTGACCCTCTACTTACTCATAATAAACCTGAAAGTTGTTAATTTCAGATTGTAAAGTTCAGCATTCATCCTTTTAATCGAATGATGTAAAAAGAAGAATATAAATACTTAAGTATTATAATAAGAGATCAAATAAATCTGTATTTAACTAATAGAAATAAACGAACTCCAATCTGATATTTTAGTTGAAAAGTCATTGTGGAGAATAAATTGGTTTTATCTTAGCAGTTCAATTTTGTTTTTCTTTTTACATTAGTAGTTTCAGTTTTTCTTTATATTCTACTGTTCCTAAGCTTCTCTTACCACAGCACTATTACTTATAGAATATAATGATGCTAATGAATATCCTGAATGATATGCAGCTCTTTAAAAAGTACAAACACCTAACTACAAACCAAATTTCAGGGCTTTTATGCTCTTGCATGGGGATAGCCAGATTCCCCCTGAATGCTGTTGGTCAGCACAAGGGAATGTGCTAATCCAGAAGGGTGCTAGCACTTACCACAAATTTTGCTAGGATTCCTGAAATCACAGTACTACTTGGTAATGCTACCTGGCGGATAACAATGCTATCTGAATGGCTTTGGGTCTCTGAAGACAACATGCCTGCAGGTGTGCTGCACCTCCCAAACCATCCTTAAATAACTATCATTTTCCTCCTCATAAATGGAGAAACCGAGGCTGAGAACTGAAGTGACTTGCCCAAAGACAAAGCAAACCAGAAGCAGCAACATTCTTGATTTTTATTTACCTGCTTAGTTCATTGCCTCTCAACATTAAGCTTTGGTTCTTTATAAGAAGTTGGTGATTGTACTGCATACTGAACACACAATATCTAATGTTAGGGCCTAGGACAAAACAAATTCACAATGGTCTCTTAAAAATTAAAACCTATGAACAATATAGGTAGTAGTTATTTAGATGCGGTTGTTTCCCATGTATCACATAGCTGACGACTACTGAAACATCTCACAATGACTTCCAGTTCCATAGAGGTTTACAGTGTTATTGTAAACCAGTAGGAAATTCAGACAAGATTCTTTGTGCAATTAATGAGGAAGGAAAAAGGATTTCAGGCATAAGAGTACTGAGCATTGCAGCACACAGCTTTTAGGTGCCTTGCCACCTAGTGGAACCTATAGACTCAAGGGACAAAAGCCAGTATGCTGAGCACCAAATCTAACCAGTAGAAAATGCCAAAAAAAGGATTGTGGCCTGAATCTCACAACCTTATCAAGAATTAGGTGTTGCCAGGCTGTCGAGAGAGTTCACTGAAGATAACGTATCTTCTGGGATAAGGCACCTAACTCAGTATTTTATAAAAGAAAGTCAAAAGTATTGAGTTGATGCCCCGTTTTACCAAATAACCCAGCAGTTGGAGCATTTAGTCAGGATATATAAACTCAGGTTAAAATCCTCTGCCTATGGGACTTGAACCGACTCCTCCCATCTTCAAAGAGAGTCATACATTCTATCTCTGTTCCAATGAACATTTAATCCAATCATGAAAAATGGAACAACTTCAAGAGAAGTGGCTAAGAGTTCCTCACGTAATATTGTGTAAACTGGTGGTTAGGCTATTCTAGATAGGAAGTACTAGGGCAGTGTTTCTCAACCAGTGGGTCGTGACCCAAAATGAAAGGGTCACGAACAAACTTTAAAATGGATCAACAAACTTTAAAAATGGATTCTCCTCTAAAGAAGAAAAACATGGGAAACTGTTTTTCTCTTGCAGGCTGTCAGAGTTCCAGCCTGCAAGGGGCTGCTTGGGGACTCCCATGCCCCCACCCACCCACCCCCTACCCCACTGGGGGTCTGGGGCCTGGCAGGAGAGGACAGTGGATTGGGAGTGGGGGGCACTGAGCTGGGACTGGCCATTGATGTTTACAAATGGGTCCTGGTACAAAAAAAGGTTGCGAACCACTGCTATAAGGTAAAAGGGAGAAGTGAAAGAAGGGTCAGGTTTCTTTCTTCTCTGTGTTTGGTATTAGGCTCATCTTACTAGAAGTTTCAGAGAATGCTGATTGGGTTCTGCAGGCAAGAAAATTGAAGGAATACCTTGGGGTTTTTTTAACAATTCCAATAGGATTTGAGCAGAATCAAGGTGCCTAGTTGCTTAGGGCTACCATTTTATGTGGTTTGGAGCATGCTCAGAAGCAGTTATTTAAGGTACATATAGATGTTACACTTAGATCAACCTAACTGGGCTTAAGTTGATATAAGTGCCGAATTGTACCTACACTTGGGAAGGTTAGATTAAGGAAAAAATGCCTGGACCGATCTTAGTTCACCTGAGGAGGTAAACTAAATTAGATCTGGAATGGGTTAGCTCAATCTAATAAACGTCTGGGAAAGAACTGCTACTCACCTCAGCTCTGGTGAAGCATGTCTACTTTACCACCTGCCCCTAAACCCCCAACCCCTGGACTGACAACTCTTTGAAGACCGCCCCTTCTGTTCTGCCCGATCCTGCCAATCCTCTCAGACCCACCAAACCCCTCTGTGGACTTGCTAGCCCCCCAGATCCAACCTGCCTCAACTTAAAGTGTGTTTCCAGCATGGTTCCTGGCACCAGCAACCATATGAACAAGTTGGCCCTGATCTACAATCACATGGCTTACAGCAATTCATATGACCATAGATTAGGTACCATAAACCTGTGTATGTACCCTTAGATGCCTTCAGAGTTAGGTGGCACTGACTGGAAATTTTGATTATCTAAATTCTGGACTTAGACACATAAATAGGGACCACTGGAATTTGTGCTGGAAGTGCAGTTTGCAGAGGCTTCTTTAATCTTGCAGTTCCCCCCCCACCCACGTGCTTCCACCTCCCCCCTCATTGCTGATTGGTGGAAGGGTCCCACAGCTTGCCACTCACCCCTGATCAGAGAGGAGGTGAAAACCATAGTTTGAAATATGCCATGGTTTTTGCCTTCAATCAGTGGAGGGGGGTGCATGGGGGAAATCTCAAAATTAAAAGGAGCCAACGTGCAGCACCCTTCTGGCATGAATTCTGGTGGTCCCCACACAAAGTGAAATTAGCTTCCTAACAGCTACCTAGATCCCCTGGGTGCCTAATCCAGAGTGCTCACTTTAGAAACTATTCCTTGGCCTCATCTACACATGCAGTTAATGTAAAATTATAAACTCTGAAGCAATAAACTCCAGAACTTATTGCCATTTGAATGTGCGCCTGGGACCATATCATGTTGAGCAAGGACAGAACAGCCCTGGCTGGTAGGGGTTCAGGGGGCCATCCTGCCAGCCTGGAGCTGCTCCCCACAACTCAACATGCTGTGGAAAGGCTGGCTGGGGCAGAGGAATGCTTCAGCATAGGGCTAGCTGGCAGACAGCCCCCACACTAAAACACCTTTGTGCCCCAGCCAGCCAGGGCAGCATCTACATGTGCACTCCTGCAAAGCTTTTTACTATCCTGCTGTGGAGTAAATTAGCTTACTCCAACCTAATAGGGTCACATGTGTAGACTTCAAGACATTTACTGTGCATCTAATTAGGCTACTGCACAGTGAGTCTCTTATGTAGACAAGCTCCTTGACTTTTATATTAGCAAAGATACCCAGCAGGACCCCCCCCAAGAAATTAGAGGATTTATAAAGCATGATGCAAGATTAAGAGAAGACTATAGTGGAGTTGAATGTTTGTTACCAAGAATAACATTTTATATGGACTGTAACCTGGTACAAGTACTTTAAAATCAACTGTTTTCATTGTTCTGACATTTATCTGGCACTGTGTACTGAAGTACTCAAAACAAATCCATTCAACCCACATAACTCCTCTCACTCTTCTTCCATTTCCAAAATAAGACATTCTTCTACTGTTCATAAATACTGGAAGGAGGTACTCCAGAGTGGGCAGAAAATCTTTCTACACTCCATTTTTACAGGCTCAGTGTTCTGCATGGGATCAATTTGGATTCCATAGAAAGAACCCTTACCTGCTTCTCCCTCCTTACCCCTCAAATGTCATTTGCTTCCAGCATAAATAAAGAGGAGGGAAAGGGGACCAGGAGAGGATAGCTTGGAGAATATCTTCTGACAAGAGTCCCATTTTCAGGCTTCATATCCAACAGGTACAACTAACCTGAGAAAAGCCTTAGAAAACAGGTACTGCCCAGATACCTATCTGGGCTTGGGACAGAAGTTATACATAAACCAGATTAAGTGATCAGAAACTGGTTTAAACCTGTAACAGAACATAAGTTCAGTTCACATAAACCAGTTTCAAAATTGCCCAAACTGGTTTAAGATAAACCTGGTTGAATGTAGTATCAGACTTAACCGATTTGGGTCAAAGCAGCTTATGGAATTTCTGTCCCAGATCCCTTTCTGGTTTAAGTTAAATCACAGCCCCTCAGCATCCCGGCATGCTTTTCAGCCCTGGGCTGGGCTGGGCTGTCTGCTCCAGAGAGCAGGGCTGGCCCTGCCCCTGTCCTTTCTAGCCAGAGCTCCAGCTGGCTGAGGTAGTTCACCTGAGGAGGTAAACTAAATTAGATCTGGAATGGGTTAGCTCAATCTAATAAACGTCTGGGAAAGAACTGCTACTCACCTCAGCTCTGGTGAAGCATGTCTACTTTACCACCTGCCCCTAAACCCCCAACCCCTGGACTGACAACTCTTTGAAGACCGCCCCTTCTGTTCTGCCCGATCCTGCCAATCCTCTCAGACCCACCAAACCCCTCTGTGGACTTGCTAGCCCCCCAGATCCAACCTGCCTCAACTTAAAGTGTGTTTCCAGCATGGTTCCTGGCACCAGCAACCATATGAACAAGTTGGCCCTGATCTACAATCACATGGCTTACAGCAATTCATATGACCATAGATTAGGTACCATAAACCTGTGTATGTACCCTTAGATGCCTTCAGAGTTAGGTGGCACTGACTGGAAATTTTGATTATCTAAATTCTGGACTTAGACACATAAATAGGGACCACTGGAATTTGTGCTGGAAGTGCAGTTTGCAGAGGCTTCTTTAATCTTGCAGTTCCCCCCCCACCCACGTGCTTCCACCTCCCCCCTCATTGCTGATTGGTGGAAGGGTCCCACAGCTTGCCACTCACCCCTGATCAGAGAGGAGGTGAAAACCATAGTTTGAAATATGCCATGGTTTTTGCCTTCAATCAGTGGAGGGGGGTGCATGGGGGAAATCTCAAAATTAAAAGGAGCCAACGTGCAGCACCCTTCTGGCATGAATTCTGGTGGTCCCCACACAAAGTGAAATTAGCTTCCTAACAGCTACCTAGATCCCCTGGGTGCCTAATCCAGAGTGCTCACTTTAGAAACTATTCCTTGGCCTCATCTACACATGCAGTTAATGTAAAATTATAAACTCTGAAGCAATAAACTCCAGAACTTATTGCCATTTGAATGTGCGCCTGGGACCATATCATGTTGAGCAAGGACAGAACAGCCCTGGCTGGTAGGGGTTCAGGGGGCCATCCTGCCAGCCTGGAGCTGCTCCCCACAACTCAACATGCTGTGGAAAGGCTGGCTGGGGCAGAGGAATGCTTCAGCATAGGGCTAGCTGGCAGACAGCCCCCACACTAAAACACCTTTGTGCCCCAGCCAGCCAGGGCAGCATCTACATGTGCACTCCTGCAAAGCTTTTTACTATCCTGCTGTGGAGTAAATTAGCTTACTCCAACCTAATAGGGTCACATGTGTAGACTTCAAGACATTTACTGTGCATCTAATTAGGCTACTGCACAGTGAGTCTCTTATGTAGACAAGCTCCTTGACTTTTATATTAGCAAAGATACCCAGCAGGACCCCCCCCAAGAAATTAGAGGATTTATAAAGCATGATGCAAGATTAAGAGAAGACTATAGTGGAGTTGAATGTTTGTTACCAAGAATAACATTTTATATGGACTGTAACCTGGTACAAGTACTTTAAAATCAACTGTTTTCATTGTTCTGACATTTATCTGGCACTGTGTACTGAAGTACTCAAAACAAATCCATTCAACCCACATAACTCCTCTCACTCTTCTTCCATTTCCAAAATAAGACATTCTTCTACTGTTCATAAATACTGGAAGGAGGTACTCCAGAGTGGGCAGAAAATCTTTCTACACTCCATTTTTACAGGCTCAGTGTTCTGCATGGGATCAATTTGGATTCCATAGAAAGAACCCTTACCTGCTTCTCCCTCCTTACCCCTCAAATGTCATTTGCTTCCAGCATAAATAAAGAGGAGGGAAAGGGGACCAGGAGAGGATAGCTTGGAGAATATCTTCTGACAAGAGTCCCATTTTCAGGCTTCATATCCAACAGGTACAACTAACCTGAGAAAAGCCTTAGAAAACAGGTACTGCCCAGATACCTATCTGGGCTTGGGACAGAAGTTATACATAAACCAGATTAAGTGATCAGAAACTGGTTTAAACCTGTAACAGAACATAAGTTCAGTTCACATAAACCAGTTTCAAAATTGCCCAAACTGGTTTAAGATAAACCTGGTTGAATGTAGTATCAGACTTAACCGATTTGGGTCAAAGCAGCTTATGGAATTTCTGTCCCAGATCCCTTTCTGGTTTAAGTTAAATCACAGCCCCTCAGCATCCCGGCATGCTTTTCAGCCCTGGGCTGGGCTGGGCTGTCTGCTCCAGAGAGCAGGGCTGGCCCTGCCCCTGTCCTTTCTAGCCAGAGCTCCAGCTGGCTGAGGAGGTAGAGACTGTAAGCACAGCAGCATCCACCTGGCTTCACCTCCCACTCACTGCTCAAGCAGGGATCTCCCCTCCAGAGCCATCCCTAGGAGTGCGCAGGGCCCGGGGCATATCAGCCTGTGTGTGGTGGGAGGGGTGGAGAGCAGCCAGAGCCGGTGGAGCAGGAGTGGGGTGGTGAGCAGCTGAAGCCAGCAACACTCACAGAGCCAGCAGAGCTCGGCAGCGGAAATGCGTGGCAGCTGCAGCGGGGCCTATACTGCACTGACCATGGGGCCCCCCCAAAGTGCAGGGCCCGAGGCGGTCACCCTGATTCACTCCCCCTAGGGATGGCCCTGTCCCCCTCTCCCAAAGCAAATAGCAGGGACCCTGGTGGCATGGACTCCAGCCAGTATCTAGCCATGCCACCCCCATACTATCTAATGGTGAGAAGTGTCTGTGTGTGTGTGTATCTCCAATTTCATTGGAACAAAGGCAGACAGAACAGTGTCCACTTAGGGAAAAATCTGGTTAAGAAGAGCTTAAACTAATGAGAGAAGCTTTTGTTTTCTTGATGGGCTGATAAGCTTTGTGTTCCGATAAGTTCCCTGCTGGCTTGCTTGCTTCAAAAGCTGCGATCTGTCAGTGTTCAAGAAGGGACAGAGAGAGGTGTGAGAAATGACCTGGTTTTCAAAGCATGGGACCTGTGAGTGCTGTCAGTTTGCTGTAGACAATATGAAGAAGCAGGAAGAGGGAGACTGAAAAGCTCAGTATCATCAAAAGATGCATGCACTCCACACAAGCAGTCCTCCCTCTCCACCCCCTTTGCCTCAGAGTGCTAGCCAGGGGCCAGGGTCTGGTAATATTTCCCATCCCTTGAGCAGTGATCAAAGGAAAAGCCTGGTGAGGGCTGCTTCCCCCTCCCCCTTCAGGCACACTCTGGCTAGGAACTGTGCAGGCCAAAATGGGAGTTTAAATCCCTTGGGACCTAGCCACACACCCCTCCCTCAGCTCAGCACTGTGGAAGAAAGGGAGGGCTCATTTTAGGGCCCCTGGATTCTAGCCTGAGCCACTGCAGGTATGTACCTGCATTCCCTGAATCAAAAGTGAATGTCTATCCACGTGCAAATCTTTTCAATCTCTGCAAGTTAGACTAACCTGAAAAGATTTAATCAATTCAGGCTTTTTGAATGTCTGCCCCTAGCCTTGGGGATTATTATTTCTCTAAAAAGTTAAAATTTGTGTACCAGATCTCTACAAGGTTCTAAGAGCCCAAGCAATTACACTTGAAACAATTATTGTCACAAAGCAACATTAAATACTTATAGATAAATAACAGATTAATTGAGCCAGATAAATCAAAACAACAGAAAAGTCCCTGATAAGTCTCACCCCAGTTCAGCTTCTCCAAAAACCCTACCTTTATAGCGTTCCTAAAAGGCCATCTACTTTAGGCTGTTAAGAGACAAAGTGTAGCTAGTTTCCAAGGAGTTAAAAAGGTTTAGAGACACAACAGTTAAATACTTATGAAGTGTAATGAGAGGCTTGATGACTACATGAATTATCCTGTACCATACATGGAAGGTTTTAAACCTAAAGGTAAATGCTTTCTGGTATCATGAGGTTTAATGATAA
>NW_005841896.1:3298917-3327592 GCF_000455745.1 Alligator sinensis | reverse complement strand
AAAGAGTGTCAGGTTACTTAGTCCAATTAATCTAATCTGTGATTAATCCAAGGAAGGAGGTGATCCGAGACACACAGATAAAATATGCTAAATGGGTGTCTGATTAAGAAAGAAAATGTGTCACAGTCACAGTGAGTATGTTACGATAGATGAGAATTTAACTTAGGGAGAGACTGCAGATTTATTGTTCTGTAAGGTTTGAATGAAAGGTGGATCTAAACCAAAATCCCAGATGCGAACATTCCTGAATTTTGAGGACAGTTAGAAATCTGAACCCAGCAGCCACCTACTTATTTTGGATGAATACCAGCACATCTCATGATAACATACTCTCTTGCTAAAAATGAACACTGAAATAAAAATGCTCATTTTAGCACATGTTGGGCTTGTCTACCCATTCATTTTGTGCAGTGGTTACTGCACATTAAATTTAGTACTTGTATAATCAAGTACAAATAAATGTGCAGTAACCACAGTTACTGCATAGTAATTCTGACAAACACCTTTTCAGGGATGCTACTGAACAGTAGCCTAATAATATTGCGTAGTAGTGTATTAGCACTGTTTATGCTGTGATGTGCAACTGCGCAGTATTATTAGACTACTGCACAGCTAACATTTTGTGCAGATGCACCCATTCTTCAATACTTCCTCACTGGGAAGGTAGGAAAAAACTGCCAATAAAAAAGCAAAGACTCATCTTTGTGAATTTTTATATCGGTTTTTCATTCTCCAAGGGTCGGATTTTGCCAGTGAGTAGGTCTTATATTGAGTAGGTTTCTGTTCCTCAGGCAATCCCATTAAAATGAATGGGGGTGGTCCAATAGTACCAGTTATCGTGATTAAGGATGGCAGAATCTGGCTTTAGAGTAAAGACTTGGTGTGGAAACTGGCATAAATTCCTAAATTTAATATTTTCCAAACCTATTAAATGCCTGAGAACCAAACTTTCTCTACAGGGAGAGTATTGTACTATATTATATAGTTATAAAATCATCCTGTTTGGCATTTTACTTGGTTTTTATATTGTGTATGTAAATAGCTCAGACATAAATACCAATATCAGATAAAATTAGTAATACAGTAATTTAAATGCAGAGAGCATTAAAATGAAAATCAAAGAATGTAAAATAGCCTTAAACTTTATACTGTAGCAGTTTTATCCATGCTTGTCTCAGTAGGCACTGTGGCAGTGCCTAAGAGGTGTATATTGCACATATAGTAAAGTACTAGAGCTTTTATTTTGCCAGAAACCATAGACATTTATTTTTATTAGCATATCTGAGGTATACATCCCTTTAGTCACCAACTTTGTGCCTGTAGTGCAAAAAAGACAGGTATTTAAGGAAGCATCTAAAAGTATAATTATGGAAAATTTGCATAGCTTTCAAGCTTTCTCTTTTCTTTTGTAAAGGAAACAGCAACAGTAATAGTATGAATTGCTACAAACTCCCCAGCTCTTTCCTCTGATACAGGTTTTTAAATATCATATCAAATGAGGAAGTGTGAGTCTATTGATTAAAGTAGGGGAGTAGGAGTCAGGACTCTTGGGTTCTAATCACAGCTTATATCCTGCCACTGTTTTTAAAACAGCCTTATTCAAAGATGCTTCACTTCTGTCAGTGATATAAGGAGCAAATACTTGCTTTTCCCTACAGCTATTTCATCAGTTTCATGCTTACTTCTGTCTACCCTGTTCTTTCCAAATCCATTCATTATGTACTCTTCTGGTTAAGGGCAGAAGTGAGGCACTTTAAACTACAGACTGTAGTTGAAGAGACAGAGAGGAGGACTATTCTCTACAGAAGCAACATTTTTCAAGATGTCATATTTACTGAGTGCCTATGCAAACCTGCATCTTTTTCTACATATAATCAACTTGAAGTTGGATCCTTTTCAGCAAGAATAAATTCTAAAAGCAATGTCCAAGCTTAAGGAAAAACTTGCCCTTTAGCTCCAGAAAATCTCACTTTTGGGAACCTGTATTTCTAGTCTTGGATGAGTTCATTCCCATGTTGGGTCTGACATAGCAAGGTATCCTTTCCAGTAACATGAATGTTAGCCACTCATCATTTTACAAAATTAGTAAATGTTCATATGAATTAGGGGTGTATTTGTAGCAGACAGTTTCAACAGACAAGTTTGGTCTAATAGACTAAACCCAAAGCCCATGGTTAAAAAGATCTGTGTTTCATCTCCAGCTCTGAGACAGCATGGAATTCTGAGTATGTTACTTCATCCATCTAAAAAATGGAGACGGTAATGCTTACCCACCTACATACAAACCTTAGATTGTGTATCAAAAGTTCTGTGTAAGTATAAAACCTAAGAGCAAAGAACCCACATGAAATTCTTCAAAAATATGAAGCTATCAGTGTTCTTATAGTAAGATGATAGTAGCAAATCAACAGAGTAATATAATAAAATGGATCGCCAGATCCTAAGGACCTGTCCTTTTCATGATGCTGTTGAGAATGTGTGTGGTAGTTCCTCTGAAGCACTAAAACAGTGTATGCCAGGTTGGCCCTGGGCCCTTTGGGAGAGGAGCTGAGAAAAAAAGAGCAAACATGCCAGGGAAGAGAATGTTCCCTTGCAGTTTTGAGACTGAACTTTCAAAGCACACATGCAAGCTTAAATTGCTCACTCACCGCTCACCTGCTGAGCTATAGGTCTTAATTCATAAACAATTAGACCCTGATAGAACATTTTCATGTAATCAATTTTTCATTAGAAATTGTTGTTTTAGCAAAATGGAATATGTGTGAAATTGTATAGAGTGCTTAAAATTTTCTCCAGAAAAAAAGCTAAAATAAAATAATCTTTTCAGAATTGCATATTTTAATTGTATACTTCTTTCAATTTTCATTTTACTTTTCTATTAATCATGATATCACTAGTACTAGAACCTAGCATCCTGTGTTGTATCATATTAAGATATGACAGGTCATATTGGAAATTACTGACACTGACATAGTAAAATAATAAAAATAAAAATTCTGAATTTTTGTTTTAAATATTTCAATTTATTTCTTAAATGAAATTTTAGTCTTGATTTTTTTATTTCATGTGAAATTTTGATTTTTTTTCATATTGGACAAGAATAAAAACAAATCTTAAAATGTTAAAATTTTAATAAAGTGGAATTTCTCACTTTCAAACTACCTTATTAAAAACTATTGTAAATCAAACCACTGAGTTTATACATGTGCTCAGGGGTGGGGGAGGGGTACTTTAATTATAGTAGCTCTGAGCATGCCCACAACAGCATGTGTATTCTGCATCCTGCACTTCAAAATGGCAGCAAGGACGCTTTAACTAAAGCTTATTCAAAGTACAGGGAGACTGAATAGACGTGACATGTCAGAGCAGGTGTCTAGAATGTGTATAGGTGCCCCTAATGTCCATTTAGGTCTGATACAGATGTACAACATTCAGCTCAGTGCAATCAGAATATGAATTCATTTCAGAGTGCTCAGATACCACTGATGCTGGGTAGGTGGGATATAATGCTGGGAACAGTCTAAATCCCTGTACCAGTATGTCTCCAACACCCAATTTAATCTTTTTCCTGTTTCCCCCAACAACCAAGCAATCAGTTATCTGATATTAGTATTACAAAGAACAGTCTCACATTTTCTACCTGTGGCTTAGGAGAACTGTTATTCTTAAATAGAGTAATTCTTTCCCTTTCATCTGGAACCTTGAGAAGGAATATGTGTAAAAATCTCTTTGGCGATGCTTAAACTACTTACAACTTCCTCACCCTGATGCCTGCCAGACAGTGAGAACCTCACTTTACATCCTGTTTGCAATTTCACTTCAATGATGCAGTATGAAGTGGTAGATTATCTATACATTTCCATGGGAGACATTGTTTATTTTGGCTTTTCCAAGATGGTGCATGCTCCTGTCCAGTATAACAATGTAACAGACAAAAACAAAACCTGGTTCTATGACAAAGAACTGAAGCAGTCACAAACCAAGTTCATCTGGGAAAGCCATTATAACTTCTCGTAACAACTTTTCAAATCCAAGAGCAGAGCAAAATTAATCAAATATGTGTGGTGAGCAGATTTTCTCCATAATGACCAGAGGCTAGTGAGAGCAGACATGAAGTAGACAGTGGAAGTTTAAGGGTGATGATCTCGACTTGAATTAGATATCAAATACCCACTGTTTGATTTATCTTTAACTCATATTGCTGAGCTCTGCTGCATAGAAAAAGCAAGGGCTTAAGCCAGTAAACAAAAATCCTTGAATAGAGGAACAGTAGCCCCTACAGATGCACTTATTGAAAAGAACTGTCCTGACAAAGAGGGGATTTTGTTACTCTCAAAGGAAAGAACCGGGTGAGCACCGTTCAAATTCAATTGTCAGCAGTTTTAGCAGATTGTGTGAGAAAGGCATGGTTTAAAGGGAAAAGAAACACCATGTGGCACAAGCTTGTCCAAAGTTTTCTGTGTTTCATACCACAAATGACATATTAGTCCTGCAATAAAAGAGCTGTGAAGTGAAAGAATAGTCTGACATTATCGTACTACATTGCATACTAAATCTCTGGCTACACTAGAAAGTAAGCTGTTTGAAAGTGGTTGTCAGGTCACCTCCACCACCTTTCCCATCATCACACACTTAAACTGAAGTTGGGCTTGATTAGCTGCCTGCTTGCACAGAACAAGCTAGGCTGTTGTTAAAACCCAATTCAGAAGACATCCTCAAGTCCTGAGCCCTATCTGTCTCAATGTTTGGGTTAGAGTGTATGAGCAAGAGATCTGTTTGGAAACCTTTTTCAAATGCTGTTTATTTTCTAGTTTAAATTAGACTTAAGAGCTCCTATGCTAAAAGTAAGAATTCTGAAGCCAAAATGAAACAGATGTTTTCTGCTCATATCTATTTCCATTTCACAGTTCACACAGATGCTTTCTGAACCCCAGGTACAGCAATTCAAATAACGCAACATTTGATTTTGTTTGACAGACATTGTGTTTGTACGTGTACATTTCCTATACTTGCAGGTGTGAAAGAAACCAGGAATCTGGTGAAACCCAGAAAACATTAGGATTTTTCCTGGTTTGCAGCAAATTCAAGTCCTTGCATGAATTGCTAAGGATTTCAACATGAAAACATTACGGCATGTGCAAAGTCTGTGGCTGCCAACAGGTGGGCTTTCTTTCAACCAAAATGTTTGCAACATTTATGAGTTCAAAAAACAAACAGTGGACTTATAACATGATGCCATCTAAACTCCAGAGAGCTTGGGTTTCAATGAAGATATTTCACACAAGCGAAAGTTTTACTATGGATTTCAGCAAAAACAAGATCAGACCCCATATAATTCTTTTTTCTTAAGGGTTTTTAACCCTTTACAAAGGCTGATGGCTAGTCATTGAAACCTCACACAATGTTTGCCTTATTCTACTCAAGTTTTATGGAAGTTAGTGAAACCATTTGCAGAACAAGTGCTGTTCAGTGTAAATGAGGACATCACAATCTCTTCCAAACTGATTAAACCCCCATGCAACACCTTATAAAGGAGGCAGTACCCCACCTGTAAATGTTTTGCCTGATGTCATGCAAGGCATACCAGGGGCAGAATTAGACACACAGTAGCTTATGTCAATGTGTACAGACATTTTTCTTAAGGTGTGGGCTTTCATAGGTAATAGATGAAGAGACTTCTCATTTCTTTTCCCAATGAATTTAAGAGACTGTTGTTCAGGGGAGAAAAAACTGGATATGGACAATGGGGTAGGTCTTGAAGATTTTAAAATAAAAATGACAATGGAAAAATGTAACTATTTGAATGAATGGTCCCAAGACTTTAGCAAGGATTTTTTTCATAAAAAGATAACCTCCTCTCTTGATCAGAACATGTATATGTTTTATACTTTATATACACACATTTACAATATTTAAAATATAATTATATTTATATTAAAGGGGGCACTTTACAAAATGTAAGCAACATTTTTAATAGATCCCTGTGATTTGTAAACCTGTTTCACTATGGGTCCTTTCCTATGGGATCTCTTGTTTTTCCTCTAGTCTTTGAATCTTTTAAAGCCTCTCTCATTATTTTTGTTGTCTGAAGTTGGGCAATAATGTTACTGTGATTAATTAAGCAAAAAGACATGGAAATGGGGGTGTGGTAATCATCAGATAATAAAGCCTTCTGGGTGTTGCAATGCATGAGGTGCAGCCAGGACCCTGTATCCCCAGAGGTCTGATTATCTTCAGGAAAACTACACCTCCCTGTGCATGCTGTATGGCTATTATGAAATATCTTTACATTTTATAGATAAAGTAAATTACTTTAATCACTGAAAATTGCCAGTGTTGTGAGGCTTCAGCTGTGAGGTTCACAGAGCTTAATCTGCCCATTTCAAGTCTGAAATAACCAATAATTGTTCTAATAAAAGCTGCAGTAAATCATTATTTAAATCCTGGGATCATCCCCTCCAAGTGTCAAAGGCACCCAGTGCACATTTGATGACATGGGGTTCCAGAACTGCAAAGCATAAGGAAAATGCTTTTCTTCAGTAGGGCTATTTAATGTGTATATACTAAGTGTTCCTTCAGAACAGTGAATTATGCTGACAGCCCTCAAATCTGAGATCTCCAAACAATAAAATCTAGTCAATGTTTGTACATTTAATACATACTTTTTTTTTAAAACTACTGTCACAAGCAAGTATTTTACAGAAAATCTCCAGTAAAGAATATCTCCAGTGGCCCCACAGGTAATATATTTAATAATTTGTAACAAACAGGGTAGCAGTGGCAGATGTCTCCACACAATTCAGTTAGCTGCCTTTCCTAGAACTTGAACAGAAGGGATGGTCAAAAGGCATGGTTAATCAGCACACCTTAATATCTGAAAGCCAACAGTGCTTTGGATGTTGGTATCCTCAAATGTTTTACCTGTAATAGGAGAACTTCCAAGATTGCATTGTAGCAGGTGATATTCCTTATTGGTTCACATAGTAACATCAAGGTCTAAGGGCAAAAGTTCCAGGCATAAAATTAAATATACTAATCTCTCTCTGCCCATACATCAATTTAACTTAAAGAAATGCAATTATTTACGTAATTGTGTGTAGATATTCATTGAAAGATAAGACTGACAATATCTTTTTCCACTTAGATATTTTTTGGAAGCTAAATGGAATCTACAACTGATTTAAATGCTTTGAATTTTGTAATATTTCAAACAAAACACAGGAAAATAATCTATGGGAAAACCTGTATTTCTACTGCTATAGAGAAAAAAGGTTTGAATTTTAGATTTTTTTCAAATGAAAATGATGCATTATAAAAATATCTTCATGAAATATTTCCCTATCTTTTGACTAATTCTGCACATTGAAAGAAAAGTAATGCCACGCACAGAGTTAACAACAGCCATTCTATTGGGGTTATATGACTTTAAGTTCTAAGCTCAGTTCACACTATCGTGCAGTGTTACCTAAAACTAACAACCTTATGACACGGGCCACTTAGGACGTATTAACTGCACTTAAAACATGAGCATCTGTGACAGAGCAAGTGAGGCAGGAGAAAGTAAACCCCAGCTTACACCCTTCTGCTTACTGACACATTGGCGCTGGACCTGTGCTGCCAGCAACCACAAAGATCGCTAGAGTGACAAATGCTGTGGTGCTGGACCTGTGCTGCCAGCTAACCAACTGGGATCCTCCAGGCCGAATTACACAGCACATGGCAGGGGAAGTCCTGGTTGGAGAGGGAAGTACCCCTGCTGGAAACTGGGGCCATGGGAATCCCTGGTCCTGGGTGGCTGGAAGCCCTACAGCCATGGCAGATGGTATGTGGGTTATTCATCAGGGACACTGAGCAGCAGGTAGAAATAGAATGACTTCCCTGATAGGCTGGAGTCCCCAGCAGGAGGATACAAAAAGACACTGGAACTAAAGAGAAGATGGAGATCACTGGACAGAAAATGACAAGACTCAAACCAGAAATGAGTGAGAGGTAGCCAAGCTGCCCACTCTTCTTCATTTTCATAAAAGGTGGACTGTCAGGGATTCCTGGTATGAAATATGGGGCCCTTGGCTAGGGACTTTGTTTGGGCAAACATCACTGCATGTGTCCTCCACAACAACTGTGAGATGGAGGGGCAGGGGAGGGGCAGGCTTCTGTGAAGCCTGGGTTGAGAAGGCACAGTCCACAGACTGAGAATGCCAGCTCAAGCAGGCATGACGCAGGGATGGGGGAGAGAGTGAGCCCCTCATTGATGTTGGGGGTGCCAGCCCCACACAATCGCAGGTATTATGGATCTGCAAAGCCTTGGCTGACTATCTCCTCACCCTTGAGGACCAGGAGCCCTCCCCAGATGAATAGGGCCAGAAGGCTTTAAGTGCCCATGCCCTAGCACCAGGCCATGGGTCTTACAGCCTGGGTTCCTCTAGTCCACTCCTGGAGAGTGCTGCCCACAACTCAAGCTACCTAGACACTGTTCCCCTTCCCCTCTCCCCATCCTACTCATCCCAGGGGCACATACTGGGGTGTGGTGCAGTGTAGTGCAAGGAAGAAATGTGCCTCAGTTTTTAGAAAAACATATTGCAGCTGCCAAACTCTTTGTGAATCTAAGAACAACTGTTGATCATTGCCCATGTCTTATCTTAGTCCCCCTTCCCAATTGAGACAAATGAGAAAATCTTTGGAGGCGGTGGGGGAGTTTTGAAAAAGGGGCAATAGAACCTGGAAGGTGCAGTTAGGATGGGGAGAGGAGAGGGGGTTGATGTCAGGGAGAATGCCACATGGGCTGAACTCACCAAACACAAAACATTGGTGGGAAGGCATGAGATAGGGGCCTCTAGATCTTGAACAATACTTCCCAGACTTAGGAGTGAAGACCAGGTGCTTCTCCATGTAGTAGCTAGAAAGATGTGAGATCCTGGACCCACTGACCTGTGAAGGCTGTGGGGTGGGAGTGGAAGGTGCCTACTGGGATGAGATGGTGGGCATCTGCAGGACCCCCATTCCCTCAGCCCCCCACACCTGGAGCACAGGCTCCTCCTTCAGGGACCCCATGATCCTCTGGCATGCCCGGGCTCATGTCACCCAGCAGGACCAAGCCTGGGGCTTCCTAGCCTACCAAGGCTATGCTGCTTCTCCATGGTGGGACCCAGGCCTGGAGGGGGGCTGTGAGGAGTGAATAAATCCCCCTCCCAGGTCTCCCAGCTGGTGAGTGTACAAGCTGGTGCCAGCAGGCTCTATTGCCAGGTACATTCCCAACAGCCAGGCTGGGCAAGCTCATAGACATTCTGAGCACACCTGTGCCTCTTTGGCACTGGCCTGCTTATATGCAGTGACCACCAGGGCTAAGGGTGAGCAGATCAGCTCTCAAAAATCGGGGGTGTCCCCAACAGCCCTGGCATCAGGCTGCAGACACCCTGGTCCCACCACTCACCCACCTCTACCTGCCTGTGCTTTTGTGTCCCATCAGACCATGGGTTACTGGCTCCTTCATGCCACTTCTCCTGTCCCGTGTCTCCCTACCATTCTGTCAGTGCCCAGTCATGGTGTGGTGTGTTCCCCACTCCCCACAACCAGAATGCAGGGGTCCCTCCCATGGGACCCTCATTCCTCTCACTCCAGAAAAAAAGTCCGTGGAGCAGAGCACAGCATGTTGTAAGGGGCTGGGTGGCAGCCTGGGAGGACTATGGGCTCTCTACAGGAGGCAGTGCTGGCAGCAGTCAAGAGTGTCATATGTGGACATAAAGCAGCCTAGGACCCTGCCCATAAATTCCTTCTCCTGATACTGTGACTCTGCCAGCTCAATAGTGTCCCAGGCTGCCTTCTCCAAGTGGTGGGTGGCCATCTCAAGCTCCCATTCCTATAGCTCCACAGCTTGGGTATAGGCCAAAGGATTGCCTCCATGCAGGCCCAGTCGTCATGTTTTAAGCCCTGCCGCCCTGACCCCTCAGAGGTGAGCTGCCCCCACTGGCTCCTATTCAGGGGGGGCATGCCGGGCTCAAGGTGGCAGGGTCCCAGGCTCTGGCCACTAAGAGGTGGTGTGAGGGACCCAGGGTTGGGCTCTGTGAGGCTGTGCCTGAGCACAGGGTAACCCTGGGCTCAGTGTCAGGTGTGTGTGTGTATGCATCATGAAATGTTTCATGACAGGATGCAGGGGCATGGCTGAGCAACATGGGTGCCCAAGTCCTGGGACTCTTGCAGGGTACACAGATGCCTCCCTCCCCCCCCCCCCCAATCCCCTGCCTGCAGCTGACATATGGCTGGAGGCAGGAGCAGGGGCTCAGGAGGGGGTCTGTGCTGATTTTGCTCTGGGAGAGCTCAGGGACAGGGCTTGCAAGCAGCTGAACAGCCAAGCGCACAGGCAGAGTGCTAGCACACCTCCCTGTGAGGGGGCAGTGTGTGGGGCCACAGAGATCTCTGTCCTCTGGCGTCCTAGCTTGAATGAACAGGGGATCTGGTACAGAATTATGATTCATGGGTCTAATCTAAATTGATTAGATATGAGTGCACATCAATCCAGGTCTATCTTAGACTGGGTTCCACTATTTTTACTCTATGTGCTCTGAACTTCTGAAGGGTTACAGGTTCAGATCCAATTTGGATCACTTTACATGTTATATCTGTACCTGGCCCAAAAAGATTTCAAAGACAAAATGACTAACTTAGTTCGCAAGTTCAATAGAGAGCATGGGCTCAGTTTTAAATGGTATGTTAAAGGCAAAAAAGCCTACCTAATGACAAAGTTATACCTTAAGCACTAGCCAGAAAGCAAAAAAACTATTAGGAGAAAAAAATATAGGCCCCGCTGTCCTATTTTAAAAGAAATGTTTAAAAAGTCACACTTTTCATGGAGGGAAAATGACTAATTTGATTTTAGAAGAATCATCTACATTATCAGTGAGTCTCAAGAGAAGTCTGAGATTATTGTGCCAAAGGCAATTAACTCTGTGTAATAAGAACTTTTAGCAGCCTGAAATGACAACCTGATAGAGGAGTGGATGCTATTTTCAGGGGAATGTGATGAACTTGAAAACAAAATATCCTTTGCTACTACTCTGGTTTTCAACCTGAGGTTTTAAGCTCCCTGCAGTAATTTGTTTACCAAGTTGCCTAATGAGAAGAGTTAATCAAAAAAGTTTTTATAAGAGAAATATGACCAGTTACCTGAGCAAGAATATAGCACATAGTTCAGTAACAGCATGTTTCTGGAAGGATTCCAAGATGGAAAAATTAAATTCATTTATAAAATACAAGGACAGAGATGATCAGAAATAATTTGTGGGGAAGTGTGGTATTTCTGAGGGGGCTGTCACCCCAACACTTGGTTCTCTCTCTACGATTGGACATGTCTGCTGGCTCTCCCCTCCCATCCCTACCTCTCACTTCCAATCCCTTGTCAGCCATGCCTTTGATGTTATTCTGTTTGTTGTCAAGGGAGGTGGTCACTGGGCCCAGGAGTAAACTCACTGAGAGCCTTGCTTGCCCATCCAGGGTATCCCCTAACCTGGGGCCTGTCCTCTCCCCTGGGTGTATCCCCTTTAAGGGAGTTATTCCTTAGGCTTCTGAGCACTTGTTGAGGCCTCAGTTATCTTAGCCATGGTCTACTTTTCCTCTGGCTGTACACTCAGCCTTGATCTACTGTTTAAGACCTCAGCTTCTGTGTATTAGCCCTGCCTTGGTGGCTGCTCATTGTGGAGTTCTAACCTCACCACACCAGTCTCTGCCCCTCTAGCTTAGGGTAGCTTCTGGCACATATAGCAGGGGAGTGCCACCAAGGCACTCTTGTTCATGACCTTCTCCACCCCTGTAGCCACAACCAGTCCTTTGGTATCAAGTTCAAACAGAATAAAAACACAAACCAGCTCCTTCACAATAACAAGTAACTTCGCTCCTCAGGGTAAATGTTGCCCGTAGACCCTACCTCTGTAGGAGTCCTCTCACCCAAGCTTCCCTGTGTGACTTGGGTACCTGTCTGACTGGCTTCCAGAAGCCCCTCACTCCCTGAAGCTACTCTTCTTGCTGCAGACATGTGATGCCCCTGTGCATGGTCAGGGACTGGGCTTAAATCGCCAAGCACCTCTTTCTTCTGGCCATGTTGCAAGGGACCAGGTGCAGCTAATTCCTACATTAGCCACCTGGCTTCATAAGTCCCTGGCTCAGTCCACCTGGGCTGCTACTCCTAAATGCCCTTCATGACCCCAGGTTTCTGACCGTCTCAGGCCACCCTAATTACAGGGGCAAGAGTTCCCTATTACAGGAAGTAAATGGAATGGGAAAAAAAGATAGAAATATCATTTTGCAACATTTCTAAATTAAAGGGCAAGATAGTAAAGCTTTAAGACTGGACTTTCAAGCCTGTCCCTTAGATGTGTGTTGCTATGAATAAGTGAAATCAGCTGAAAAGAATTAAGTACAAGAAATGAAAAATAATGGAGGGTGCATATGAATAATAAAATCATTAGTGATGAGAATCTGTCACATTTATAAGACAAGAAGATACATGTTAAAAATTCAATAGCAGATGAGAAGCCATATACTTAAGTGAATAGAAAACTAGAGCAACTGAGGAAAAATTGTAAGAAAGGGAAAAATGTAAGAAAGAGAAAAGGTCCCAATCAGAAAAGCATACCATATCCTTGAAAACTGTATCCAAAATCAGAAAAGCAGTTATAAGTTTAAACTATCAACAATAAATAAATATTTATTAAGTGATTCTATTTAATTCTTTTCTGGTTTAACATATATCATAATATTGTTGGCTATATAATGCACCTGTCTCATACATCATACCAAAACATGCATATGAGCAGTTGCTAGAACAATTGATAAGAATTTGTGAAATACATAAATTAAGACAGCAACCCTCATGTTGTATTATAATTCAATACAGTAAGTAGAACATTACAACATGCTCTATTAAATAAATAGAAGAAATACAATTTTTCCAAGTTCAGAGAATGCTGGGCAGACAATAAAACCAGGATGAGAAATTCAAATGCATCCTTTGCTTTGAATTGCTTACAAAATGTATCTTTATATTTTGTGTCTTAAGCAGCAGAGGAATCACTTTTAGTTTTTATTAGGGAGAGAGGTTTGTTGAAGGGGCTTCATGTTTGTTGAAGGGGCGTGATGATTTCTGATAATGGCTCTCAAACATACAGAGTAATACTACTTGCAAGAACGAATTGTCCTGTCTATTTATTTTCAATACACCCACAATATAAAGGAATTCCCATTTATAAAAATGGAGTTTCTGGAAACAGACAAGAATTCATTACCCAATTTGTTATCAAGATCAAAAAACTTTGGATTATTCAGGTTAATTCACCATAAATGCAAAGGATCACTCTCAGTTCTTTCCTCCTGTTTCACATCCATCCCATTCATCTTACAGGTTGAACTAGAGAATAAAGATGCCAAGCATTTTATAGCATCAATGCTGTCCATTGAATTCAAAATGTTTCTAAATACAATGAATAGACAAAATAGTTCCAAATAGTCCAGCTACCATTTGCTATTTTTCCAAGCACATGGGATTCTGCTGATTCCCATCTTCTTGATTAATGAGGTATCAGTAGATAACTTGTGTGTCTTATTTTATATCAGAATAGGGAGTTAACACAAGTTGACAGAAGCAACTTCACTGAGAATAAAAAATATATGAAGGTTTTACACAATTGACTTTGTAGTTACACATAATCTAAGTTTTAACAAAGGACTCAATTAAAAAGTGTGGTAAGACATATCTACAATCTAGTATACAATTAACCTAACTCTCTCAAAAGTTACCCAGATCCAGACCACACACACACAGTAGTAGTATGAGGAAGAGGTGGTAAAGCATAAAGTTATCGTCTTCCCTCTTCAGAGTATCTTGAGCCGGTTGTTCTGTGGACATTTAAAACTGACTGAGTAATGTATTGAAAGAAGCAATCAAGAGTTGGCAAAAGTCAAGATAGATGATTTCTTAAAAATAGTCCTTTTCCATGTTTCCTTTGTGTAATGACAGAACCTAGCAGCTTCTGTTAAGTTATCAAGAAAGTACGTGGTGCTTAATACTGGTACTCAAAACCTAGGCAGAACTTGCAAAAGTACTTTGGAAGTTTTACTCACCATTTTTGGGGGGTAAAACTAAAATATCACTGAACATAACCATCTACAGTAGGAAACATAATGTAAATTGCACCTGCTCAGCTGCAATTCTAGTAACATAGTAGCAATCCTTGGAACAGGTCACTTGAGAAAATTTCCCAGATGCCAGTGGCTACCAGGCAAATGGATTTGTCAAGCCTTGAGCTATGTTTAGCGAATTGTTGGGGGGTGGGAAATCACTCACGTAGTTACTGAACATCAGGTAAACCTGAAGTCTAATCAAAACATTGAATTTATGTAACATTTATGCAGAAGTGTTTTGCGTAGTCCCAGTAAATATGATCAAAGCCTTTAATTGTAAAATAGGCTGAAGCTTCTTGTGAAGAATTTTGGGTAATAAGCAAATATGAAAACCAACTTGGGGGTTACCTAAAAGGGTGAACAGCCTTTGAGGTACTAAACTTAAAACCTCTTGTGCTTCAAAATCTATAATATTTAGAAATGAAACAGAGAGCTTTGAAGGCATGAAAAACCTCAGGCTTCTAAAATATCTTATTTAAGCTGGAGAATATGTTATCTAAAATAGGAGGGGGCATTACAAACAGTATAACTAGAAAACACAGAGTAATGTCTCAACATGTTTTTATTCAAATTTCATTGAAAATTAAATTCATAATGCATGAGTTTCTTTCGGTTAAGGTTATTCACTCACCCACCCACTAACTTTAGAAATATTTAAGGTATTCTTCCTTAAGGTAAATTCAAATTAGATTCTTCCTTTTTGATCAATTTGGTTATAGCAGATTACCTTTCATTATGTTCTCAGACAATGCTACCTTCATCAAGTTAGAATAAACTTGAGTAGTCTTTCTTCTGTTGCCAAAAGTAGATGATCCAAAACAGATAAGTCACATAAGACTGGTCCATGGGCTAGATGAATAGTGCAAGGCTGCTCCTGTGAGCTGCGTTGGGCCCTCGTACCTTCCAATCCTGCATGCTAGACCCAGAGCCTATAATGCCAGCACTAGCCAGATCAAGACACAAGCCACCTGCGGTGCCCACTCTGATCTGGCAGGAGGCTCATGGAATCTGCCTCCCCCTGCACGATGGATCCAGTGCCCACTCTGACTGGTCTGGGATCTGCACTGTACATAGTGCCCACCCCAGACTGACTGGGTACTACATACAGTGCCGTCCTGGAACAGGTGAAGCACTGCCACAGGTGCTAGATCCAACTTGCAAGGGAGCTCCCATACTGGCTGTTGTACAAAACCAACAGGAGCAGATAGATGGCATAGCTATATCTTTGATAACCCCTGATCTAAAGAGAATCATAATTAAACTATTCTATTATGGTAAAATTGTTCATGTCAAAAACTATATTAAAATAATTTGGAATAAATTCCAAATGAGACATGTCAGACCTTGGTGGGAGGAGCAGAGACATATTGCTTGTTATTCATGAGAACAGAAAGGTCTCTGTCCAGAAGACTTCCTAAATGAATCTCTACTTTTTCAAAGAAAGGACACCAGGCTTAAAGAGGTCCCAGTGCTCCAAAAACAACTGATGCTAACTTCCTCTTCTGAAGGGAGTTAGCATTAGAAATAGATGGCCTCTCCTTAAGACTACTTCCTACCTCCTCCTGCTTTCCTTATTGGTTGAAAGGGAGGAGTAGGCTGTTAGCAGCTCCAACATCTCTATTTCAGTTAGGTGGGAAATCAGTATCCATTTTTTAATTTCAGATATAGTAAACATGAAGGACCACACATGTCAACATGCACAAACAAAAGAGAGTTAAGCATACTCCAGGGATTGGGCCATGGCGCACTCATAATATGGGGGAAAGAAAACAAGAAAACAATAACTCACACTGCCCTTTCATTTTTTTAAAGGACAAGTGACCACCAAAATGAAATCCAAACTCTTGTGGTCAGTTTAGCAAATGAAAACAATGACAAGTGACATAAAGGAGAGAGAGTGTAAAACATTTCCCCTTTGGGGAACAAACAGAAATGAGTCAATTAATACAGCAAGCACAGATTTTCCTCAATATGTTTGATGAAAAGGTCACAGATTCACAGGAACATAGGGTTGAAAGAAACCTCGGGAGATCATCTAGTCTGTCTCCCTGCCATGAAACAGCAGGGCAGGACACAGGATTGAGTTGAGAGTGGCTCATCCGGGAGGCATGGCGGGTACAGCTCCCACTGCTGCACACACCCTAGGAGGGCATGGGGGCATGTGCCCCTGGATCTGCACGTGGGGTGAGGGCAGGCTGCCACTCTGGGCTGGAGTTGGGGCAGTGCCAGGATCTTCACAGCAGGGGGCTGGGCCTAGCTGCACTGGGGAGTTATAGGGAGGCTGCAGCCACCCCCAAAATTCACCATAACCTTCCCAACCCCCCTCCCAGCATTGCTGCCACCCACCCTGAGCACAGCCCAGTCGCTGCCAGGAAAAGCCCAGCACTGCCCTGCCCCCAGCCTGCACTGGCAGCCTGCCTTTGCCTTATGCATAGATCTGGGGGGACACGCCCCACCCCCATGCCATCCCAGGGCGTGCAAAGAGGTGGGAGCCACCCCCCGCTCCCTGTGTTCCCCAGATGCTGCTCATGGCTCATCCCACATCCCTCGCTGGCTGTGCAGCACCTGCCCCAGCCCCACTCCCTCCCTCACAGCTGGAGTCTCAATCTGCACCCCCCACCCTGTGCCCCTTCCCTCACAATAGACTTACCAGCCAAACCCAGCTGCTCTCCACACTACCAGGCTGTGCTCTTGGTCACCTGCACGCTGCGCTGTAGCTACGTGCATGCACAGGGCATTTATCAGCAACATTATCAACCACATCAGTCAAAAAAGGCTGATTGCCGTTACTGTCAATTGTCTTTATATCGGCGGCAATCTGATATAGGACCAATGCACCTCTAGTTAAAATTATTTTTTTCTTTATATTCAACAAAAATCTTCGTTCCTGGAAGTTAAGCAAATATCTTCTTTTCCTTCTCTGCAGTGAATACAGAGAACAATTGATCATGGTCCTCTTTTTAACATCTATGTACATACTGGACAAAATTGATTTTCTTGAGGCTTTTTTCTTCTAGAACAAACCAACATAAATTTACTCAACCTTTATTCATGGGATTTGTATCTCAAGCTTCTTATGATTTCAGTGAATGTCCTTTGGACTCTCTACAATTTGTTTACATTTTTCTGAGTGTTTAGTGACCTAGACTGGAACCAATACTTCAGCTGAGGTCTCTCATGATTTACATGTGATACAGATCCCAATCATAAAATAATGGGACTTGGTATAGGTCCATGATGCCCCTAAAAATTCCAGCCAACCAGCCAGTGAGAACATGGCCATCCTTTTATTTTCAGGAAGTAATGAGAGGTTATATCACTTAAATTCAACTTTAAACAAATTAAAGAGGAGAAATAAAAGTGCTGGAAATTTGAGTGCGTAGAATGAAATACACTCTACAGATAAATTCAATTTCCTAGCTGAAGGAATTATAGTAGATACCAGTTAGCAAATGTAAACATCTAATGATAAGCGCTATATAGCACTGTTTTACTTGTTCCTCTGAAGGAAAAGGTATGGGTCTTGATCCCATACCCATTCAAATCATAAGTCAATTGGATAATCTTCCAGAATGATAGCAAGCTCAAGCCCATAATTCCCTCCCATGAATTGTTGTAAAAAGTGTTAATTTATAAACAGTCTGTCAAAAATAAGCATTAAGACAATAATTATTCTGTACTATGTTCACCATCTGCCCTTCAAAGGAGCTATATTATTATTGAAATAATGGTGAATATCTGTTCTAGACAAATCTTCCTAATTTTCACTTCAATTATTTTCACAGCCTAAAACTAAGCATCAATTGTATTTTTGTCATCAATATCACTAGTGCTGAGTTCACCATTAGATTCCTTCCAGAAATTACGATGTTCCAATAATTCTATGCACTGTGATAGCTTCAACATTATCTTTCACTGTCATAGACCATGATTCAAGAAAATACTTACACATGGTTAAGACTGACTTTACTCAGGAAAGCTCTTAAGTATAACTTCCAAGTAGGAATGCTTACTACTGAAAGAATGCTTACTATGGAATGCTTACTACCAACATCTACCAGTGCTAGGAAGGTGGAAGCACATTTACCATCTCCTGGTAAAGGTAAACAAGCTACTCCTCTTTTATCTTTTCCCAGTTTCTATCCACAAGAAAGAGAAGAAACTGCTTAAAACAAACTTCTTCTTAGGATAAAATTACACGTTAGAGTTAGCAGGTGCTAACTCTACGGAATGTCATCAATCTTCCTGGATTTCATAGACATTAGGAGCTGGAAGGGACCTCATGAGATCATTGGGTCCGGCCCCCACACCATAGGTGGGAAGTCAGCTGGGATCAAGTGACCCTTGCAAGAAATAAATCCAGCTGTTTTTTGAAGAAGTGCTTGCACCACCTCTGGGGGGAGTTTGCTTCAGATCCTGGACAAATGCACTATAAATATCTTATATCCAGTCTAAATCAGCCTTCCTGGAGTTTATGGTCATTAGACCTTGTTATCCCTTGGGGAGCTCTGGTGAACAGCTGTTCTCCCAGGTCCGGATGTACCCCTCTTATGAAATTGTAGGCTGCCACCAAGTCCCACCTGAGCCTTCTCTTATCCAGACTGAAGAGTCCTAAGTCCCTCAGCTCTCCTCATATGGCCTTCCCTCTAGGCCTTGGATCATATGAGTGGCTCTCCTCTGGACTCTCCCAAGCTTCTCTACATCCTTCCTGAAGTGAGGGACCAGTACTGGATGCAGTACTCCAGCTGGGCTAAGTAAAGCAGGGGGATGACTTCCCTGGATTTTCTTGAGATGTACCGTTGGATTCACACCAGAGTTTGGTTAGCTTTGCCCGCCATTGCATCACATCAGTGGCTCATATTCATCTTGCGGTCAATCAAGACCCACAAGTCCCTTTTGGTCATGGTGCTAGTGAGCATAGCACTGCTGAGTCTGTAAGTATGCTGAGCATTCTTCCTACCGAGGTGCAGCACCTTGCACCTCTCTGCATTGAATGCCATCCTATTTTGGTTGGCACACCTTAAGAGTGCGTCCAAGTCAGCCTGTATGTCAGTCTATGTTAAGGTTAACTAGTGCTAGTGATCAGTCACACATTTGGAGTTAATACCCTCTCTAATGTGCACTGCTCAGACCTGCCATTAGGAGGACTACCAAGCAGTTGAATGGCTAGGGGCTACAAGTCTGCTTCATGCCTGACCTACTCATTAGATCTCTAGCCACAGTACACACCAGGGAGAAGAGTTGAGGGATGGGCCCCCATCACTTGGGTCACCCTCCACCCCTCCAAATCACCCCTCTCCCCAGTCAGCCCCTAAATTGCTACCCTGCCACCCCAAATGCACAGAGAGCAGTGACAGCAGCATCAGCAGCATCAGCAGGGGGCATCCCCCACCCTGCCTGCTCCTAGGTGTCCTGCTGCCTCTACCACCCGTGTGCACCCAGATCCAGCCCCACAGGCTCTTGGACTGATTGGGGTGTCAGGGAACTGATGCAGGGGTGGAGGGACCCCTGGGGGCACAAGTGGAAATTGGGGTAGCAGGGAATTTGTGTTTATGGGGTGCAAATTACAGGGCAGAGTGGGCTGTAGCCCAGCAGCTACACCCCTTTTCCCCCTACACCCTCCTTCTTCTCCCCTCCAATCTTGTCCTCCACAACCCTTCCCTACACCTTCCTTCTCCTGGATGCCCTTCCCCACTTCATCCCTTTTCCCTCCCTCTGCACTCACCCCATCCCCATCCTCACCCACCTCTTGCCAAGCTGTCAGTCCAGGGCTGTAGAGTCCTGGATGATAGCTAATCCATCTGGGAATAGTGAAAATTGGTGGTTTTATCTCAGGTGAACACCCAAGAAGCTGGGTAGCACAGCTCAAAGATAATCCTCTCTAAAGTGCCATAACTTTAAAATGCATAGAGGGCACTTAGCACTTGTTAATGAACCTTAATGTGTGACCATTCAAGTTTTAAGTGCTCTTATCATGATCTAATTGTAATGTGTAATCTCACCCTTACACACAAAAATTATGTAAATCGTTAAAATAAAGGGTTAATGGGAAGAAGGCTAACATAGGATCTGATCTAACTCTCCTTGAACTGAGTGAAAATCTTGCCACTGATATAAGCCAAAGAGAGGGGAAAAGTGAGAAGAGAGAGGATCTGCAGCTAACATGCTTAAGAGTTTTAAGGGATCTTGCTTATATTCTACACAACTCAACCTTTCAGCATCAATGAGACAACCTGCATGCAAGATTTGGCTATTAGAAAACTCCCTATTCACATACACTTTGGTCATTATCGAGAGTGCAGGCAACATTAATACAAAAAGTTATAATTGAGGTCCCCTTCCCTGTAATTAATATTTTCACTGTCAAAGGCAAGTGAAACAAGATTATTTTTTGTTTGTAATGATACGTGCTAATTTCCAATACATTATATATATAATTCTTTAAACGCTGTATCCAAATACATTTTTTGTGACTGAACTTAATTTTGCATATGCTTTTAAAGTAGCAGTCATAAAAAAATAATCTTGGTAAACTGACATCAGGACCATCTTTCATTTAGTCAATCAAATACCCCAAACCTTTTATGACAATGTCTTGCACATCACTGACTATAGTCAAAAAATAATTTTTTTTCCCTCTTAGTTGGATTATATCTAAAAATATAAAAAACCTTAACAATTTACAGGCAGAATTCTTCACTGAAAATAATAATGGGAATGCATCCCATCACTCTGTACCTTCCCAAGCCACCTTTCCCAAAAGCAGGGTTCAGGGGACCCTTAGCCATTGTACAGAGCTATAACAATTTATATCAGATGCTGTATTACACCAGAATTTTGAAGTGGTTATTTTTTGAGGGACTAGAGTTATTGGCCATATATTTTTTCATACATACAAACATACATATATATACATATATACATACATATACATACATACGTGGGTGCGTGAGTGTATGTATATATGTGTATGTGTGTATACACACATACACACATTATATATAAATATATTATATATATATGATATATATATTCTATATATATGTGGGTGTGTGCTTGTGGTGTGCATTCACACACACACACACACACACACACAAACAACATTAATGATTCATTTCTTATTTCAAATGAGATTGATATTCAATGAAGAGAATATCATTGAATATATGATATTCAAGGCTTTAATATTCATATTAAAGGCTTTGCTTTAATTTACTGTGAATTTCATAATGCAACAACATCAGAGGAGTTAAAGTACAGCTCTATTAATTGAAAGTAGAGCTCCAGGGGTTGATGGAGCTCTTTGGTTCTTTTCCTCATTTTCTCTGTGGAGAGTGAACTTTTCATTTTATGTATTTTGGCCTCTGTAGATATGTGTAAAAACATTTTCCCCCTTCTTACCGTGACTAGTCTTTGAAACAAAAGACTGTATAGGTCTGTCCTCCTCTGTCTTTTGCATGCATAAGGGTTCAGCTCTGCTAATAAGTCTGAGCACTCTTCCAGTAACGTGGCTCTCTGGTTCACAGTAACATTTATGTTTTCATGCTCTTCTCTCTGGAGTCAGAGCCTAGTGAATCTCTCACTGTAAGGTGCTTATCCACCAGCAACTGAGGTCAATGGATTAAAGAAAGAGCTGTTATCAGTGCTGTATCAATCCCTAACATAAGAGAGTAAATGAATGGTGATTCTTGCTCCATACTTAACATGCAGAAGAATGAAAAGGAAAAACAGTAGTCATGTAATTCATGATGTCTAATAAGCATCAGATAGCATGTTACACACCCCTTCTTTTATAGTATATGTGTTTTTTGCTGATACAAACTATCCAAAGTTCACATGCTGCTCAGGGATTTATGCACATACAGCTTTTCTACAGATGCACAATTTTTTTCTGGGCATTTTTGCATATGTGCATTTATCACTTATTACATTTAGACTTTGTTCTCTTTTCCAAGAAGAAATGAGTAACATACTTCAGGGGCCAGATTCCCATCTCAATTGCACTGATTCAAACTAGAGAGTCACTAAGTTCAGAATCTCTTTTACCAAGAATAGACATGGCTCAAGTCTCTTCTCATCATCCAGTACAAATATTTGGGGTAAGCAAATGCATACATTAAGGAAAAGAGCGTCCATATCCCATACTGACTATCCATACACCCCACTGCTTAAGGATCTGCCATGCAATACACAATCTATCCTAAACCCAAAAATTAAAAGGCTGAAGCATCATATCCCAGTGTTAAGATATAAGGACTGTGGAAAAAAGGTTTATTTCATTTTCTTTAAGTCTGACATTTTTCAATCAGACATGATAGATTTGTTTTTCCAATGGTAAAACAATTTTGATCCTTTAAAAAGGGCTTCTTATCCTGGCAAAACAAGACAACATCAGTAAAGACATCACAAGTCCCTTATACAAAAACATGATTTGAAGCAGAACTATCAATATGTTTCCTTCTTTCTCAAAATATTATCACCAGTGAAAATTTTCTTGCCTGTTCTACTCAAAATAGGCCTCTTTCTGTAAGGCATAGCTTATTAGAACAGTCTGTGGCTCCCTTTTTTTCTTCAGGTAAAAACAATTAGCTAGGGACAGGATTTTGATATTGTGCTTTGCTAAAACTAATCTTACATTGATTTTGATCTTGAGCAGAAAACTAGTGTTTTCTCTGTCTTCCCTTCACTCTGCATAATTTATCATATTTAGGTAGATCTGGGTGTTCTGTGTGAACATATTTCAATTTATAGATTGCTCATGAACTGTTAATTGCGGGTGATACTCCTTCATATGCAGATGACCAACACAAGACCTGAATGTGAAACTCTCACTTATGCTCGACTTAGATAAGATACTTATGCCCTTTTGATGACTATCAGAGGCAGCGCAGTAGCCAAAAGTGAGACTTAAGCATGGGTGGGTTCTCTGAAGAGGCATGAATTAACCTTAAATTATCACTGCAAGTATTCTATATTCACAATTTTATAGTAGCGTTATGTGACTGGTCACTTAAGTCACAAGGTACTCTTCTGCAATTGGGTGATCAAATCTTTTCTATGCCAGGAGAGGTCCTAAGAAGCTCTATAGGACTATCTCTTCTCACTGCAAACTCTCTAAAAGAATCAGCCAAACCAAAGAAAATTTAGCATATTTTAAACCTCAAAGTAGAGCAGAATATTAGGGCTGTGTGAAGCTTTGGTTCCTGATTCGATTTGGCAGAGATTCGGCCTGATTCGGTGGCCGAATCTCTGAGTCCAAATTGAATCAGAGGACCCTTTAATCTCTCCAAATTGAATTGGAACCCTCCAAATCAGTTTGGAAAGACTTGGAGATTCAGACCTGGAGATTCAGACCTGGAGACAGCTTTAAATGTTTTTTCTACATACCTCTAGGAAGCAGGCGGCTCGTGAATGCTGCAATGCTGCATGCATGAAGTGTCCCACAGAAGTACGAGGGGCTCCCCAGCGCACTTGGCAGCAGACCCAGAAGTGGACCAGAAGCACTTCCGGTCCACTTCTGGGTCTGCCAGAGAGCACACAGGGCCCCCCCCCCACATCCCCCCGGCTTCGCAACTGGTGCCTCCTGGACCTAGGCAGGGACACCTGGGGTCCCCTGTGGCCAATTGCCAAGCTGGGGATGCATGGGGGCCCCCAGCATGCTCCCTGGCAGACCCAGAACTGGACTGCAAGCACTTCCAGTCCACTTCCAGGGTTGCCGCCGAGCATGTGGAGGGCCCCCCGCCACTCCTGTGGGACACTTCATGTGCCCAGCATTGCAGCGATCACAAGCCATGCCTGCAACCTCAAGGTATGTAGTAAAAACTTTTAAAGCTGTGTCTATGTCTGAATCGCTGATTCTCTGAATCAGCATCAAATCTTCAGATTTGGATTCAGCCAAATCGAATCAGGGACAGTGATCTGAATCAACAAATTGAATCGTTGTCCCTGATTCAGGCCGAATCCAAATCAGAATCGAATAGGGTCCACTTTGCACACCACTACAGTATATGTTCATTTTATATGTTGAGCCCAAGCAGATAGCATCCCAAGTAAAATTTCCTTTCTGAGCCAGGAAGACGAAGAAACCCTTGGAAGTAGGATTTACTGGTGTTAGCAGTATACTTTATATTCAGTTCTTTTCTGTCACATTCAGTGAAAACAATCATGTTTGCATGTGCAGACTTGGTATTCTTTCTGAAAGACGGAGCTCCATATCCTTTTCTACTCCCTTTGATTGATTATTTAAGTACCAATCTAAAAAATAATATGAGCATTTTCTACCCAGAAAAGGTAGCTGCACTGTTTGCAACTAAGCCTAGTTAAAAAACTCCTTCAATGCATAATGTCTGCAAAAAATACATTTTAAAAATTTGGGAACATTGGAAAGGAATTTCATGTAACCAGTCTGATAACATTTTGCTGACACTATTTGCCTAGCTTCACTACTTGCCTCTGTACTTCTTAGAGGGGGACAAAATAGAAAGCCAGAAATATATGTTATAGACCAGTGTTGGGTGAATCTTAAAAAAATTTGAAAGTAAATTATTTTTCAGAAAGGTATTTACAATTTTTAAATCTTTCTTATAAATGAATTGCAACCATCTCCAGTTTGGAAAGCAGGCCGGATATCTAAACATTAGGATACACTTGGATGTTTCCCAGGCTTTTTCGTATGGGACAACATGGACCTTGCATAAGAATATTTTAAGCTTTTCTATACCTTTCCAAAGCAGTTAGTCTCTAAGGCCTCAACCACATATTACAACCCAGAGGTCACAACCCAGAGGTTAAAAATTCAAAACCATAGCAGAAGCACTCATAATGCTGCCCTGTCAGAGTCCAACGAATCTGTGAATAGTGCTAAATACTTTGTCACACTACGATGTGAAAGAGGAAAGAAAGGCTGCCTCCTACCATGCCATTAATTGAACATGTGGCTGGGAGTCCTGTCAGCTGAACAGAGCTCCCAGCTGGGGGACCCACGTGTACCTCTGAGCCTGGGCACTCCCAGTTAATGCCGGCTTCCAGCTGCAGGAGCATGTCTCTCCCGTGGCTAGGAGCCCTACCAGCTAACATAGTGTCTAAGCTACAGGTGCACTCCAGGTATCCCTATGGCTGCACGACCACAATTGATGTAGTGTCCCAGCTGCGGGGACACTGTGTCAGCTGTCATCTTGCAGCCACAGGGGTACCTGGAGCATCCCAGCAACTAGGACACCATGTTGGCTGCTGTCTTGTAGCTACAGGGATGCCTGGAGGATGTCCAAAGCTGGGAGACCATGTCAGATGTGGGAGTTTGCTTTTTGCCAGTGCAGGGATCATGATCCTGGGCTTCCCCTGCACTGGCAATAAGGCGTGATGGATCCGATTCACAATTCCACAATCATGCCTCCTGCCTTCTACCTAACTTCTGATTAACTAAGCTAACCACCTCTCAGCATTTCTATATCACATTTTGACACTTTTTTTATAAAACAAGATATGTTGCCCATTTTCCCCATAAGAGTGGTAATCTGATAACATGTCAAACTGGTTCTATTGGTCTGCTTTGTTAACTCAAGTGCTATACTTAATTTGTTTACACACAAACACGGAAAAGACATTTTCTCTATTCTATACTAAGCTTCTGCAGCTGGGGAAACTGTTATACAAAGTATCAGAGGCCTTTTAAGTTAAGGGCATATGTGAAAAACTTTTAAATTGTAAGGGCTCCAGCATTCCTTCATATATTAGTTCAACTTAAAGGTTAGAATGAAATATATCTATTTTCAGCTAAAATCCACTATTACTTCATGAAGTGGATTTTCCATAGTAAAAGACAAATACATGAATGAAGTGTAATGAATTGTTGCATACTACCAAATGTTCTTTCACATATCACAAAAGGAAATTATAACTGTAAATGCGAAGCAGATCTCTCCCTTATTCTAAAACACAAAGCAGATTCTATTGTTTTTTTAAAGAACCTGTTTTCCTTAAAACAGAAGAAATAAAGAGAACATTCTGGATAAGTGATCATCATGAACATTTTCTTATTAAAATTGCTTTCTATTTTATTGACACATTGTGAATGTATGAACTACGCGTATCAGCTTTTAAACACACGCTTGGTCTGCAGCAGATTACCCAGACACCATGATTTTGTTAATGTACTGTGTTGTATGAGAGTGCAGTTTTGGTTTCCAATGCTGATAACGTGCGACTATCACACACCCAGGCAGTCTTATCCATGCCAAGAAAACGCCCATGATTTGTGTTCTTAACCCTGTGATTTGAGAACAATAATTCTTAATATAACTGAATTAACTGTATTGCTTTTAATTGAAGACAATCTTGATTACAGCCAAAGGGCACCATTAATACTCTGAAGAAATGACTAAGACTTTAGCATCTGAATGATGTACAGAAAATAGAACTAATTAGCACTAATTTAATTCTAAGATTAAAGAAAATTCCATTTTTAATTTAAGATAAACCATTTTACTCAGAACAAAGAAAGAATAATAAGTACTTTTTCCAACTGAAAGGCATTTTTTTTACTTTTGCATTATTGCATTAATATGTGAATATGGGAATCATGACCTCATTAAAGATCAAATAATAAGCATTTAATTATTGACAGCAAATAAATTTTTAATAAAATGCAAGGGGTTTGCGGTCTTAAAAAAGTACCTCTGACCCAGAAATGTAGAGGATCCCACACCACTATACAATCTATAACCTAATTTTAAAAGGATAGGTTCACAAAGGGACATGTCATTTTTCTTTTTTCTATAGTACAAAGTGAGGTACTATAAGTATAGTGTCTGTGAAAATGGTCCCCAGAAGTACCCCCAGTTCTTTCTTTATCATGCACTTAAGCTAAATAATACATTGAATATGTCATAACCAAGAGGACAGCCATGATAAAAAGTGATTTAACCCCTTTTTACTCTACAAAATAATATTTTCTTTTCTTTACCTTGGGACTAGTTGTCATTTATAATTTCTGACCAAGGGAGACATAATGGATTTACAATGAAACCCTGATGCTTTCCAAGTAACATGAAGATGCAGAAAATAAGCACCCATTACATTAGCAGACAAAAAGAGATGTTTTCACTTTATTCTGATGTTGGCAAATAAATGGAATGCTTGTAGATTCTGAAAGCATAGTTTCTGGCTAATCACAATTCTTGAAGGTAAAAATAAGATGTGAACTTTTTCTGAACCTTTTAATACATGCCACAAAAAGATTCAACTAGACATTTTTCAGCTTTGGATTTACATTCAACTAGGATTTTTCCAGCTTTGATCCAGACCATATAGGCCCCACCCCACCAAAAGCTACCAAAATATTGTTCATTGTTCAGATTACACAGTTTTTTTAAGGTGTCCTAGGTGCTTATTACTGTAGGTAATCATCTCTCCACAATTAACTGTTTTACCTCTAGTAAAAAAAGCAGGCCCAAGCTAGCATCAAGGAGAAAAACAAATATAAGAAGAGAGATAAGGAAGAGCAGTCAGAAGCCAAAATATTTAGTATTTAGGTGGTCTAATTCACCTATTTTCTAGAGAGATGAGCAAACCTCCAAGCCCTGTGTTAAGCGTTAGTTTGGATAAAAAGACAAAAAGGGTAGCTTCCTACCCAATGTCACGTAGCTACAAAACTGAGTCAAAAATCTCTCCTGTACAGAATTTTGTTTGCAGCTGCTGACACTTACAGCTGGGACATATAAATAACAATATAGGGAAGAAACAGTTATTGACCCTCACAATGGGCCTTCAATACGGTATCGCACCACATACTGGTGAACAAGTTAAGAGGCTGTGACTTGGATGACTACACAGTCCGGTGGGTGGCAAATTGGCTAGAGGGTCGCACCCAGAGAGTTGTAGTGGATGGGTCGGTATCGACCTGGAAGGGTGTGGGCAGTGGGGTCCCGCAGGGCTCAGTCCTTGGACCAATACTCTTCAATATCTTCATCAGCAACTTGGACGAGGGAGTGAAGTGTACTCAGTCCAAGTTTGCGGATGATACAAAACTGTGGGGAGAAGTGGACACACCAGAGGGCAGGGAACAACTACAAGCAGACCTGGACAGGTTGGACATATGGGCGGAAAACAACAGAATGCAATTCAACAAGGAGAAATGCAAAGTGCTGCACCTAGGGAGGAAAAATGTCCAGCATACCTACTGCCTAGGAAATGACCTGCTTGGAGGCACGGAAGTGGAAAGGGATCTTGGAGTCCTAGTGGACTCAAAGATGAACATGAGTCGTCAGTGTGATGAAGTCATCAGAAAAGCTAATGGCACTTTATCGTGCATCAGCAGATGCATGACGAATAGATCCAAGGAGGTGATACTTCCCCTCTATCGGGCGCTGGTCAGACCGCAGTTGGAGTACTGCGTGCAGTTTTGGGCGCCGCACTTAAAGAGGGATGTGGATAACCTGGAGAGGGTGCAGAGAAGGGTGACACGTATGGCTAAGGGCTTGCAGGCCAAGGCCTATGAGGACAGACTAGG
>NW_005841896.1:3292974-3298682 GCF_000455745.1 Alligator sinensis | reverse complement strand
ACTCTTTCCTGCCTATGCAGGGGGTCGGACTCGATGATCTATTGAGGTCCCTTCCGACCCTAACATCTATGAATCTATGAATGATTTAGTTCCAAAAGTGACTGAAGATTTGGACATGTTTTATTTTTCCCTGCCCCATATCTAGCATTGGTGGATTAGCTGCAATGGCATTTATACAGCCATCACAGAGATAAGATTGCAAGTGATAAGCAGAATGAACACCAAAGAAAAAATTGAGAGGTGTAGTAGGAACATCCACACCTGATCAACAACTAAAGAATCACTAATCCAGTAGAATTCTTCTATGATTCCATTATACTTTCAATCAGTGTTTCACCTACCACAAGGATTGACAAGCCAGGCCTATATAACTCATAAAGATTTCCATACCCACAAAAGAAGGTGCAACTTTCCTTTGGGTTGTGTTACCCTTCAGGAATCATGTGGTCGAACTATTCCTTCAGCATCAAGGAACAGAGGCTATAATTACATTCTGTTACTGCTTGCTAAGATGGGTAAGTGATGGTGTGTTTGAGGGTGGTTTGTTTCCTGTTTTCCCCCTGCACCCCCACAGTATGCACATACAATGTATTAGGGTGTAATCTGGCTCTCTGGAAGGCATTTTAAGTTTCTGATTAAACAGTTAATCACATCTTAAGTAGTAAAGTGGCCACATGTTCATGTAATTAACGGTGTGATAAAACAGGGAATAAGCCACAAAGTTATTACATAAAATATGTGTAATAACTTTATGGCTGCTTCCCATTGCACCTTAAATTGATGGGTGCTCCCAGCTTCAGGAGCACACAGGAGCCCTTCAAGACCCCAGTGCATTCCCCAAGGCTGGTCATGCACACCAGGCATCCAGCTTGCTAATTGCTGGTACAGGGGGAGCTTGGGATCATGGCAATATAGCACGATTAGGATCCCACACATGTAGCATGACAGGAAGCATGATCACAGGAGACAATCATGGATCAGGTCCCATTGCGTCTTTAACTGAACATTTGCCAGGGACCTTACATGTCTGTTTTATTCACCAGCATGCCGAAAATCATTGCTTTCCCATGAGCTGGCCAGAAGTGTGAAGTATGTTACTATGAGCGTATGCATATTCTGCTGTTGTTTTCACTCATTTTGATTTTTGTTTTACTATTTATCAGCTCAAGAGAATGTGGAAAATGTCTAAACTGTTTGCGCCACTTAGACAACTTTTGAAAAAGCTTGCTTATTTGTGCGGATTTCAAGGATATTGAGAGTTGACATAATTAATGACAAAACAAACATTTTGAATTAAGCACTTCTGAAATCCAAGACTGGTCTAACTCAGCCTTTGCTTTTTCCTTTATGACAGAAGCTTTCATTTAGCATTACCACATTATTGAGTAGTTTTACAACAATGTCCCAGGCTTTCTCTGTTACGTCATGGATTTTTGAATACTATGAAATAAGGGTTATATCAATAATACCTTTTGTTGTTTTGGATTTCAGGCAAGTGTGATCTTTGTGCAGCTCTTAAAAGCATATTATGGAAGCATGACCATCACATATAGGATCTTGGCCCCCATCAGCTAAGATAAACAGCACAGAGTTGGACTTACAACCCCAGCAATAAGGTTATTTCTACACTAGAATTAAGATGAACCATTGAGCTACGAGCAAAGTATCATCTGGAGCATTGGTTCTCAATCTTTGTCTCACTGGGACCTATTAGCATAATTATCAGCTTGTCATGACCCACAACCCCCTGGCTCTGACCCCCACAGTCTCTCTCTCTCTCTCTCTCTCTCTCCCCCAACCCCCCCTTCTCTGGCTGCTACATCCAGCCCCCTCCCTCTCCAGCTCCTGGAGCTGCTCTCACAACCCGCAACTGCATACCAATTCAGTGTAGGCTGCCAGCATTACAGTTTGCACAGGGAAACCGCATAGTTCCCTGGGACTCCCTACAACCCTTTACAGTGTTCTTGCGACCCACTTTTGGGTTGCGACTCACAGGTTGAGAAACACTGATCTAGAGCATCCAATAAAGGCTATGTGCCTTTATGGGGCAGATCAGACATGTAGATCAGGGCTATACTATTTGCAGCCCATGGACTGCAAATGGCCCCCAAGGGATTAATTTGCATTTCCCCCCCAAGGCACCACTCCCCATGTTGGTCTAGCTGCCCTTGCCAGGGTTTTATTATTCTCCTTCCCTCCTCTGACTTATGCTCCCACTCAGGGAAGTGAGGTGCCCAGGGAGTCCATGGCCTGAAGGGGAAGCCTGGGACCCTGCACAGCAGGAGGGTGCCTGGGCAGCACAGCTTGGCTGGGTGGAAAGCCTGTATGGCTGTAGCCCCCAACCACTCTGAAACTAGACAGCCCTGATGTAGATAATCAGAAGAGAGGTTTATAGTATAATACCGTCAACATCATCTACCTAGTATACTGAATGAGGAAAGTGCCTACAGAAAAGAAACAAACACATAATCTTGTCAGTTATGACTGTATATTCAGTTATGTTGCATTATTCTAGTATAAACTAAGTTTCGAGTGCTTGACCTCACAACCTTAGTGTTTAGATATAATTTATAAATTATGTATGTACAGTTTATGAATATGTACACAAAACTTGGATTTTCAGTTATACAAATACAAATCCATAGAAATTGCACCAATTGGACAAAATGTTAGTAAGTGACCAATCATCAGAGCAGGTTGGGAAAAAAAAGTCCAGCTTTACACCAAAAAAGTATAGTTTTCTAGGAAATCTGTAATGGAAAAATTACCATATTTTTTCAACCAGTCCTCCCTCCCAATTAAGTTGCAATTGTTACTAATGACATTAGGTATCTTAGGTAAAGAAAGCAACCCTGTTTCTGCAACCAAACATTTATCACTTTATCTTTCATTTTCGTAGCTAGCATTGATAATAGACAAACACAGTTTACAGGCATTCCTCAGACTTATGATGCAATTGGTTCCTGAAAACTGTCTCTTAAGTCGAAACATCGTAACTCAGAACCAATTTTCCCATAGAAACAATGTTATAAATGGGGGATTGGTTCCTTTTCAATGCTGGATACAGCTGTGTCCAGCTGGTAAATTAATTGTGGTGGAAGAGGAGGGGGAAGGGAATGGGTATTGGGGGGGGGCATATCAAGGTCCCCCATGGTGAGGGAAGGGCTGGCACTGGGACAAGTTCCTTGTCTGGCGGCTTGTCCAGGAGGGTACGGGGGAACAGTCGGGGCTGGGGCTGTGCTGGTAGTGGGGGCTATGCCCTCCTGCCGCTCACCCTACCAGGGCAGGGTGAACATGGGATGGAGCCACTGCACTGCCTCCAGATAAGCAGCACACAGCGGTGAAAGCTGCCTCCCCACCCCTACCCCCACCCCCAGATAAGCTGCTCATGATAGAATTAGAAGCTTAGCCTAAAAACACCTAGTTGTCTGATTTTGGCCAGATTCATAGACAGACAATGAGTGGACAAGCCTTTATTTAAGTCTTCAAAGAGGTTTTGTAAATGAGAAATGGTGAAAGAAACTCTTTGAATGCAAGGGTGTAGGTTTAAACCTGAAAGCTTGCTAAGTAATTTTTTTCCAACTATTTAGTTGGTTTAATAAAAGATATTGGACTTATCCAAAGAACCTTGTCTGTCTATGAAAGCAAAACATTTTAGGCCTTGTCCATACACAAAATTTAGCAATTGATAGCCAGGAATTAGCATAAGCTCATCTGGAAAGTGTCTTTTTTATTGTTGTTTTGTTTGGTCCTGTGATTATACGGCACACACAGTGCCATCCTCCTTGGTCATGAAACCACAGTATAAATAATGCTTTCTGATGGGTGAACCACTGCATACCTGAAGATGTACAAACCTACCCCACTTTCAAGAAAACCTATGGTCAGCCATGGCTTTCCTCAACTTTTTGGGAGATTTGTGTTATTGCTACTGCAGTAGATGCTGGCCACCAGCTGCTGAATCCATATTAATTCCAAGTATAAAATTAGGCTTTTTTCTGATATATTTAAATATTTCCCAATAGCAACAGCATTCATCTGAAAAGTACATTTGATAAAGGGTTTTTCCCTGTTTTTTAAGCTATTTACATTAGCACTGATTCAACTAGACGTCTATGAACTGTTTGGGCTAAAATTCTAACCCACTTGAACCACTAAACAACCATAATATAATGGTGTTTGGCTAACACTGAATTAGGAAATCAGCCTCAAGGAGCCCCAAAATAACCATTCCATTCCTTTACCAAATTCACAAAAGCACAGGGATAATTGTAGCTGACAGTTTCCCTATACAGACAGGCCTCAACAATTGGTCATACTCTTGAACAGTGGCTCCTAGCCTTTTTTAGGCTCTAAGCTTTCCTCCAGCTCTTCACTTTCCCTTTTCCTTGACCAGGAAAACTCAAGAGAGCAATTTTTCTGTTGCAAAGAACTCAAAAAGACTACAACAGACCAGAATGACACTAAGGTTTGCTATCTGAAATCTCTGGGTTTATCTTGCAAATCACATGCAGCTGTTTGCACACCTAGCAGTTATGACTGCATTGAACCCTGCAGTACCTGTAAAACGAACTCATGGCAACCCAGAGTGCCACGATACCTTGGCTGAGAATCACTGTTCTAGAGAAGAACAGAGAGAAAGCTTTATCGGAAGAATGTAGTATGACTACTTAATTCAGGTCCAGATGAATTTTCCAAACTAAATGGCTAAAACTTATGACTTAAGGACAAAGGAACTTCTGTCCAGAATCAGCCATCTATCTAGACTAAGGGTGGGTAAATATGGCCCATGGGCCAGATCTGACCCACCAATTGATTATATCCACACCACAGCTGCCTCCACAGCACCCTACATGAGGCTAAGCCCTGCCCACTCCCTTCAGGGACAGCCACACTGTGCTTCCACCCACTGATGAAACTACCCCAGCCAGCATACACTGCTTCCTGGCAAGTCTGCTTCTGCTGCTGCTGCAGGTACAGCAACTTCCCAGGTACTCCTTGGCTCTCTGAACCTCCAGTGGCTCCTCCTCCTCCTGACCCTGCTGTGGGCATCAGTTAGCATAGGGAAGCTGCAGTGGCCATGGGACCATGCACCAGGTACCATATGCCCAGTCAGGTCAGGGGGAAGCTGCAGGTGGGTGGCTCCTTGCCAAATGCAAGGGGCTCCAGCTCCAGCTCCCAACCACCTTCCACCCACTCGACCACCCACAGGTAGCTCATCATATCAGGTGGGTGGAGTGCGTGGAAGGCAGCTGGAAGCTGGAGACCTGTGTGCGGGGGCAGGAGCCACCTGGCTGCAGATTCCATGTGTGATGTGCAGCACATGTCCCCATGGCCCCTGCCACTTCCGCACATTACCTGCTGCCCAGAGTGGCACAGCAGGAGAAGGAGGAGGAGGAGAATCCACTGGAGGTGTGAAGAGATGAACAGTACTTAGGCAGCTACAGCAGCAGCAGGAGCAGCCCCACTGGGAATATGTGCACGCCAGCTGGGGGTTGGGCAATGCCATGGGTAGGTACAGGGTGGGTGCGGGTAGGAGCATGGCATGAGTTATCCTAGGTGGGAGCATGAGAGACTCAGCCCCAGGTGGAGTGCCGGGGGGGCAGCTGTGGGCTGGATGGGGGAGATGGGTGAACCATACCTGTACCTATACCTGAACCTGCATTGCAACACCCGGCTGTTGCACACACCCTCTGCCCCCGCCCCCC
>NW_005841896.1:3253393-3292964 GCF_000455745.1 Alligator sinensis | reverse complement strand
GTTCCTGGAACCTAAAGCACTGGCAGCCCCCACACACCTATGCACACACCCCCACACATACACACACCCCTCACACACCTAACCCCCCAAACACACGCAATGTACAAGAGTAAGACATTATTTTGAACTATTTTGCTATCACCTCTATATACACTACTCAAAAAAACATAAGTGAGGACAAAAATTTTTTTTGAAATAAAATTAAAATACATTATAGTGAATCTTTGATTTTTAGTATATAATTTTTATCTATAATTTGTTAGAATGATATCTTCTAAAAACTTGATGTGTGTGGCCCTCGACAACTCACTAAAACTCGTTAAGTGGCCTGCCAGCTGAAATAATTGCCCACCCCTAATCTAGTCCAGTTCTCTAACTCTAACATTGGCGAGTACCATCTGCTTCAGCATAAGAAGTTCAGGAGTAGCTGGTTGCATTAAGCTTCCCACAGCAAATTTTTCTGCCAATAGCTAGATTTTGTTTTATGCACCATAACTTAATAGTTGATATCTCTTTCAAAACTCCTTATTTCCAGTTATGAGCTAATTGTGAATTGTGTGAAAAAATATTTCTTTTTTCTCAGATTTGAATTTGCCACATTTCAGTTTAACTGAATGCTCCCTTGTTCTTGTATTATCAGAAGGGATAAATAGAGTTCATAATATGTCTTCTCTATGTTAGTCATTTTTCATCTCTTTGTCATACCCCTATATTGTCACTCTCTAAAGTTAACAGTCCCACTCTTCACTTTTTCTCCATCCTATAGATATTTGATGGCCCCCAATTACTTTTGTTTTCTCTCTCAACCATCTTTATTTCCTTTTGTATCTGGGGCAATAATTACGGAATAGTTATTTGAAGTGAAAAAATATTACTGCTTTTACATGAAAGTACAATCATATTTCTGTATTATTTTCCATTCCATTCTTTATGCATCTACTCTTTGCTTAGTCTTTTAGCTGCAGTTGTGACTAAGCTGTCCACAAGCCACCAACAGGTATTCCCACTGCTGACAGTTCTAAAGACACTTAAGCCCGATTCACTTTCTGCTGTCCTCCAAACACTTTTCCTTCTGAATGACCAGAAAACCATATAGGACCAAATAAGTTACAGTTTGACCCACACTGATTGTCAGTAATCAGTTGCCATTTGGTTAGCGATCCAGAATTTGAGGCCTCAGTAATGAACTTTTAGCACAATCCTACAAAGAGCCTGTTTTGAAGATCTGTGCATGTCAGACGTGAATAGATCTAGTTCTTTTCACTAGGCTAAAATCTAGTTGGTTGGGAGGGAAAAAAAATCTCAGAAAGAGTTTTCTTTAGAAAAACAAAAGAATGATTATTTAAGAATGTTAATTTAATAACATGTTGCACCCTTTACTTCTGCCTGATGGTTTAATTATTAGTAACTCACTGCAGTTCATTAGGGACCTATTGTGCTGCTGTTGGCAAAACAGTAATGTCACTGCATGTTAAATAATTAAAAGCACTAAAACAAACATTATCTTTTGCGCCCTGAATTTATAAATCACTGTTGTGCCTGCATCCTTTTAATCAATATCTGCTTATCTATTTTGTTTTTGTAAATAATGAGTAAAAACTCTCTCTTAGTCTTTTAATTACTATTTAATAGTTTCCTAGATCTTCCTGCAATAACTAGAGATTTTTGCAAGAAGAGTGCATAAAAATGAGCAACAGCTGAAATACATCAGACAGGTTTTTCACCACTAAAAGCTCAGTTTCCTCTCCATTAGTGATTACAATTTGTCCTGTTTTGAGGATAGTTGGGTATTTCTCAGGGACCAAATCCTGCAGCCTTTACTTAGACAAAATACTCACATGATTTAGTCTATACCATGATTTAGTCCTACAGCAAAGGGTAGCTGCAGACAGGGAGAATTGATAGCAAGCTGTGGAACTTTTCAGCACTAGTTTACTAACTTGTGAAAAAGCTCAGGTTAGAAGTGCCATGATGTGTTCATTAACCACAGATGGTTGTTTCCTATGCAGAATAAACTGTTCATTTGGTAGTTCCTAGTGCCAGCTGTCGAAGTACCAACAATTACTTCCCACTTCCACCCTTCTAGTAGTCTCAATAGAGAAGCCTGAGTCAGGGACTGAATCAAAGTAGAGACTTGCTCATCACCATTGCCTTTGCTAGTAAGCCAGACACTTTGGTAATGAGAACTGACCATATAAGAATTAATACCAAAGGTAAATATTTCTATTAAATACATTAGTTACTGTGTTTCATACCTGAGGATATTTTTTGTTTGTAACGTTACACCAGACACTTTAAATAACTTCTGACCAGACTGGCAAAATGACACAGCGCAACGTGAAAAAATAAAAATAAAAGGCACAACATTTGTAACACTTTAGAACTTATTAATAATACCATTAAAGAATTTTCAGACAGAGAATAATACTTACTGTTTCTCAGCTTTTCACTTTTAAACATATTGGGTGAAATTACTCATAGTTTCAAAGGGATTGAGAAGTCCATAAGGCATTTTCAAAAGAGACTTAGGCACTAAGGTTCAGATTGTAAAAGAATCTGGGTGCCTAAATACAGAGAGAAGCGCTTATCTACCATGCACATAGGACTGGTATTTTCACAGTGTTGTTACTTAATCCCTATTATATTTTCAAATTTCCATTGATAGCCATTTTCAAAGCACCCTAAATACTACTGCCATTCAACAGCTATCAAGCTCTACCTCTCAGCCCTGAAGCAGGATTTTTGAATGAGGCAAACAAATGGCTGTGATACCTGTGAGGTCTTTTGCTTTGAGTAAAGACTGATACCTGTGAGATCTCAAAATAGAAGGACATGATGCAGGCCACTAATAGGTGGTATGGCAGCACAACTGCACAAAAGGCAGTTGGCACAAGGGCACAGCCACAAGGGCCTACTGCAAGAGAGGTGTTGAGCATGAGGAAGACTAAGAGGATTTGTTTCAGCTGCTAGGTGGACCTAATAAACTGGTCTGGTTTAAATGCCTACCTCCTGAAAAGGAAATACAACTGAGAATGGGACACTGGATAATAAATGTTTAAATTGTTTTCAAAATAGGATTTAGAGGCTTTTGAAAAAATAATTATCTTGTGGCAAGCTTGCCAGCAGCAGCCCAGCTTACCGACTTGAAAAGGACTCATTGTGATTGGTGGGGCATTCCCCACCAATCAGGAAAGGAATGAGAGACGCTTGCCCTGCCCCTACCTAAGGGTGAGGTGAAAAGATGGACCAGAGAGGGGACTAACCCTGTCTCTCTCTGATTGGTCCATTTCCAAGCTGGGAGGGGAAGCCTCCAAAGAAGATTAAAAGACAGCATGCCCGGCACATGGGTGGCTTCAACGAGGGATGGTGAAGAGGGCTGAGAAGAGCTGGCTGAGCTGACCAACGGGACTGAGCGGTTGCCTCAGAAGTGCCTCGAAGACACCTTGCTGGATGGGGAGCGGCAAGTGGCTGCATCCCCAGCCCTGCCATGAAGGGAGTGCAGCAATGCTACATGGGTCAGGGCACAGAGGGTCTGGGAGCAAGCTGAGATCCTGGTGCTGTATGTGGCAGCTTGGGTCTCCAACCCCTGCACAAGGCTGGGCAAGCAGTGCATGAATCTGTGCATGGAGGGTCTGGGAGTAGGCCGAGACACAAGTGCTGCACAATGCACCTTGGGTCTCCAAACCCTGCATGAGGTGGGGCAGACAGTACGTGGGTTGGTACACAGAGGGTCTGGGAGGAGACTGAGACCCCAGGTGCTGCACTTTCCAGTATGGATCCTCAACCCCCTGAATGAGGCAAGGACTACGGTGCATAGAATGGTGCGAGAGGCCAAGAGTGGTGCATGGGGCAGTGCACAGGGCCAAGAGCGGGCTAAGGGCAGGGAGGGCCCCGGAGCAGCTGAGGACCCCCTGCAGAGGGAGGAGACCCCTCACCCCAAGACTGAGTACTGTCTTGTCAGGCCCTAGAGGAATTGTGAATTGCCAGGGAAGGGGATTCCCACAGGGGAGGAGGACCCTCTGTTTGGTGTCAAGCAGCTGGGGGGAAGCCCCCTGAGGGAAGAGGGTTCCCAAGTTGAGGCCTGGCCAACTGGGTAATTTAAGCAGAGTTAAAGGGTACCCCTTAGAATATTGAAGTATTCCTTCGCTCTTTCTACCCCCCTCCCCCTGGTCGTTTCTTCCTGGGCGCAGCTGTTGCACCCATGCAGCCTGCTTTACTCCAAATTCCTGCACCTTACTGTTTATAAACCCTGTGCCTTATTATTTGTAAACCCCATGCCTATACATTTGTAAAATTTGTTCTGTATTATTGTATAGGACTGTAGATATATGTGTGATGAACCCTGTTATGAGTCTTTAATCACTAACTTGCCACTGCTAGCCCTATTACTATTCATTGCCTAAACCAATCCCAGGTTATCCCTGAGGGCCCCTTTCCTTCCTGAGCCAGGAGGGCACTGAGTGGGGAGGCAGGGCTTGTGGTTCCAGTCCAGAGGGCCTCAGAGGACAGATCCCTGAGAGTGGGTCAGGGGCTAATATAGCATATTTGCATAGATAGATAGATTGATAGATCGATAGATCATGTACTTTATATGTTAATTTTGTAACTTTTGTATCTTATTAAAATTGTACATCTTTAAGGTCCATCATGTGGCTCTGCTCTGTAGGGAGAGGAGGGGAGCTGCACAAAGCCAAGCAGCTATGCCTCTCACAGCACACCTGCACCCACTGACATACCTTCATTTAGAGAAGGGGTACATAACTGAGCACCACCCGGGTTGTTGTATCCAGTTATAAAAATAATCAGTATGACATAAGGAGATCAGGGAATAGAGAATCATAGAAAATTAGGGTTGGAAAGGATCTCTCAGCCCAACCCCCTGCTCAAAGGAGGACCATTCCCAACTATATAATCCCAACCAAGGTTTTGTCTGGCCGGGTCTTAAAAACCTCCAAGGAAGGAGATTTCACAAACTCTCTGGTTAGCATGTTCCAGTGTTTTACTACCCTCCTAGTGAGAAAGATTTTCCTAATATCCATCCTAAACTTCCCTTGCTCAACTTGAGACCATTGCTCCTTGTTCTGCCATCTGCCACCACTGAGAACAATGTTGCTCCATTATTTTTGGAGCTACCTTTCAGGTAGCTGAAGACTTCTAGTAAATCCTGCCTCAGTCTTCTCTTCTCCATACTAAATAATCCAAGTTCCCTCAGCATCTCCTCATAATTCATGTGCCCAGCCCCCCAACCATCATCATTTGACCCTAACATCTATGAATCTATGAATCTATGAACCATTTTCACTGCCCTCCCTGCAGGACTTTGCACTTGTCCTTATTGAACTTCATGGGCACATCCAGACAAGCATACATGTGTGGTTTGCAGCACTTTCAATTTCCCTGCTGCTGGATCACCACCACTGGAGCCATGGGAGGCCTCCAGGACCCCAGATAAGGCTCCTAGGACCAGCCCAGATGCTGGCCGCAGCCTTCTGTACCCTACCTGGTGCAATCTACCATGTGCCAGGGCACATGTGCGCAGGCATATTCTGCCACTGCTGTTTGTCCCCTGGGAAACTCACATGCCTGCACATCTGAATCCAGCCCATGAGATGTCTTTTGGCACAGCCCTCCAATTTGTCTAGGTCTCTCTGAATCCTAGCCTTATCCTCCAGTGTATCTACTAACCCCGCCCAGCTTGGTGTCATCTTCAAACTTGCTGAGGGTGCACTCCATCCTATCTTCCAGGTTGCTGATGAAGACATTGAACAAACTGGATCCAGGACCAACCCCTGGGGCACTCCACTTGATACCAGCTGCCAACTAGACACTGAGCTACTGATTAATCCTGGTGATCCAGTCAGTTTTCTATCCACCTTACAATCCATTCAGCCAACCAATACTTCCTTAGCTTGCCTGCAAGAATGTTGTGGGAGACCATATGAAAAGCCTTGTTAAAGTATATCATATCCACTGCTCTCCCCACATACACAGAGCCAGTCATCTCATCAAAAAAACAATGAGGATGCTAAGACATGCCCTTGATGAATCCATGTTGACTGTTCCTAATCACCTTCTCCTCCAAGTTTTTAGAAATGGAGTCTTTGAGGATCTGCTCCATGATTTTTCTGGGGACTGAGGTGAGGATGACCAGTCTGTAGCTCCCCAGATCCTCCTTCTTCCCTTTCTTAAAGATGGGTACTATATTTGCACTTTTTTAAGCATTCAGGACCTCTCCCAATCACCATGAGTTTTCAAAGATAATGGCCAGAGACTCTGCAATCACATTGACCAGCTCCCTCAGAACCCTCAGGTGCATTGCATACAGCCCCATGGACTTGTACATGTCCAGCTTTTCTAAATAGTCCCTAACCTGTTATTTTGCAGCTGTTGGCTTCTCACCTCCTCCCCAAACTGTGCTGCCAGGTGCAGTAGTCTGGGAGCTAACCTTGCCTGTGAACCTTGCCAGGTAAAAAAGGCATTGAGTACCTTAGCTTTTTCTGCATCATCTGTCAGTCGGTTGCCTCCCCCATTCAGTAAAGGGACCCACACTTTCCCTGATCTTCCTCTTGTTACTGACATACTTGTAGAAGCCCTTCTTGTTACCCTTTATGTCCCTTGCTAGCTGCAACTCCAATTGTGCTTTGGTTTTCCTGATTTCATTCCTACATGCCCGATCAATACTCTAATATTCCTCCCTAGTCATGTGCCCAAGTTTTCACTTCTTGTAAGCTTCATTGTACCTACCTGTTTAAACAGAGTACCTGAGGCAGAGTGGCCAACCTGTATGGCATGCAGCAGATGAGGGACAAGTACAGCACAGTGATATATAGGAACAGGAACAGAAAACAGATAGGGGAAAGGAATCAGAATGAATCTGATTGGGGATAATGTGTGGCATGCCTGCCAAAAATGTTGTCCTCCACTGGCCTAAAGGAAACAACATGAGACATTGAAAAGATAAATATCATTCTCTGTAAGCTATTATTTACAGCCACTGAAGTGCTTACCCTGTTCCTTCTACTTCATTTGATCTTTTCCCAATGCTGTATTTACTTGAATACAAGATGACCCTGACTATAAGATGACCCCCCAATAATTAGATTCTACATATGGGAAATGTATGCATTTGTTATAATTTCCCAGGTGTAGAATCTAATTATCAGAGTTGTCTTGAATTCATTCCCCCTCCCACTGCTAGAGCATGGAACATAGTCTCTGAAGGGTCAGATGAAACCCTTGCCCTCTGTTCCCCCACTTATTACACCTGCTGCCTTCTTACCCCACCTCCCCCTTACTGTCAGACCATGCTCAGGCTCTCTTCCCTCCCCAAGCACATTGTAGAATTGAGCTGCACATGACAGTAAAGGGGGAAAGGGACAGAGGGGAGGGCAGAAACTGCAGAGGGGAGGCAGCAGAGTGCTATAGATCTGATTCTGGCCCCAAGCTGCAATAGTTGCCTGTCTCCCTTGTTAATTTGAAATGAAAGGGACCAAAACAACATGGCCTTTCAAACAAACATGCCCACTGTAATTTGCATATATGACAAGCAGAGAGGGGTGGGAGACTACTATGGGTCTGACTCTTTAACACCACTTTTGTACCTACTTATACATAGTACAAGCTGGGTGCATCTACACATGTGATTAATGTACATGAATAAACTCTAGTTCAATATGCTCAATATTCACTGTTTGAATGTGTGCCTGGGAGCAAAAAGCTCTGAAGCATGTTGTTCCACAGCTTTTTTGTGTACAGCACATGGATCCTGGTCAGAGCAACCCAGGCTGGCAGACAGTCTGGGGAGTCAGCCCACCAGCCCAGGGATGCTCCAGCCAGACTCTATGTGCTGCAGAGGGGCTGGCTGAGGCATTATGGTGCTTCAACGTGGGGCTAGCCAACAGGCGCTCTGTACCCCAGCCAGTTGGAGCAGCATCTATACATGTACTGCTGCACATAAATAAAAACTCTGCAGCAGAGTAGTACTTGTATTTATGAGTTTATTAGTTTTGTGTGCCTTAAGAGGCAGATATGGTTCTTTGGGTAAATCCAGTATATTTTATAAGACCAACTCAAATAGTTGGAAAGATAGTCCCTGTTCTTGTTCTGGCAGGGGAGAGACCATGATTGCCAAGCCAAGATCACCTTAAATGGCATTGTGTAGTTAAGGGTAGAGACTTATCCAATGCACTGTAGGCATGCCCCCCTACTGATGGCTAGAAAAATATATTCAGAAGTTTGCTTTTGGGAATTGGCTTGTAGGTAAAGTAGATATTGCATTAGAACAATGATCCATGGGAATGGCAAGGGTTAATCGAGTTTTAAAAGGTTGTTTGTGACAAAGTTTCCTTCAAAGCCCACTGTGTCTGAAGCCAGATGCCACATGGGCTGGGAAATTGATATGTGATAAGGTGGCATTAGGTCACAGTGCCCAACTACAGAGTCCCTGGGATTTCCAGTTTTGGTAAACAAACAAAATTAGGAAACTGGTAAATGACCAAATTAAAATGTGTGTATGAGATGAATTTGCTGGAACAAAGGAATATGTGTGGGCTGAACAGAGTGTGGATAGTATGACAACCACAGGGAGACCAATCAACAATGCCCAGAAATGAGGAGTCATCCAATGAGAAAAAGAATACAGGAGTGCTTTCAGAGCAGTAATAAGTCCCCAAAGGGGGAACCCAAGGCCACCATGGACAGACGGAACACCACCAAACCATCTCAACCACCCGAAGGGGAGAACGGGGTGGGCCTTGGCCCTCAATCTCCAGGCTGCTGACATCTGATATTCAAGAAAGAAGCTCAGGGTGAAGTTCATGTACTGGCCAGATGTACCTTCCCCCTGTGACAGCCCTAGGACTGGTAGATATAGAATTGGGGAGGTTATTTTGTTTGTCTTGCTTGCATTATTCTTATCTGCTATCTCTGAGTATCAATAACATTTTCCTATTATCAAATAGAGAAGTCATAGTTGGTCTGAGGGTTTGGGTCTGCCTGGAACAAAGTATCTGGGTCTTATATCCAGTGCCAACACTATGAGGGTCTATTATAGCCTCCCAATGGGAAGATCTCAGGTACACGCTTTATTTTTATGGAGATGGGGGATTTCTCCCTAGCTTACTCATTTGTCCTTTTAGCTAGGGGCAAGTGAGACTTGGGCATCTAGAATTCAAGACTTCCAGGCTTGGGGCTTGAGCATAAGATGCCTGCCATGGATTTGGGAGTATCTATCTGAAGCCCCAGGCTGAAGAATCTGGGAGGTTGGATACTTGCCAGTGGTAGTGTCACACAGGACTTGAATGATTGAGCTCTGCTCGTTCGATAGAATTCAGAACCGATTTGGCTGTTTTGCCCTGACACACAAAAAAGGCCCCCAAAAAACAAAAAACAAACAAAACCCAGGAGAAGTGTCAGAGCTTGCTCCGGCCTCTCCATGTGCTGTTTTGGTATTGCAGTACCTCCAGGCCTGGTGCTCATTTCCTCCTGGGGGAATAGGTTTTTTTGTTGTTGTTGTTTTTGGGTGGGGGGGGTGGGTTTGTTTGGTTTTTTTAAGAGCCAGACCAAAAGAGGGGGGGGGCGGTTCCCCATACTGATTGGGGAATAACCTCATATTTTATTGGAGTGAATATAGTATGACCAGTGCACTGTTATTTAAAAAGAAAAATAAAGGAGTTGTAGATGAATATCAATACAGGTTCTCCTGACTCAAAGTTACTTTAAAATAGTCTACAGGTAGTAATAAAGACTGCAAATCACCATAATATTTGTCTTGACTCTTGGTAGGGACTGATTGAGCAATACTGTCTGATATGTTCAAGTGATTTTGCAATACTTTGATTTTTTGCAGCAACTAATCTATACAATTACACGAATGTTTTCTATTTAAAAAGAAAGAATAAAGCTGTCAAGTTACAAAGCCTAAATTTCACATAAATAGGGATATCTTCATCCTCAGCCTCAGAAAGGATTCCACAAGAAACAAGAGACAGAGGACTGAAGTAATGCACCTAGAGCAGAGGGAATAGTGCTCCAAAGGACTTCATTAAGTTCATACAAGGTGTACTTACCCTCAGAATTTAAACAATGCTCCATGAAGTGTGGTTCAACACTCCATGATGAGCAACAAGATTTTTACAAGGAGGACAGATAGAATCAGAGTTATTCATAGTGATTAATTGTAAAATTGCCAGGTCCCTATCTTCAAATTGCACAGGGTGGGGGATAAGTTTATATGTATATTATAATCTCTGTAGAGCAAAGACTATATTTTTGTTATGTGTACGTATTGTGCTTATTAAAGTAGGACTATGATCTCTGACTTAAGCCTCTAAGCATTACCATGGCACAAGTAATAAACAACAGGAACAATAAAGAGAGAAGAATTAAAACCACAGCAAAGCCAGTTCTGAAAATCCCTCATGGTACTTAAGGGATTTATTGGATTTTCAGTGTCCTAAAATTGAATGCTCTGCAGGGATGCTGCATTTGGGATATGAATGATCTATTTCTATAAAGTCACACAGGATAGTTATATGGAGCATTCATACATCATCCAATTCTAAGGTCTGAAAAAAGCACCAGCCGTCACTTGATTGCTTTTGTACACTTGATGAAAGATGATAGTACTGTCATGGAACCTCATTTCCTCTTGTTATTCTTGTACAAGTTTCTTTATTTTTCTTAGCAAGCCTCCTTTTCACAGAGTCAAGTTGATAGCTCTTTCCTTCCTTGTCCCTTCCATTCCCTAGACTCAACCATACCAATCTCCCTTGGCACATATTATTCACTATAAAATCTTCTGTTTGTCTTTGCAGCTCTTGCTGGATATTTGCACAAATTGATTCTTTGCTTTTGGATATTTGTATTTTCAAAATGTTTGGTTTGGTGCTGCAGAAAGAATGAGCAAGAGGGTAGAAAATCTGCAATGTGACAGGACCAATCCTTTAAGTGAATGTAAATAGAATCAAAACACATAATAGAAAGTATTTTTCGAGACAAAGACTACATTAAACTAAAGTGAAGTTGGAAGACATGTTCATACCTCAAACATAAAAATATTACAGTGCTGTTATAATAATCCCAAAATAAGTATGACACACACACAGGATATTCAGAGTTAAATGTACTTTGGTTAGCTTAATGTCAAGTTTATGATAATGTTCAGTTAGTGCACCAGGCAACGTTCATTCTGCCCTGTAATGACACCATGAAGTAACCATTAGACCTGTGTGAAGCAGCAAGTATTCAATTCAGCTTTGGATTGAGCCGATTTGGAGAGCCAGTGATTCAAATCACTGTCCCAATTCAATTTGGCCAATTTGTATTCAGAGATTCAGCTGCCGAATTGGGCCGAACCTCCTCAGAATTGAACAGGCAGCAGTTGCAGTGTCGGCGGCAAGCAGGGCCCCAGCCCTGCCTTTTTTAAGTGTCAGGATGCTGAGGCCAGGCAGTCAGCCATGGCGGGGCAGGACTGGGAGAGCGGGTGGGGGTTGGAGCCAGGTGGAGGGGCACTCAGGGGGGTGGGGGAGCCACCAGGGGACGGGGATGGGCAGGGATACCCCCATGGTCCCCTCCCTGCTCTTCCAGCCCCCCCGTCCCTTTACCAGCATGGAGCCCAGGTCCAGCTACTGCGGTGGCGAGTGGGGACCGCCCAAATCTCCAAATTGATTTGGAGGCTTATGATCCAATTCGGACCTTTTAATGGGTCTCCCAATTCAATTCAGATTTGGAGATTTGGGCCCCGAATCAGGCTGAATCTCCTCCGAATTGAATCAGCTGTCAAAGCTTCATATAGCCCCAGTAAGCATACATGTACAAGTAGTAAATAAAAGATTTATGATCCTGGATTAAAGAGATTTTTAAAGTGGCAGATTTTTTTTCATTCCCAACCACCCATTCTTGTCATTGCATCATGCAATTAAAGTTACAAACACTTGCACATTCTCAGTAAATACATGTGTAGTTAAAAACACTAATCCTGGAGAGGCTGTGCTGTTTTATTCATATGCTTCGAAGTGTTTGAATCTGATTTAAGTAAAAATCTCAAATCAAATTTATGAAACTGGGCCTGGTGCTTCCATAATAAGGAAGATTGGTTTCTGTGATCCTAGCACTTGTTCTGGCAGGTGTCACAAGGTGGAGCTGTTACTGATTTTTAAAATCACCTTGATCAAGAAGGATAAGAACAAGCATCAGCGCATGAGCAAAAATGTTTCTGGAAAAAAGTGCTTGTATTGCTGTTGATTCATCTTTACTAAAAGCTACTAAAGCAGTTCCCCACTTGAGTAATTTCTGAAGAAGTATGGTTCAAGATACTTAAAAAATGACTATGCACATGCTGTTTATGACCACTTGACTATGAACAGACATCACAATTGTCCTGGAAGAAAGCCTTTTTTCCCCAGCATCATGGATGTACATATCCACTGCTCCACTTCAAGTCTCCTTGAAGTATGCTGGAAAATGTATTAACACTTTTCTCCAGAACATCCTGTTATACATCAGTAGGGTTAATGTGGTTTATTTCAAAGGCAAGCTGTTTGGTGTCACAGGCCACCTACTGGTGGAGGAGCATCAGTGGAGCTCGGAAGGGCTATGTGTAAATAACTGTGATGCTTCTGTTTTGATCCAGGTCAAGTGAGTCATCTGATTACAGCCCATTTGTTCCAGAACTGGTGCACCTGTATTAATAGGACAAGTTAACTTCAAAATAAATCACTGACCTCTTTTTCCCAAACTACAAGGTCACAGGACCAGTACTACTTTCCAGAGAGGCAAAGTTATCATTAGAACAGGACATTGGTCTCCATTTATTAGACTTCACTATGACCCTAAGGGACCATATCAATGTTTCCTTTTGAAAATTTCTTCCACTACAAACATCCTTAAAACTAGTTTCGTAATAGTGGGTTTGGGGGGCTTGAAGTTTTTTTTTACATGAAAGAAACAAAATTAAACCCTGCCCCTCTCTCCTCCATGAAGAAAAATATTTCCTACATCCTTTCTTCCATGTCTCTATATTTAAAAAAGGCTGTTCACAAATAAATGTTGGGAGTGACAACAACATGTTAAATAGGAGAGAAATTTTAGCTGAACAGGAGAGGTCCCCCAAGTAGAGGCATAATGGTAGGGGAATCCTGTGCTGGGGTGGTAAAGGCTGAGAATCACTGTCTTATGTTTTAAATTTCTTCAGCAAAGGTCTACAATACAGTAGTCATCCCCACTCTCCTCTACAGATGTAAAACATAGGTGACCCACTATCTTCATCTCAAGGGCCCAGAGAGGTATCACCAATGATGCTTCTGGGAAATCTACATCAAATGAGAAGATTGCTGCAAAAGTGCCAGCATCCTTGCTGAAGTCATTGTTACCAGCATTGAGTTGGTGATCCGCAAGCACAGGGGTGGGCAATTATTTCAGCTGGAGGGATGCTTAATGAGTTTTGGTGAGGTGTCAAGGGCAACAAGGGTAGCCCTGCCCCTTGATAGGTGCTCTGTCCCTTGATTGCCATCTCAGGGCCAGAAGTCCTGCCCCTAACCCCTGATCTTTGCCACTGGAAGTCCTTCTCCTTTCCCCCTGAAAGTATTCCTTTTTGGGAGAGAGACAGTTGCTATCTTGAAACCAGAAAAAAACAAATCATATATTAAAAGTCAAATGCCTACTATAACATATTGGCAGACAATGTTCTTTGGGTCAATCTGATATCTTTTATTAGACCAACTTAAATAGTTGGGGAAAAAATTTAAGCAAGCCTTCGGGTTTAAAAACCCTTCATCAGGCTGAGGAAGTTTCACCAGTTGGTGTGTTCTCTTCCTGGATGGAATGAAAAGTAAAGAAGCCAGAGGCTGGGCTGGTATGCACACAAGACAGGCAGTCAGTGAAGATTTAAACTGAGGAGTCAGTGGATGAGAGAGAGGCTGGGTGAGAGGAAAAAGGGGGATGAATTTTAATTTGATTACAAAAAATATTTTTGCCATGGTTTGTGTTTGTGTACTGTATATAGAGGTGATTGTATAATAACTCAAAAATAAAGTCTTACTCTTATATATTGTGTGGGGCAGGGTGGGGCGCGGTTGAGGGTGGGTGTGTGTGTATATGGTGGAGTGTGGGAAGGGTGTGGGGGGAGGGTTGTGAGGGGGTGTGGCTGTGCATGTGGAAGGGCAACCAGGTATGTTGAGGGGTACATGTATATGCAGGGGGTTGTGGGGATAGGGTATAGGTGAGTGGTGTTTGTGGGGTGTGAGCTGTAGGTTGCCAACCCCTAACCTAAAGTATTTAATTAATGCAGTTTTACATTACCCAGGAGAACTTTTACAATCTTTTCTCCAATGCCTGATGAAGGGTGTTTGTGTCCTAAAGCTTGCAATAAAAGAATTTTTTTTGCAAAAGTCTTGTTGGTCTAATAAAAGATATCATCTCTACTATGCGTCCTGATTGCAGTTTTACATGGCATTCTGTTGTGGCTCTGCCTCTGTGTTCAACAAATATGAAGTCTCCACACGTGCACATTAGAACCCAAACAACTATATTTACTAAACATAGATAGCAACATGCATTCATGCATAACAACGTACTTTGGAAAAATCTTGGTGGCTTCTGTACCACAGAAAACAGTGAAAGCCACTAGAGAACTACTTAAAGGAAGTTTTTCCAATTCCTGAACTCTCTCATACCATCAAGTGATTCATAACATTTGTAAATCTCCCCCAAAAAGAGAGAGCTTTTCAATTTTGTCAATGGTAATGTAAACCACACTTCATTTTGTTTTTAAATAAATCCTGATAAATCATAAAAGCTTCATGAGACAGGATCTGCTTTCAACAAATTTTCTTATTTAAAGGTAACTTCTGTTATGCACTGTATATCTTCTTGAAAGGTCAATATGTTAAGTGGATATGAGGAAAGCAGCAGGTGGGTAAAAAATGAGTCCATAATGCTATGCTAGATATAAGACTATTTTAAAACTATGTCCACGTAATTCCAGGAATGCTGGCACTAGTCTGTGGCTTTAAATGGCATGCTCCCCATCTCTTTTAAACAATTAGGAGCAAACCTTCAACCCTGAAGGTAGCAGATTATATGCACAACTCCAATTAACACTAGAGGAAAGTGTATGTTTATTCAACTAAAACATACTCCTTGGTCTTTAGCTTAAAAATTAAAAAAGGGGGAATCTAAAATTCTATGTTGAGGGGAGGGAGGAAGGCTCATTTCAGGAACTTTATATATAGTAGAAGTGAAATTTTTAAAAAATATGCAGTTGCTATATAACAGCATGGACAATTACATGAGGCTAAACCTCAGTAGTACCAGAGATCTGGATACCAGATAATCTTCAGTGAGTCAAGCCTGTCACAAGTTATATAAACATAATGCAAGGCATTTGTATGGATGAAGTACAGTGGACAAGCTCACAGCTGAATCATGTGACTTGCAAACAGCAATTATTTTCCAAAGTTTTCCAAATCTACTGTATTATCTAAAGCAACATTAACACTCTAAAGAAAGATTTTGAAAGCCATCTGTTTTTGTTAATATGGCCTTAAGTGTTAAATTTGCTGTTGCAAAGCTGAGTTATGTCAAGACTACTTAAATAAAAGCTGTGACTTGCTAAATCCTGTCCTCAGCTAATTAAAACATGAGTTTGAAGTATGGTGTTCAATACATTCCTCTTATTTACTGCCCGTTGGAAATGCACTTGTTTAACATTTGCACAATGCAGGGCACATCTTCAAGGCAGGTCCCACTTCAACTATAAAGAAAAGGAAGGAAAATAAAATGTCCTGAGGGGCCCAGGATTTGAGAACAGACACAAATTCCATCTTTCCTTGGAGCAAAGGAAGTCATATTTAATGTTACTGTGCATGGTGTTTGGGGAAACTTTACTAAATGCTTTGAAAATTCCTAGAATTGTAAAGTAAGATGCTCACAAGAGAAATATACTTACTCAAAAAAAAATGTCATAAGACAAGTGCAAGCTGTTAATAGAGACAGACTTTTGATGAACTATTGTTTCCATGGATATTGAATTCACAGATAACTACAATACATAATACAGCTGTGCAAAGCTTCAGTCCCTGATTCAATTCAATGGAGATCTGGCTCGATTTGGTGGCCGAATCTCCGAATCTGAATCAGGGGACCCTTTAATCCCTCCAAATCAATTCGGAGAGATTCGAAAAGTTTTGGTGATTCAAACATAGACACAGCTTTAAATGTTTCTTCTATATACCTTTAGGTAGCAGGCGACTCATGAGTGCTGCGATGCTGGGGTGCATGGAGTATCCCACAGAAGCACAGGGGGCTCCCTAGCATGCTCGTCATCAGACCCGGAAGTGGACAAGAAGCACTTCTGGTCCACTTCCAGGTCCACTGGGGAGCATGCTGAGGGGCCTCCCCACACTCCTGTGGGACGCTTCATGCACCCCAGCATCGCAGTGTTCTCATGCTGCACCTGCTACCTCAAGGTATGTAGAAAAAACTTTTAAAGCTGTGTCTATGTCCAAATCACTGATTCTCTGAATCAGCATCAAATCTTCAGATTCATATTTGGCTGAATTGAATCAGGGACATTGATCTGAATCAACAAATCGAATCATTGTCTCTGATTCGGGCCAAATTCGAATCTGAATCAAATAGGGCCCACTTTGCACACCCCTAACTAACACTAAATAGGCAATTTCAATTATGAGAAAATTCAGATGAAAAGTTTAAAGCACTTATCCTGAAAAAAACATGATGTACCTTGTGAGCATCGCACTGGTACCGTAGGTTACTCCCTGGCACTTAATCTCGATGCTCTTCTTAGTCACCCACCACACCTTGATGGAAAAATAGATATAATGAGAATGAACACAGAGATTGAGAGGTGTTCTTCCTAAGATGCCTTGGGATACTGACCATAGTCTCTTCACAGGGCTCCTACCTCCCCTTCACCCTGTCCTGACCACATCTGCACTGTCCCGGTCTTTGGTGTTACTTCAGATGCTTCTTCCCTCTCTCTTCATCTGGGGGGGTCTCATGGTCAGGAGAGACCATGTCCCCTTCTTGTTCTGCCACAGTTATCCCTAGGGAGATGGCATCCCTCTCCCTTCCCTTGTACTGCACTGTTTGCTTCACAGCCCCAGTGAGGATTAAACCTGAGTCCCCTGCTCATTGACCCATGTGAGCTGGCCCTTTAAATCCTCAGGGTCCCAGCCTCTGGGATTCCTTAGTAACTTAGGCAGCTGCCTATACTTCTAGCTTCGGTAAGTACCTCCCTCCCGTATTGCTTGGCTCATCATTCCAGTTTTGATCCACAACTTGGTGCCATGATCTCTAGCTGGCCCCTGCCCTGGGGGCAATCTGTCTCTTCCCCCTGCATGCCTTTTACCTTCCAGCTCCTCCCCAAGGGGGCCATTCCATTCTGTTCCTGCTTCCACACGTGGTCCTGCTGAGATCTGGGCAGGACTTCACTGGGAACACCTGGATTCCAGGTGCCTGGCATCGTTCTGCCTGTTCTGCTGTGGTCCAGCCATGGGTAAGTTTTCTTCTTTGTGCCTGGTGGCATATCCCTTTTTCCCCCATAAGAAGCACTGTATTGGGTGCCCTGTTACATACCTACACAGAGCAACTTTTGGTTATGATTGATCCTTTCTGTTAACTATGATTTAAGATAGTCCAAGAACAGCTCTATAGACACATGAACAGTTGGAAGTATGTCTTTCTCTTCTCATTTATCATATCTTGGCACTCAAACTGGTCTTGTTACAGGTCTACCATGTAGCTGACTTTTTGCAGGTGAGGATGTTTTCCAGAAAATCTAACTAACAGTCACTCAAATAATACATCATGCTATCAACAACAGTGAGCAACCCCCTGTAGCTCAGATCTGAAAAATCTGAACTTTGTTGAAGCTTAGATCTGGAGCCAAAACTTCACCATATTAGTTCATCCCTGTCCATCCATCAGTTTCTCATGCAACTGTTGCAAATTAAAGCTGCAAATGCTTCATCTATCACTTATTGAAGAATGGCTTTGCCATGATGGTTACACATCAGAGTAAAGCTCTTTAAGTTGAATAAGATTTAAAAAAACACTATTTACTCTGGTTGCCATCAGAGTCCACAGCTTTGGGATAGAAACCACATACAATGTGCTCATACATTTTTCAAAGTTGAAGAAATCTAGTGGGTCACACCCATATGAGCAAGGATTATTAAAAGAATTCACCTTCCCACAGGCCACACATTCCTGACTCACTCAAAAGAGCTGTGACAATTAGCACAAGGTTCATGCCTCTGAAGCATGTCCTATAGCAAGAAACATCTTGCACAATCTAGGAACTTTTTAATTGTATAGCAGCTCTGTGTAACATTTTATGAATATGGAAGGGCAGGCTAAGACACAGGATACTAGACACTGGACTGAGCCAGAAGATGTCTCTGCCATGAAACTCATTTTACCTCTCTCTGTTTTCCTTCTCATCCTTTGTCAGTCTTCTAGTCTTCTCTGTTTAAATTGCAAGTGTTTGTGAGCAGACACAAACTCTCCTTACATGTCTGGATAGGGCCTGGCACAATGGGGACCCATCTCAAGTTGTTAAGCAATATTGCAATAAAAATGTTATGGTAACATATGCTGGGATCCATCAAACTATAAAATGAAGTAAATGTCCCTCAGTTTGCATCAAATACCACAAATACATTTCCCACACCTGTAGATGACAACAGGGACGTATGTTTTGTCTCTGAAAATATGAATGAATGGAGGTTGGGGGGTGTCATGGATTCTCCAGGGGGGCTTGAGACCCCTGTTTTATACAGTCTCTTGGGCTAGAGACAGAAGTTACACATAAACTGATTTAAGTGATCAGAAGCTGGTTGAAATCTGTAACACAACAGAGGTTCAGTACCCTTGAACCACTTTCAAAATGGTTGAAACTGGTTTAAGATAAACCTGGTTGAATGCAGTATCAGACTGAACTGATGTAGGTCAAACCGATTTATGGAACTTCTGTTCCAGACGCCTCCCTAGTTTAAGTTAACTCACAGTCCCCAGCATCCCAGAATGATTTGCAGCCCTGGGCTTTGCTATCTACTCCAGTAGAACATGGTTGGCCCTTCCCCTCTGCTCCCTAGCCAGAGCACTATCACTATGCCAGCTGGCTGAGAAGGGAGTGGGGGGAAAACTTGGGTCCGAACCCCACCTGGGGTCTACCTGGCAGGGACAAGGCATCCCCTGCTAGGATTCTCCCCACTCCCTGCTCCAGTAGAGAGCAGGGGAGGCATTGCCAGACCCTGTCCAGGCCAGCATGCTGAGGCAGAGATAGGGAGGAGGGTTTAAACCCCAGCTGGGGAGTGGGATAAAGCCTGGCAAAGGCTGCTTCATCCCCACCATGCAAACCTCTGCTGGGGTTCCATGTGGACCAGAGAGGAGGTTTAAACCCCCCTCCCCGCCTTCCACATCAGTGTGTCAGCCTGGGCTGGGGCCTGGTTACTCCTCTCACCTCTCTGCTCTACTGGGGAGTGGGGAAAATCCTGACAGGGGATGCTTCTCCTGTCCCTACACACCAAACCTCAGCTGGGGTCAGTGGGGGCATGGGTGACTGGTGCCTCCTAATACAGGGGGCACCAGTGGCCGATTGCCAACTGAGGGGGGTCCCCCAGCAGCCAATTGCCAACTGTGGGCGGAGGTCTCCCAGTGGCCAATTGCCTCCACTGGCAGAAATGCTGGCGGCGAAACCAGAAGTGCAACTGGTACTTCTCTCAGGGGGGGCACAGCCAATCTCAGGGGGTGCACATGCCCCCGCATGCATCCCTGATGCATCACCAATGAATGCAGCCCAGGGTTTGAACCCCTGCCTCCAATCATACTCAGTGAGCCAGCTGGGGCCTGGCCATGCTGCACCTCTGGTTTTGCACAGAGCAGGGGAAAAGCCTGAGAAGGCTTCTCTTCCAACTTCCCTCCCTTCTCTTTGGCAGTGGCCGGCAGGCTGAGAGGAGTGCTCTAGCACCTGCATCTTCTGGCATGGGCCACTGCAGGCATGTGGCTGCATTTCTAGAATCAAAAGTGAATGTCTGTTTATTTGCTTTTTGGTCCAATCTATGTAGTTTGGACTTGCATAGAACCTGCAAAGATTGAATCAATTCAGCCTTGGGCTGTAGTACCCCATGAAGCTGGCCCATGCATTGCTTTTAGTGTGTGAGAGCCCCCACCTCCTTGGACTCAGAGCCCCAGTCTTTTGGTTCCTGTTTATCTATGGTCCCTGTTTATCTATAATTCCCTCAGAGAGCTACTTTCTGGTTTAGCTCCTGGAAAAGGACTTTACCACTTCAAGAAGTGGAATACACCCAAAGTTACATGCAGCAAACCAAACAGGTCCCCTTAACAAAAACTACATCTATTCTTGCAAAGTCCTTAGGCCCCAAAGCCCAAATAAACTGTGTCAGGAAACAGCCCTGCCTGCTTGTTCTCAAGCTCCTCAGGCTTTTCCCTTAGCCTTTCTCCCCAAAGCCCCTATGCAGTTCTTCACAGCAAGACAGCAGGCCAAGTTGTCAGCCATTCTTAAAGACTTCAGAAAGCAGGAACTGGCCACCCAACAATAAGGTTGAGCAAGAGAGACCAGTAGGGCCCATTCTCAAGGAAGCATTTAAAGGCAAAACAGGAACCTGCAGCCAGAAGCCAGTTGTTAAAACATACATAGAGAGCAGAAAAAGAGAGAGAAAATATCCCACTACTACCAATCCATATCTCTTTTGAGAGTTATGTGACCCTCAGTAAATTTTCAGCTTGCAATATTTTCTGTTGTCTTAACTAATATTCTGCAAAGCTAAAAAGAAGTTGAAGACATCCCAGTAAAAAGCTTTAGGCTTTGTAAACTTTAGAAACAAAAGTCTCTCTGCTGTTACATGAGGTATGAATTTACTTTAAATCCACTATAACTCTATTAAATTTAATGGAATGACTCTGATTTCATACCTGTGAGAGAGTAGAAAATAGGTTCTTAGCTAGGTTGTGGCTATATTTCTGAGACTGCTCTCATTGCTGACTCCCTCGTATGTCAGTAAAATATATAAAGCTTCATAACAGGACTCGCCTTTATGCTTTTCAATATAATGCTATGTCTTTTATACGCAACTTCATTAGCACAAATAAACTCAATCAATATTACAGGGAATTAAAAACCAATTGTGATGTTCTTTATTGTCTTTTAAAGAACTCAGTACTGTATGTATACATTTCATACTGCATTAGAAAAATGTCTAAAATAATTATTTGAATACATCTTGGCCAATTACCTGTAATTGTTAATGTTCCCTATTTAAAAATCAAAGCATGATTATTGAGACATATTTTCCACTGCATGTTAGGTCAAATGAAGCCTTGGTATAAGCAGGCACAATTGTTAGAATTGCACCCACTCACAAAAGGGTTAAATATTGCCCCTGCAGCTCTGATAATCTGAACATTGCTAAAGTCAGATTGGTTGTAAGTGAAAATACGGAGCCCTTTACTGAGACATACATCTTATTTAGTTTATTTATCATTAACAGGGAATGTTTTATAGCACCGCATAGAGGTTGCCATAAAACAACGTTTTAAGGATCTCTCTACCATATTTCAGCCATAAATGTCCTACAGTCCTGAGAGGTAAGACTACCAAGGTTCAGTATTAACATCTTTATTACAGATGACCTCACTATTGTGTTCTCTATAAAGAAAAAATATTAAAGTATTAACATACTTTGAGTCTTAAATTAGTACTTGTTTACTGCTCATATCCGGATCTAAATATCTTTGATTGTAGCATGGTTATTTTTCCATGAAAATTTTGTTGACAATGCCATTAATGGTGATCACACCAGAATATAAATGTTAACCATAACACTAAGAGTATGACTTTTGTGGTGGGTTGTGCTGTGCACTAACACAAATCCATCAACATTATATTTTGCACACATAATTTTATAATTAATTTAGTATTTAATAAACTGACTGAAATGTAGTATTTATTAAACTTATTAAATTTAGTATTTGATAAACAGAACATAAAGAAATGTGCATTACCCTGGAATTTCCCTGCTCTTAATTTATGTCAATAGCCTCAACTAACTGTATTATTCAATATAATCTAAGTTCTTATATAGCATTTACCTAGCCACCCTTCGAACCCCATTTTCAAGCAAAACACAGGCAGATTGCAGCTAATAAAGATTTACATAGAAATTTAAAGGCAAATAGCAGAAAGGATGCCTACACTTGTTTTGTAATTTTTTAAATAAAAATATATAAATTTGGTGCAAGTGACAGTGTTACTGGGTAAAGTATGGCACAGTCCATATAAGAATTTGGATAACTTCAAAGCTACACCTTTGCACTTTCAACCTAAAGACTTGAGCAATTTTTAAAAACTTGTTTGATAGCACTGCAAGAAAAGTGATTGCAACAATAATGATTCACACTTTGAACTTCTTTCACTTTGTTACCTTTCTGGAATTGCATGGGGTGGCTATGACTTCTTCAAATGACTCTCAAACAACTAATGGTGGCTTGGAAAGATGGTCCCTTCCAGAATGGCCCAACCTATTTCTATCAATAACCTGGCTCTGCTAAGTTAGAAATAGTTTTAGAAATATTTCAGGCTAAAGGGAAGGGTTGTTCTCTCAACTCATCCCAATTACACAGGGCTATGGAATAGACCATACTGTATTTGTTCTGGAAAGCAGTAGGAATATTTGAGGTGCTACATAAATAAATAAATAAATAAAGCAAGAAAGAAGAAGAAGAATTGGGGGTGGGGAAAAAAAATACCATTCTTTTTTTTTTAAATATCTAATCGAAAATTCCTTCTCTACCCATTAATTTAATTTGAAGCTCTAGAACGCACAATCAACTTTTCTTTGGAAAAAAAAAACAGTGTTCACTTTATAGTTACCCTGGAACAGAACTATGAAAGTTGCTCTGAGATAGTGCCATGTCTCCATTAGTTCTGGCACACAGCTCTCCAACACTTGCCCAAATAAAGAAACCTGTTGGGTCTTATAGCTGAAATGTTCTTGAGCTGAATTAGAACAGGCTAAACACTCACCAGACCAAAGTTATTCTTTCCTTTTCTTTCTACCACTACTGTTGTTCAAACGGGTAATGTAGACATCAATTTCAGGTTGTTACATTTTTATGCTTGCCTGAAAGAGGGCCTGGAAAAGGTAAGCATCTTATAGCTACACTATATTCTTATTATTCACCTTGATAGAGCTTTTGTACATTGTGCTCATCATAGTTCAATAGTACCTGACAAACCTAATACTAGTTTTCAGCTAGTACTAGCTTGCAATGTTAAATAAGGAGATGTGTGTGTGAATGTGCTTTTAAGCAGTACAGTGCACCAAAGAATGAGCTGTTTTCAGCTAACATTGAGCCGCTAATGATTTTAATGAGAGTGCCTTCTGGATTCATATTTTTTTCATAAAATACATCACACTAAAACAAAATCAATGAGAAACATTAATTAGGGCCTTTTTAGACGCCTTCTGTGGTGTTGTTTTTCTTTTGAGAAGCACCAGATGAAGAATGCTGTGCTTTATTTAAGCTAAGTTGTTTGACATTTAGATGAGAGAAAAAAGGGAAAAATACTAACAAACACAGGAACAATTTTTGACAGCTCTTTGTCATGCAAGAGAGAAAAAAGGGGACCGACTGTGAGATGCTACTTTGAAGCCCTGGAAATTTGTAATGAAAAATTTAAGATACAAGAGAGGAAGAAAGATGAGCTATTCATTTGGTTCTGCATATATTAACACTTGTAATTCAAACTAAAGGTTTGCTATGTGTTTTCATAATTTTGACTCTAATAAATATCTTGGAGAATTGCTTTGATATTCCAAGATCGTGCATGTAGCTTGCATCCATTAAGAAAAATGGGGAACAATCATCCTCAGCCCTCTTGGCGCTAATGAGAAGGTCATTGCTCTTTAATTATCACAGACATAAAACTGAAATATTTCAAAGGGTTTGTTGGAGTACAGTGGCTATAGGCAAAACTGTGTATCTGTTTATAAGTCTATCTGTCACAGAGCAAACCAAATAGACCGTGTATCTTTTGTGTATATTTAATTTTCAAGTTTACATCACTGTTCCTTGCACATCAGATTAATCTGGGAAATGTAGACCACTTGTCATTAAGCAGGGGCAGAGCAACAGTGAGGGGGTAGGGGAGGTAGGAAGAGGGTGGTGAAAAAAAAGACTTGAGAATAGTAAAATGCTCCTCATCAGCAGGTATTGTGAAATAAGTACTACTAGGTTATGTGATCTTATTTCCCACAGTAAGGGAGCTAATAAGAAATAGAAACTATGAGGCATTGCAGAAAGATATTAGCAAATTAAAATCTGTGCTTTGCACTCATTCTTATCTCACCCAGACCTCCACCCTTACAGGGAAAACACTGAAAAAAATCAAAGCAGCAAAAAGAGAAGAAAAAAATAAACTATTTTTTTTTTCTGCATTTGAAGCCCCCAATATATTTTCTGCCTGATCTGGTACAAATCTGAAATGAATCATATATGATGTATAGGTTCTGTGACTGGATTTGAAAAGTATCTACATTCTGATTTCGGGATAACAGTGGGAATGTCCAAGACTGCATATTCAGTCCAGGGAATCAGCGCTTCCTTTCAATTTGAGATTAAAGGAGAAAGTTAGAGCAGGAGGAAGGATTTAACTTTTTGTGTCTGATTAAATTCAGTTTTGCCTTGTTTTGACAACCATTTCCACAAGAAGAACATTTCTGACTATGCTGTCTTCTTTCTCCCTTATTCATACCTTTGGAAGAAGTTATCTTCCCACTGCCACTTTTTAAAACTCTTCCCTTTGTAATAAATTAGCTGAAGATAGGTCTTTTTTGAAAAAGGTGACATGCTGGATAATTTAAGGCAAATGAGGAAATTAGATATTTTTATAAAGTTGGATATTTTTGCAAGTTTGTTTTTGTGACTGTCAAGTTCCTGAAGTTTTAATATTTGAAAGATTCAATTTTTCCAACATAGACTGGCCCCAGTTTGAAATTTTGCACTACCAAATTTTGATATTAGAAGTTTTGCAGACTAATATTGCAGCAGCTGTTTTGGGGAAATGTTGGCCTTTGGAGTAATTGGATCCCTCCAAAACCCCTAATCTCAATAGGCAGGTGAAATAGGCCTTTGATATGTACATAATTAGAGGTGGTCCAAAACTGTGATAAAAAAGAATTCCAACTAAACTTTTTTATTTGGTTGTTGGTGAGAGTGGGGATGAGGCGGCTGCAAAGTGTCTCCTTGCTATAGAAAGGTAAAGGTTCACTTTTCTTCTGGAAGAGAAAAATAAAAGAAGAACAATCTCCTTGCAAACATTTTTTTATCAGCTATGTGCACACAGAAAAATTGAAGCAAAAAGTGATCAAAAGTTTAGATTTTTTTACACTGACTTTTATAAACTGTTCTCTGAGTAACTTTTCCTTTTTTAATGCATGTGTAGCAGAAAACACTGGTTAATGGTAGATACCAAGCAACTATGTAATTAGCAGCTTTTTGCCCTAATCCCAAAAGAGGGCAAGTGCCTACTTAAGTGATTCTCATGTAAACCAATTGCCCTGTTAAATAGTAATGTAAACATTTTAGTAAGATTTTCGCTTCTAGGCTTGAGACCTACCTGCATAACATCATATGGAAAGATCAAAGTGGCTTTGTTAAAGGAAAAACCTCTTCCAATAATTTTCAGAATAAGAAAAAAAAATCTGTTTGGCCTGGTTAAATGGATTCATGCTCATCTTTAACTGGATTAAAAGGGACTAGTGCTGTTACACAGTAACACTGAAAAGAAATTCGAGTGAAATGATACTGACTGAGTTAAAGCCCTGTACATTCACCCATAGTCAGATACCAATCAATTATGTTATGTCCCCAATTTTTTTATTAGGCAAGATACTTGGACATGTAGCCATTTTTCACCTTTAATATTGAGCTTTAGGTCAGTGCAAGATGATCACAGTATCTGCAGTATCACCTCTGGAAGTGGCTACCATTACTTGGCATTCTCTATACTGATATGCTTGTCTTTGTTCATGTTCATTTTAGCTAACTTACTATGCCAAATTTCAGCAAGATGTCTGGGTACAAAAGTAAAATAGGATAAGGTAAACACTGTCAGATAATTATGCCATCTACATGGAAATATTCCACAAAAGATGACACCAACGAGATTTTAATACTTCAAGGAAATTAAAGTCTTCATAGCCTACCTAGGATATATTCCTTATCTAGACTATAGGATGGAATGGCAGTAGCAGAGACTCATGAGATGTGCTGAACCAGCAGCCCAGACTCCATTTCCAATAATGTTTATTGAGTAGAATGAATAAATAGAAATGATACATGAATAGGTTCTGTTCTAAATTAATATCACACGCATTTAGATTTTATTTTTCATTCTGTAAAGAGCCTGGGGAGATATATTTTCCTTCCCTTTTAGGATTCCTTTTTCATCTCATATTCCAATATATTTGAAAAAAATATATTTATTTCTAAAAATAAAAAAATATATAGGTCACAAGGAGAGGGAACCATATTTTTTTGCTTTTACGTAAGTTCATGGTGACTATCACTGTGGGTATGGGGGCTGTTCAGTGCTGCCTCAGTACAAATCAAATGAACTCTGCCAGCTAAAGGAGGGCAGCTTTCATTTATAAAAATCTAAAAAGTTGAAAGAACATGGATATTTTTAATGGTTCTAGGTATTTCACTGATACAACTATTTATCCTAAAAACTTCTATTTTTTAATATTTTCTGTTGTAGAACCATTGAAACAAGATGCAATTTTTCTGCTAACTGGTATATTCTTCTTGGATATTAGATACAGGACTTATATTTCTAGGGTGCTCGTACACACGACAAGGGTTTCATTCTTCCTAAATTGAAACAATGGGTTTTTAACTGGTGGGGTTTTTGTGTCATTAAAAAACCCAGCATTTCAATTAGGGACTTCAGTCATGTCACATGATGTCACAGTGCATCACGGCCCCCCTGTCACCTCACCCACCTTCTCTGCCCCCCTTGCCCCACAGCAGGCTCCACCAGAAAAAAAAAAAGCAGTGAGAGGCCTGATCCTTCCCCCCACCCCCACAGAAACTACCTGCCTCTCCCATGGTGGTTGGGGGAGAGGTGCTGCCGGTGGGCCAAGTGGTCCCTGAGCAGCAGGGGAACCTGGTCCTTCCCTCCACAGTGGTGGCACCCCCCAGGCAACACCTGCCCACTAGCACCCTGCCTGGGTGGTCCTGGGAGATGTTGCCACTGTGGAGGGAGGCACCGGGCTCCACGCAGCTCAGGGGCTGTGCAACCCAGAGGCAGCACAGAAGGTCAAACTTATCTGAGAAAAAAAAAGAGAAAAAAGCAGGGAGGAGCCTGATCTTTTTTTTTTTCCTCCCGGACCCTGCCTGCCTGAGCTGCACAGCACAAGACCTAGTGTTTCCCTCCATGGTGGCAGCACCCGCCAGGCAGCACCTAACCACTAACAACCCACCTGGGTGGTCTCAGGGGGCACCACCACCACAGAGGGAAGAATCAGGCCCTGTGTGGCTCAGGCAGGCTCCGAGGAAAGGAAAAAAAAATCAGGCTCCTCACTTTTTCTTTCCTCAGTCAAGTCCGCCTGCATGAGATACCACTGGGTCGCATAGCCTCTGAGCTGTGCGGGGCCCAGTGCTTCCCTCCATGGTGGCAGTGCCCCCTGGGACTGCCTGGGAGGGATGCTAGTGGGTGGGTGCCACCATCATGGAGGGAAGGTTCAGGGTCCCCGACAACTCAGGGGTCACTCAGCCCACTGGCCCACTGGCAGCTTGCCCCCCAGCTACAGCAGAGGCAGGTAGACTCCAGCACCCCATGCACCATCCCTGCCACCCTCCTGCCACCTAGGACCACATGGGAATGGGCTGGCTTACCCCTGGGGCAGTGCAGAAGGTGTCAGGAAGGCAGCTGGGTGTGCTGGCAGTGGGAGAAGGTGGTGGGGATAGTGCATGGGGTGCTGTAAGCCCACCAAGCTCAAGCTTTCAAGCACGTCTGGGCTTCCAGTGTCTCATGCACCATTGCACTTTGTTATGTAGCGAACTAAAATACTTCAGAAGGGTTTTACCTTGCTACATAACAACGTGCCACCGAATGTGTTTTACCTTGCTATGTAACAAGTATGCCTCCCAACATGTACATTGTCATGAAATTAATGAGAAATATGCTGCCAAAAGTGTAAACAGCGATGCCATTAAAGCAGCACAAAAGGGCAATTAAGTTCCTTTAAACGCCAATTTTGTTGCATGTACAAGCACCCCTAGACACTAAATTGTATAAGATACATGTCTACTAAAATACTTCTTTCAAATTATCTAAGTTATCCTTAATTACTTTGTCCTCTTTCTTTATTTTGACTGCCTCTAAATTTTCTATCTTTGCCAGCTTTAATCCTCTTGCTACATATTCCTCCTCCCTGGCCATTACTTCCTAAAGTGAATTAAATTAGTCCTAAAGCTGATCCTTGTGGCACTTCACTTCTCTCTATCTCCTTCTCTCCAGAACTGATTCAACTGACAAGTACCCCTCTTTCTCCACTAGCAAAGCCAGTTTTTTATTAGCTTAAGTAGTTGATCCCGCATGCAATACTTGCAAACCTGATACATAATTAGAAGAGTCTTTTGTGCAGCATTATATCAAAAGCCTTTGAAAGGAAAATGAAGGGGTAATATGTTCATAACATTAAAGGTTAAAAAATCAGTTTTCACCAAGTAATTTTATGAGGCTTTACTAGCCAGAAGAAAAAAAGCATTTTATCACATTAACAATGGAAACACTGTACACAACAGAAACTGATTCACGCAGGTTAAAATTTGAGATTGGGATTGATGCTGCTTTAACAAAACCCCCAAACTCATCCTCTCAAGCCACAGGAGCCTTTTTCCCATATATTATGAGCCCTTGAATACTTTGTCCATACCTAGGAAACAATAATTTATTTTTCTCATTTAAATTGTTTGTTTCTATGTCAAACCTCTGCTCCACTTGGCTTTTGGCACAAAGATTAAGAAAACAGGAGTAATGGGAGAGAAATAGGAGAAGCAAAAATAGTGCTATCGGAAAGGAAATAAGCAGAAATCACAAGCTGCTCCTAGGGGATAACATCTTCTCATCAGTGGATCAATAGTAGGCATCCTTGTAGCTACAGCCACAGAAGGTAAAAGCGGGATGGCCAACCAGTTGGGAAACTGTAGTACCACACTAAAAATGTGAGATTTTCAAAATCCAGTCCAAGCTGGGCACCTAACTCTCTCAAAATCCCAGTCAGTCAAGAAGGCTTAATCTTTATTTTTAGTTCAGCTCAAGGTGATAAACAAAGGTGACTTCTCATCCACCCAGGTGCCTCAGGTCTGCAGCTGACCAGAACCTAAACTATACCCTGTCATTAGCAGGGATCCTGGTTTTCTCTTTTTTTTAAATCCCCAATTTTTGGTTTAAAAAAAAGGAAACCCAAGTCCACATTTTCCTGTGATTAAAATGAAATGCCACTAATATATACATATATATCTAGTGGTGTTTAATTTTAATAATGGAAAAAGGTGGATTTGGGGTTACTTTTTTTAAACCAAGAATTGGATATTTTTTAAGTAAGAGAAAACCAGGATCCCTGGTCATTTGTCAGAGACAAGGATCACTCCACCAGGTACCAAGTGAAAACACCGAAAAAACCCCACATTATATTTTAAAAAACTCTGTGAACTGTCATGAAAAGAAGACTGCGCAAACATTAAGGTGAAAAAAAAACTCACTCCAGGGCCAACAAGGACTTGAGACCCAGGTCATTCCCATTAAGTTCAGGCTACTGACTTCAGTTGGGAGCAGGCCCAATAATGATGAGTGATATTCTTAACACAGTGGTTTTTGTGTCTTGTTAATACAGTGTTAAGCCAGATGTTTAAAGCTGCTTTGCAGTAATTAAGTAATGCCAGTTGTAGTTGTATGCATTTGTTAGTTAAAAATAGTAAAGAACTGTTGCTGTTCTGTTCTTTATATATTGCCTCAGGGATTTTAGGTTTTGTACTCCCCAAAGGGCCCTCTCATTACCAAAAGTAAACTCCCCAATAAAATACGATGGAGAATAAAACAGTTTAGAACTTTTCACTGGTGATTTGGAGTAAGGTTGTACCTGAATTTGCAAACTCATTAGAACCTGACGCAAAGAGTAACTAGGAAAGGTAGTATGGTTCTTGTTTTATCTGAGTTAGTTTCATTGAGACAGAAGCGATCAGTGGATGGGCATGAATATAAGATCACCACAGATCCAAAGGTGAGGAAAGTAATAAAGGGGAGGCACATTTCATTACAACAACTACGGTCATCTGTAATTTTGTTTTGATTAATGGTAAGCAGCCATAACACGCAAGTCAAGGTTGCTTATATCACCACAGTGTTTTTACTATGCAAGATCCATAATATTTTCAGTGAAGTAATGGCCTATGTGAAGTCAGGTAAGTTTTGTCATGGATTTCAGTGGAGTTAAGATTTCATCTATGCTGTTTTTCTTAAAGGCCTAGATTACTGGAGTCATTCATGAACACACAAGAATCACAGGTATTATTTTTGTTTGTTTGTTTTTAAATAACCGCAATTCGCAAGTTTGCAAAGAAAAATCCTGAAAATATGAACCTTCAAAAGCTCCTAAAACCCCAACATGAATAAATCAATTGAATATTAATTAATTTATTTATTAAGTTGCATGGTTGTATTGTCTGACTGATGATTTTTAATGCTTGGGGTTGATAATGCTGACCTACAGCAGACATTAAGGCCAGGTGCAGACATTATACATTAACTGGTCTAAGTGATCAGAAATCTGTCTAAACCTGTAAACATACAGAGGTTCAATGCACATAGACTGGTTTAAAAATGGCAGAACCCAGTCTAAGATAGATCTGGATCAATGTGCACTTGAATCTAATTGATTTAAGTTAGATTGGTTACTTGAACTTCTATACCAGATTCTCTATTGATTGCTGTCCAATTGGCATCCCAGGCTCCTTTGCAGCTCCTCGAAACTCCCCCCATCCCTTGCAGAGAGACACACTAGTACTTGGCCCACACTTGGTTGCTTCAGCTGAGCTCCCAGCAGGCCCCAGTCCTGAGCTCCCGCAAAACTGAGCTCGCACAGACCCTCTCCTAGGACCTGCCTTCTGCCTCTGGCCATCTGTCAGCCTCAGACAGGAACTGGGAGGAGTGGGGTGGGGCGGGAAAGGGGGCATCTGTATCCCCTGCATGAGCCCCAGGACCTAGGTACCCACGTCTGTTCTGTTTGCCACTTATCTAACCTAGACTGCTTACAGAAACCCACATAGGTTAGATCAGTTCCTCCTCAGGCTTTTCGAATGTATGTACTTGGCCCAATTGGGGTCTCTCGATCACTTGCTAATTAATAGCAGAGTACTGGCTAGTCATAGGACACTGCCTTTGCATGAAATGACAAACATATATTTACATTCTTTCTGATATTAATTTTCCATGTAAGCAGTTGCTATAATTATTTCAGAGAGACTGTTATGTTACAGTAATTGGGAAAGGAGGTTGCCCACAAGACACTCTCTCTCATTTTTAGTATGTACCTCAAAAGTGCCTAGCAGTGCTTATCAGGACTGAAATGTGGTTTATGCTATAGAAACCTTTAAGACCTTCTAGTTACATGCCAGGATATAAAATTAAAATGAAAATGGATTTAATTCAGAGGCTATAAAACACTACCGTGCAAGTTACACCTATAGTAAAGTAGTAGCTTCAAATATAAATAAGAAGCTTAAAAAAAACCCAAAAGCTAACCATTAGATGCTGGAGTCTCTATCATGCAACTAGACAGCTATTTCTCTACTGCCCATAAAGAACAATGCCAAAGCTTCCCTACCTTTCTATGTAATCTCCTGTTACCTCCTGTGTTACTTCTGTTTATTAAATATCTCACCTTTGGGATAGTCATCCTCCTGCTATTTTTTTTTTTATTCCTTTTCCCCACATACATCAAAAATAAAATATAATGGGACTGATTATTCCTTATCGTGCAACTTTTTGCTCATTTACACCAGTGTAGTTAAAAAAAACAATAGATTCAATATGTACAGTGAATTGATGTCAGAAAGCATGGCAAAAGTAAAATTTTACATTGCCCTGTGTTAATGAAATGACGTATATTAAAAAAAAAGTAAAAAGAGAGACTGTGACATAGGAAATATGACTCCCCAAAAGTACAGCCGTGTACAATGCAAGAAAACATTAAAAAAAACCGTATGTCCATCTCTTCACTGCTCTCCTCCCTTATTTGCTGTCTTTTTTTAGGTGATAAACATGAAGACTGAATTTCCATGCATCTGCTCAGGGAATGAGAGTCCATGTGCATAAAATAGCTTATATGTGGCCAAACAGTATTCTTTAACCCCATATTTGTTTTTCATGTAGCACTATGGATTCCACCTATGGTATATCTGGCTGGTGGAATTAGCCAAAGATGAGCCATCCCTTAATTTTTCATTTTTAGCAAATTAGGCATGTTGTTATACACCTTATATTCAATAAACAGATTTATTTTGGTCAAGTCAAGCACTGACAGCATTCAATCATTCACAATACAATGGTCCAGTATTTTAAAGGTAATTGTGTCACAAATTTTAGTTCATGTATTACCAATTAGTAGACCCTATGTATTTCAGACTTAAAATTAAGGGTATAACAGGCTTTAAGAAGATTCTTGTTAAACTGTTTTCTTTCTCTTCGACTTCTCATTTGAAGCATATTTTTAATTATGCATCATTGCCCACACATAAATTCATTTACGTATATTAATTTTTGCTCCACTTAGCAGAGTGGTCACTTAATTAAAATGTCTTCAGTTGTTTTAATGAAAAAAAACCCTTCAGCTTAAACAGACTGTTGTAACACTCTACATTTAAACATACTATTTGTTGCCTTTATTTCAGTCCATTTGTAACACTGATACTAGAACATTTGTGGGAACGGATATTAAAAAGTAATATCCTTTTCTAAAGCCCCTAGACTGTTTAGCAGATTTTTAAATTGAAATCAAAATTATACAGATTTTTCATTCTGATAATTTTACCAATTCACTAATTCTTTAATCTTTACAGGTCATTGAACAGCTTTACATTAACGAGATGTAGTTAAGAACAAATTTTTACAGTTTTTCTTTTTTTTCTTTTTTTCCCCCTTTTTGAAAAATGTTGCATATCATTTGCAAATTAGAAGGAACTTGTTCCATTTATGGTACATTTATTTAAAATAATCGAATGGATGAGAACCAGCTGAACACTGTGTGCAATGACGCTTTAAGACAAATTACCATTTATTTATAAGCAAGAAATAGACTTTTAAAAAGCACACAGACTGCATTTCATTATTAATGATATTCTTCATGCAAACCTGATCTTTTTCAATAAAAATATGCAGAAACAGGAGAAAAGCAAAAGAAATGGAAAGAAAGACCACTGTGGAAATCCACACAGTTTCAATATATGGACACTTACAAAAATTGCCAGCCCTTTAAGTGTAGGTCCAAGGACATTTAGTGTCTTTCTCTCTTCACCTGCAAGCTAGTCTATAGCTAGCAGATTTGATAGAGTATTTGGAAAAAAAAGTCATTACTAAGCAGAGCCATAAAAAAACAAACTTTTCTCCCTCCCAACATTCACAATGTATTCAAAATACACCTCTCACATCACTAACCTGAAAGAATTAATATTTCTAAAGTACTGTAGACTATAATTTCATACTGTGGAAACACTGGAAAGGTAATTACTTTGGTTCAAGTATGTTAAATTACTATTATTCCTTACCACATGTTACTGAAATGAATATAGTGCTTATCTTTCAAAGCAGTATGTTAATTGCCTGGAGTTTCTGAGCCAAGTACTGCTCTCAGATGCACATGCACACCTCTGACTCTGTACTCAGTGGTACCTGCATGCAGATAGGCCTCTGAGATCCAGTCTCACTCACTTACTTGCTCCTGAAATTAAAAATACTTAACCCTCTTTGCTGGAGATCTGCTCAGCAAACCTCATTTGGCTCCTAACAAGGCTCTGCCTTTGTCTTCTTAGGAGCCAAATAAAAAGCAAATCTGAAGGGTAACACTGTACTTATATTGGTTATGATCTGTTGTCTTATAAGACAGGACAAGCATAGACAGAAAGCTTGAGCTGAATCAGATCAAAAAAATAAAATAAAATAAAATTGAATATTCATGGTGTTTTACATATTACACATCCCATACACACACAAATAGATATCTGAAATTTTAAATAGACCTTTAGAAGAATTAAAAGGGGGGAAAGAAATCTGGGGTAACTGACAGAGGATAAGAAGAAAGGGAGGGGGGTGCTGAAAGAATAATAGGACTCACATAGGAGAGGGTGCAAGAAAATAGAAAGGCTACAGGAAGCTCCTTTGCCCATTATCTTGCTCCCCTTGTCTGGCACAACAGAGTCCTTTGCACTACTTCAGAAGGCTGCAGAAGACTCACAGTGCCAGCAACTCCCAGCTCCCAGAGAAGGCAGAAAGGGGTGAGAATATGATTGCAGTGCCTACTACTTACAATCTGATCCAATGCATGGGAAAGACATTGCTGCACCTAGTTAAAGGCTGAAGATTAGCCCATATTGAGTGGACTGCCAGAAGACACTGCGCCTCTCAAGTTCAATGGCTCCAGAGTACCCTTCCCAAGAGTACCCTTCCATGCCATTCCTTCTTATAGGTTGTGTGGGCTAACAGAAGTTATTCCTATTATACTGAGGTGGCTCTTCCCCTTTCCTGCCCCAGTCTATCCTTCAGTACACTTTCCTTTACAGATGCTTTGCAGGCATAAGATGATACTCAGAGACCCTAGTCTTCACAAGGCAAACTGCTACCATTAACAACTTGCCTGAAACCTAATTTAAAAGAATCAAGGTCAACATAGATGTCTTGGTGCCACAGTGTGTTATAACCTGATTTAGCTACATCTGAGTTTAAAGCTTGCTCAGTAAGCAATTTAAACCACATTTTGATTTGTGGAGACAGGGTCTTGATGCTCTATCTATACAGATAGGACCTTAATGTTACTGTACTTCTCATCATTTACTAATAAATAGTAACACCTAAATATGACAAGAGTGCTGGACAATATTAAAGCAAATTTAAATAAAACACTACTCAAGTTATTTTAGTAATGCAACTATTGTCTCAACAGTCCACACCAGAGACAGCTGCATTTCAGGGGTCAAAGAAATGATGACCATGAAAGCGACACAGAATTTTTTGTCATAATGCTTCAATAGTCCAATAACCCATAAATGCCATTTTTAACAAAAGAGGAGTCAAGCATATGAGTGGAAATAACTGTCTTAGAGTGAAGCCAATCTGCTGAAAAAGAAATGCTGGTTAAAGAAAAGGTTTAGTTTCTACAGAATATCTAGATTATACAACCTTTCTTCTACAAGAGAGAATGAACTTGCAAGTGATATTTTGCCACACAATGCCATTCCCAGAAATCCATTATGAAAAGACAATAGTCATATTTCTTTATTAATGTTCTAGAGTCGTTGGTTGTAGCCATGTTGGTCTAAGGGCATAAACAGACAATGTTCTTTGGGTAAATGTGATATCTTTTATTAGACCAACTAAATAATTGGAAAAAAATGTTCTTTGCAAGCTTTTGAACTTTACTTCATAAATCTACTGGATACAAAAAATCATGGACTAAATACAGCCATTGGATTTATGGCACATTAATCTGCGTAACATCTGCCTGACACCCCAGGTAACCTGTCTGCATTTTACCAAGTACATTCTATCACCAATTCAAAATCCCCCCCTTTCCCTGCTGCCCCCACCTACCTCTCTCACACCTATTGTCTCCCATTCCCTCTGATCCTCACTGCCAGGCATTTGCATTTTCACAAACCTTCATTGTGCATATTGGCAGCTATTCTGCCATGAAGAACACATAACACCAGCAGATTCTCCCTGTGCCTGAAGAAGGGTGTTTGTGCCTGAAAGTTTGCAAAGAACAATTTTTCTAACTATTTAGTTGGTCTAATAAAAGATATTACATTTACCCAAAGAACCTTGTCTGCCTTATTTAATGTTCAGTTTTAACAGAAATTGATTGTTCTATATGTAACTATCCATATAGCATCTTTTAAGTTGGGTTTAACTCTCCATACTATTGTGTCTGTTGAAAAAAGCTTTTTCTCAAGAAAGCAAATGTAAGGAATAAAAGTTCACAAAAGTTTTATTTTAACAAGGTAATACAAACTACACAGAGAGAAAAAAGTAGACTACTGATATTTTTACCCAGCTGCAGTGTAACAATTATTTGAAAAGGACTATAGCATCCCTACGTAAAATATTATGTTTGAACTTTCCTATCAGTATGATGGGAAGAAGTAAAATAATTTTTTTTTTTTAAGTTTCAGTTCTTCAAGGTTTTCAAAAGATTGCCTAAATTATATACAGACATACCAGTAAGAGAAGCTAGATCCCTTAATATTCTAGGGCTTTAAACCAGGATTCGTTCTCTGGCATTTCTGCTTTCTCTATAAAATTCTTCATCATCCAAAGTAATATAAACCAACAGCCTCTGATCACTGCACCTTCATGCAATTCAGCTATCCTTAAATTCTGTAAAGCATTTGTACATAATGAAGCAAAGCAATATAGACAGACTTAGGTGCATGCACACACTGCCTCTAAGCCTCTGGACAACAATTCCAGTCTTCTTCCCTTTTTAAAAAGTTCTCCAATTAACTAAACTGAAATGTATTCAATTGCCTCTCTGGGTTGACACAACCTAGGCTTTGGAAATCCCAGTCGGGATTTATCCCATATTCCCTCACTGGTTCACTGCTAATGACACTCCAGGGATGAATATAAGCATTGAAAGTATGTTCTATATAATCATTGTAATATTTACTGCATGCCCAGCTCAGCTCCCCCTTCAGGTCCAGACAATTTTATTGTTTCAATTTAGGCATTTCCCACTGCTTTGAGCTTCCCAGCCAGTTCAGCTGAAGAAGTCTTTCTTCACTTGGAAATATCTCAGGTGTTTGATGAGATGTATAGGTTCAGGAAATTATTTCACGTGGGCAGGTAGGAAGGGAAAGCTGACATGCCATTCCCAGTCTCTGTTCTTTAGCCAGGATCAGAGCCTCTCTGGCAGGTTTTTGGTATTACTCCGGTAACTCAGCATGTTAAGAGAGAGAGTGGTTTGCTTTTCTGTTTTGCTTTGGGTTTTTTGGCTTCAAGAAATTTTTTTCCTAGCAAGGAGAGGGAAGAGGCTAGTAAAATTTAAGACCAACAGTGATCCTCTTAAATGGCCATTTCATTCACAGACCCAAACAGTCAGACAAGGAAACAAAATTCCACAATCTTTTCATGCTTTGGTAGCATGGTCCCCTAGGCTGTCCAGAAAACCCTACATTATTTTATACTCTACCCAAGGGGTGTTCAACCTCTGGCCCACAGACCAATTCCAGCCCACAGAGCAAGGACACCTGGTCTGCAGGGCTCCCCTCTGGGTGACAAAATTTGGCAGCAGGTGATCAGTGGCAATTAATACTGCCATCATCCCACACTGCCAAATTCCCAAGCCCTGTGCTGGGGTCAGAGTTTAGCCATGCCGCTGTCCCCTTTCCCCCACACAGCTAGATTGGGGCCAAGTCGCCCCCACCCCTCAACATACGCCTGGATGGGGCCCTGCTGTGCCCGCTCCAGGCGCTATATCAGGACCACTGACTGGATCTGGCCTTTAAACAGACTGGGCACAGCCCATCTGGCCTGCCAGACATAATGTTGAGCACCACTATCCTACCCTGTTACTGTACACTAGTGCCTCCTATCATGCAATTTCAGTAAAGCTCCAAGAGTACCAATGTAGTTTGTTGGAAATTTATCTTTCCACAATGTAACATGAGCCACTGGCTTGTCTTGCATAGTAATGCTGTATTTATCCCAAAAAATGTTGCTTTCTTCCTTTACACTTCTCTCCATTCTTTTAGGTCTTCTCCAGTCTGTTCTGGAAGTAGCCACAGGTCTCTTAGTCCTATGAAATCTATGTCTTACTACAGTTAGATACAGCACAAGTAAACTCTGATAATGGCCTAAAAGCACTGGATGAGCACATCTTTACTCAGTCAAGTGGAGGATCATAAACAACAAATGCTACAGGGCATCAAGTACATACTTGTTTCATGACCAGAGTTATAGCTTCCTGAATTCAGACATACAATTGAATTCTACAAGGATTATACAGATGGTCCTAGTGGTCGATCTACTACACCAGCTTATCAAAAAGAATCTGGGCCACGTTGAGTAGCTACAGTGAACAACTGAAGCCCAGTGTTCTTTTTTCTCTCACTTACATACTTCATATCAAGGAAAGTTCTTATTCAAAATATATTACTGATATCTCGCGTGATAAAGAACATTTTCTCTAATTGGTTTTCTCTAATTCTCTAATGGTCCTAAACACTTCAGAAGAAATGCTGCAAAATATACGAGGATGTGACAAACCAGGAAATCTCTCTGTACAACTTTTGAATTCTGATTGACATTATGAAGTTGTTTTTATGAAAATTGCATATCATTAATGTCTCTATCAATGTGTATTACAAGACCTTCAACAGATACCCACCAGAATAGGAATGAGGATCAGTTATTAAATCTTATTGGGCAGCTATTGAAGTGGAAACAGCTTTGAGGATTACCTGAGGCCAAGGCAAACCAGTTTGATCAGGTTTGTCCTCAGGGGCTGAAGTTTGGAACACTGAAAACTAATCAGCAACAAGATGAATAGACAAAAGTGAGAAGAGAGGATGTAAAAAGGTCTCCTAGGAGGACGAGAAACATGCACAGAAGAAATTTGCGGTATGAAAGGAAGGGGTGAACATGGTTTTCTAGCTGGAAGTAGGGAAGATGTAGGTGACGAGCTGACCAAGGTCAGAGAAGATAAACCATGTGTTGTCTGCCTGTCTTCCTAAATACAGATGAACATGTATGCACAGAATGTGCAGTAATATGTCCAAAATGCTAATGTCACCTTCTGCTGTGTTCTACCAACATGGGCTCTTGCACCGAGTTTGCTTCTTCTGGGTTTTTCTGTCCTGCTTACAGTATCTGCTACTCTTTCTAGAACATTTCTTACCACTGGGAGCAGTCTGGCTAAGTCCATATACCCAAAGAGCTTTTAGACTCTCAGCTAAGGACTGACTGTTTCCCTCGTTCTCCATCTTTATAGCCCCTGAAATGGGAGCAGCCAGAAGTAGCCTGTCAAATATGAGAGGGATCTCTTTCTTGACTGCACTGAGCTGTCCTCCTTCCCTTTGCAGGATCTACAAACCAAATCATGAGGATGTGAGAATAGGCACTTAAGAAGCATAGGACAAGTATTATTAGGATGCAATCAAATTTATCAACAGTTCCCATCTTCCTAAATACTATATTAAGGTAAGAGAAATAAATGCAGTGAATAGTGGGAACAGATATAGCATGAGG